>NW_023270490.1:905419-1279216 GCF_011800145.1 Mirounga leonina
TTTCTTTCTTTCTTTCTTTTTCTTTCTTTCTTTCTTTCTTTCTTTCTTTCTTTCTTTCTTTCTTTCTTTCTTTCTTTCTTCCTTTTCTTTCTTTCTTTCTTTCGTCTCTCTCTCTTCCTTCCTTCCTTCCTTTCAGATTTATTCATTTATTAGAGAGAGAAGAGGAGCAGAAGGAGAGGGACAAGCAGACTCCATGTTGAGCACGGAGCCCCACACTGGGCTCGATCTCACAACCCTAAGATGATGACCTGAGCCAAAATCAAGAGTCAGCTGCTTAACCAACTAAGCCGCCCAGACACCCGAGATTCTGCATTTGTTGAGATGAAGTTAATTTGTATATCAGGACCCCCCACAAAAATGGAGGCTGCCCTCTTGGTCCAGCCCAGGTCCAAGTCTAACCCTAAGTCAGTCTGCACTTACAGGAAACACCTGTCAAGGAAATGTAACACACACCGGCCATAGTCCTCCAACTCCACTTTGGCTAGCTTACCATACCCTGCAAATAGGACCTCCTAGCCCATCTGTCATTTCCAGTTGCCTTTGCCTCTTTTAAGCTCTATAATACTCTTGCCCCAAATCCCTCGGAACCAGTGCTCCACTGCTTGTCTTGTTTCCCCTTGAATAAAGGACATCAGGCTTGTTACTAAATTGTTTTAGTTTATCATTTGACACTAGCAAGCTCCCAGGGGATGCCAGTGCTGCTGGTTCTTGGACCACAATTTGAATAGCAGGGTATTCCATGCTTTTGAACACAAACAGGAGAAAACCCAATTATATGTGAGTTAAACCCAAAGGAAAGACATTCCCGAGAAGGTAGTTTAGGGTTGGTTGATCCAGCAGTTGAGCAACCTTTTCAAGGACTCAGGCTCTCTCCCGCTTTCCTCTCTGCTACTCTGAGTGTTTTGTGTTTAGTTCTCAGGCTTGTTGCCTCAGCGTCATGAGACAGCTCCAGGGGCCATGCCCAGACACGACTGGGCTTTCAAAGGAAGAGGACAGCATCCCCTCCCATGCATCTTTCTATCAGTGAGAAAATCTATCCTAGGAGCCTCCTACCCCCATGCCAGGGCTGCTGATTTGCACAAGCCAAAGGTACCATTTTAATAGATTACCTGTAGCCATCCGGGAAGCGCGAGGAAGTCTTCTCCTCATGCGCATTGACCAGAAGTGCATCACGTGTCCAAGCCTAATCCTCCATTGGCAAGGGGAGAATTCCTATGATTGGCTTAGACCTGCAGTTCTCAAAGGAAGGTACCTGGAGAAGTAGCATCAGTATCACCTGGGAAACTGGTTAGACATGCAAATCCTTGGCTCCACCCCAGACCTACTGAATTAGCAAGTGTAGGGGTGAGGCGCAGCAATGTTTTCCCGGGGCCTCTAGGTGATTCTGATGGACATGGGTCAGCCCTGGCTGCACGTTCAGGTCATCTGGGGGGGCTTAAAAATTTCTGCTTGATAGAAATCAGGAGAATGGTTCCCTCTGGAGGTGGGCTGGGGTATAGACTTGGAAGTAGTGTGAGCAACTAACTTGTCCTGGTCCCCACCCCCCCACCCCAACTTTAGGTTTTAGTGCTGAGAGTCCCATGTCCTGAAAAAAAAACCCTCAGTCCTGAACAAATGGGGACGGTTCTTTACCCTACCTTGAAGGGACAATATGGAACTTTTTGGGGTGCTTTTGGAAATGTTCTATGCCATTAGCTGAGTGGTGGCTTCATGTGTAAAAAATGTTAAGCTATTCTTTTAAAGTTAGTGCATTTTAATAATTGTATGTTATACTGTAAAAAAAAAAATACAGATGTCCAGGTCGTATTCCAGATCAATTGAATCAAAATCTTGGCAAAAGATCCCAGGTATCGGGCGCCTGGGTGGCTCAGTTGGTTGGGTGACTGCCTTCGGCTCAGGTCGTGATCCTGGAGTCCTGGGATCGAGTCCCACATCAGGCTCCCTGCTCAGCGGGGAATCTGCTTCTCCCTCTGACCCTTCCCACTCTCATGCTCTCTCTATCTCATTCTCTCTCTCTCAAATAAATAAATCTTAAAAAAAAAAAAAAAAGATCCCAGGTATCAGAGTTATGAAAAAAACTCTTCAGGTGCTTCTAATGTCCAGCCAGGGTTGCGAACTAATGTGTTCAAATCACCAGAGATTTTGTGAAAAGGAAGATTCTGGCTCAGTAAATCTGGGATGGGCCCTGAGACACTGCATTTCCAACAAGCTCCCAGGTGATGCTGATGTTGGACCATGCTCTGGGTAGTGAGGGCCAAGTCGAATCAAAATTTACCTTTTCAGGGCACCTGGCTGGCTCAGAAGAGCGAGTGACTCTTGATCTCAGGGTCGTGAGTTCGAGCCCCTCATTGGGTATAGTGATTACTAAAAATAAACAAAAACTTTAAAAAAAATTAACCTTCTTGATTTGGGGGCAGAGAAGGGGAGCATTTTCCTGCAACATCTTGGTGCTGGTTATGGAGGAGGAAAGAAAGTTGGTGGGCGAGACAGACTAGCTGTGGGGTGGGGAGCCCTTACGGTGTTAAAGGAACAATTGTTTAGGGTGAAGTTAGGAAGAATAGAAGGGCACACATGGGCAACCACACAAACTAAGCTCAGACAGCTGTTCCCACCCCCCCTGACATGCCAAGAGGTCCATGTTTGCCTGAGTTCTGGACCTAGCCAAGTCAAGGCTGAGAACCCCAGCCTGGGCTCAGCTTGCTTGTCCTAAAGTCACCCAGGAATTTATCCCTCCCAAGCCAAGTGTGGCAGCCAGAGGTGCCCTGTCCTATGCCCCACAAATGCCGCGGAGCCTGATACAGGGCTGCCAGTTGGTTTAATTATCCAGATGGGAAGTTGGCAGGGGGAGCCCAGTCTTGGGTAGAGATTAATGACTCCATTATCTTCCCGGGCAATCATCCTGTCCAGGGCCCAGTCCAGAATATAGATATAAGGTGTAAATAAAGTCCCTGTTCTGAGGAGCGCATTTTTCATTGTCTCTGGTTAGGAATTGGCCCCTAGAAACCACTGGTTCAAATCCAGGAGGTGACTTTGTTTGGCAGCACGACTTGGTCCATTTGGGGGCAAGTGACAGGCCTCCTGAGCCCTGGGCTGAGGCTTGGGTCAAAAGGTGTATTTTCTTCTTTTTCTTAAACTCAGAAGTAATACATGCTTGTTGTAAACAAAACCAGAAAGCTTCATGGAATGTAACAAGTGATGGTTCCTGCCCCCCCCCTTCCCAGTCCCTGAAAGTAACTATAGTTAAATTGGTTGATATTCTCACAAACATGTCTTTTGTTGTTGGTTTTTCTTTTGAGTCAATTTTTTTCTCAACTTGCTTGAGATATAATTGAAATACACTATATGGCACATATTTAAAGTATATAATTTGATTAGTTTTGACCTGTGAATACACCCATGAGATCTTCACCACAATTAAGATAGTGGACATATCCATCATCCTTCATGTCTATCATCTACCCTTGTGCCTTTCTGCAGTCCCTACTCTCTCCCTCCCCTACCACTGACCTTCTTCTGTCACTAGAAATTAGTTCGTATTTTCTAGAATGTTTGTAAATGGAATCATTCAGTGCATGACTATTTTTGGGGAGTGGGGACTGGTTTCTTTTATTCAGCATAATGATTTTGAGATCCATCCATTTGTTCCTTTTTACTGCTGAGTAGTATGGATGTACCACAATTTGTTTCTCCATTTGTCTGTTGATGGACTTTTTAGATTGTTTCCAGGTTGTAGCGATTGCAAATAAAGCTACTCTGAACATTTGTGGACAAGTTTTGGTGTGGACAAAGGTTTTCGATTCTCTTGCGTAAATGCCTAGGAGTGGAATGGCTGGGTGGTATCATATATCATACAGCAGGTGCATGTTTAACTTCTCAGGAAATTACCAAACTGTTTTCTAAAGTGGTTTACCGAATTTTACATTCCCCCAGCAGTGTATGAGAGTTCCTTGTGCTCCATATCCGGGCCAACACCTGCTAGGACCAGTCTTTCTCATTTTAGACATTCTCATGGACGGGTAGTGGTATCTCATTGTGATTGTAACTCGCCTTTGCCTAATGACTGATGATATTGAGTATCTTTTTACGTGCATTTATTGGCTAGTCCCCTATGGTGACTAGTTAAGTGCCTGGGAGCAGGGGGTGGAAGGTGGCTTTAGAGCTGCTAACATTGACTTCCCTGTGAGACACCCAAGCAGAGATGTCCGCGGGCAGCTGGGGACCGGAGTCTCGACTTCAGAGGAGAGGTCGAGGCTAGAGATGTTAATTCGGAAGTTGTCAGCTTTGTAAGTAAGTATTTAGAGCCATGAGACGGGATGAGATCACTAAAGGAAGAGCATAGATAGAGAAGTGGCCCAGGTCTGAGTTTACTCTGAAGCCAGAAGATGAGGAAGAACCAATCACAGACTAAGAGAAGAAAGTGCCCAATGGCAGGCGACATCGCAGGGACTGGCCTCGGACGCTGGCCCATCAAGAACCACACCCTCTGCAAGTCACTCTCGTGTGGCCCCGCCCACTTCCGTTCCTGGCCGGTTCTGTTCAACCAATAGGACGCTGCAGAAGTGACGTGCATCACCTCCGAGGCTTCCGTCCTAAGAAGCCCTGCAGCTGACCCCTTCCCTTTGGAGCAATGCTCTGGGATAAGCCAGTTGCCATTGAAGAAGTTTGACCAGGGGCGCCTGGGTGGCTCAGTCATTAAGCGTCTGCCTTCGGCTCAGGTCATGATCCCAGGGTCCTGGGATCGAGCCCCGCATCGGACTCCCTGCTCTGTGGGAAGCCTGCTTCTCCTCCTCCCCCTCCCCCTGCTTGTGTTCCCTCTCTCACTGTGTCTCTCTGTCAAATAAATAAATAAAATCTTAAAATAAAATAGACTTTATTAATGGGGCGACTGGGTGGCTCAGTCGGTTAAGTGACCAACTCTTGGTTTTGGCTCAGGTCATGATCTCAGGGTTGTGAGATGGAGCCCTGCATCTGCATTGGGCTCCACACTCAGCAGGGAGTCTGCTTCTCTCCCTCTCTCTCTCCTTCTGCCCTTCCCCTCGCTTGCACTCTTTCTCTCTCAAAGAAATAAAATAGCCTTTATTTGTTAGAGCAGTTTTAGATTCACAGTAAAATTGAACAGAAAGCAGAGAGTTCCCATATAGTCCCTGCTCACCCCCCAAATTCAGCATCCCCTACTATCAACATCCCCCACCAAAGTGGTACATTTGTTACAATCATGAACCTACATGGACACATCATTATCACCTAAAGTCAGTAGTTTGTATTATGGTTCACTCTTGGTGTTAACAGTACATTCTATGGGTTTTGACAGTTATTAATGGCATGTGTCCACTGTTAGAGTATCATACAGAATAGTTTTACTGCTCTAAAGATCCTTCATCCCTCCTTTTCCCCAACACTGGCAACCTCTGATATTTTTACTGTCTCCATGGTTGTGACTTTTCCAAAATATCATATAGTTGGAACCATACAGTATGTAGCCTTTTCAGATTGGCTTCCTTTACTTAGTAACACGCCTTTAAGTTTCCTCCATGTCTTTTCATGGCCTGATAGCTCATTTCTTTTTAGTGCTGAATAACATTCCATTGTCTGGATCTACCACAGCTTATTTAACCCTTCACGTACTGAAGGACATCTTGGTTGCTTCCAGTTTGGGCAATTATGAATAAAGCTGCTATAAACATCCATGTGAAAGTCCTTGAATGGACACACACTTTCAATTCATTCGGATAAATAACTCATTTGGGTAAATACCAGGGAGCACAAATCCTGGATCATGTGCTAAGACTATACTTAATTTTGTAGGAAACTGCTAACCTGCCTTCCAAAGTGGCTGTGCCATTTGCATTCCCACCAGCAATGTATGAGAGTTCCTGTGGCTCCACATCCTTGTCAGCATTTAGTGTTGTCAGTTTTTTGAATTTTAGTCATCCTGATACATGCATAATGTATCTCATTGTTGTTTTAATCTGCAATTTCCTAATGCAATTTCCAATTTCCTCACATAATGTGAGCCTCTTTTCATATGCTTATTTGCAATCCAAATATCTTCTTCTGTGGGGGTGTCTGTTTCAATCTTTTGCCCATTTTTATTCTTTTCCCCCCCAGTTTATTTATTTTAAGTAATCTCTACAACCAACTTGGGGCTCGAACTCATGACCCTGAGATTAAGAGTCACATGTTCTACAGAATGAGCTGGCCAGATGCCCCTTGTCCATTGTTTTTTTATTCCTGGTGTTGAGTTTTAAGAATTCTTTGTCAATTTCAGATAATACTTCTTTATCAGATGTGTCCTTTGCAATTTTCTTCTCTTAGTCTGTGGCTTGTCTTATCATCATCTTGAGTGATACAATTTTTTAAAAAGCAAATAAACTACTTTAAGTTTTAAAAGTGAGTCTATTCAAAGAAAAATATTCAGGAAATAATGATCAAGGTGTTAGGGATATAGCAAAAAATGAAGGCATATCCAAGGGACATGTTTGGACAATACTGATGATGCACCTAGAGCCTGGTACACATCTTGGCTCCCAGGCTCCTTTCCTGGCAATTATTCTGGCTATTACTATGTTAATAATATTGGCAGCTTTTGTTGGTATTATTGCTATTATAATTATGGTTAGTGGCTATTCCTGTTATTATAACAACATGCAGTCCTATTGTGATCTATTATAGTACACTGCTTTGATGAATCTCTGTATTTCCTCTGTCTCCCTGGAACCTGGGGGCAGTGGGGCACCCTGCAAAGTTGTTGCAGTCATTATTACTGTCGTCTTGGTTCCGCTAGCTGTGCAAATTTTGGATAGGACGAATGGGGGGCGGTGGATAGCAGCTCCGTGACAGGTAGGAGGTGGGTCTGGGGAGGGGTCCGGCCGGTAGCCTCCGCCCCAGCACTGGGCAGGCCAGGTAGGGTCGGTCCCCGTCGGCGTCCGACCTGCGTGGCCCGCGGGCCCCCGCGCTGCTTCTGCGACCAGGCGTGTGGCGCGGTGCGGGACTGTTGCCCAGGTGCGCCCCCGGCGCAGGAGGAGGGGAGCGCTGGGCTGGGGGGGACCGGGAGTCTGGGGGCGCGGCGGAGGAAGGAAGGAAACCGCCCACCGAGGGGTTCTGGGCCTGCAGGGGCGCGTGAGCAAGGGGGGGCCGGTCTCGTGCGCGCAGGACACGAGGGAGAAGAGTGGGCTGTGGAGGTGCGGGCAGGCAAAGATGCGTGGGTCGTGGACAGCGGCGCGCGAGTCTCGGGGTGCAGAATGGAGAAGGACGCGTGGAGAGTTGAGGGCTGTTTGGGAGGAGGGGGCACGAGGACTGCTCTCAGGTCTAGGAGGGCGGCACGGGGATGGGGGGCTCGAGGAAGAAGGGCGCTTGCTAAGCATGGGTGGGGGGTGCAGGGCACTGAACGGAAATGGGCGCGTGGGGGCACAGAGGGGTGTGAGAGAGGAGGGGGCGCACCCTGTAAGGAGGGCGCCTGGGGCACGAAGGGAGTATGAGGGAGGAGGGGGCGCAGGCGGTCAGAGGGGCTGGGGAAGCTTCGAGGGGTGGGAGGGAGGAGAGGGCGCTTGGCTTGGCCAGATTTAGCAAATAAAAATACAGGATGCCCAGTTAGACTCAAATTTCAGTAAGTAATATTTTTTAGTCTAAATATATCCTAAATATTGCATGGGCCATACTTATGTTAAAAATTGGTTGCTTGGGGTGCAGCAGTCAGTTAACTCAGTCAGTTAAGTGTTTGCCTTTGGTTCAGGTCATGATCCTGGAATCCCCGGTTGGAGCCTGGCCTCGGGCTCCCCGCTCAGCCAGGCGTCTGCTTCTCTCTCTCCCTCTGCCCATCACCCAGCTTGAGTTCTCGCTCTCTCTCTTTCACTCTCTCACTCTCAAATAAATAAATAAAATCTTTAAAATTTTTCTTTAAAAAAATTGATTGCTTTTCTGAAATTCGAATCTATCTGGACGTCCTGTATTTTACCTGAGCCAGCCAGGTGCCCAAGGGGCTGCTTTTGAGTCTGTGAGTGGAAGGACTCTACCCTTTTTATATTCCAGAAGTAAATTTTTCACGTCCCCTGGGGACAAAAATCTAAATCGTGGAACCCTGTAAAGTGGATGTGATCCAATTTTCCTTTGTCAGGGAGAAAAATGAATGAACTCTTCTACCTGAGGCATCAGTGGGGCTTCCGTCAGGAATTTACATTTAAAAGAGGACAATTTTTAAAAATTCAAAACTGAAGGGACTTAATATTTATTGATCACCTACTTACCTACTCTGTGCCCATGGGCTGCACTGGGTGTCCCATCAAATCTGACTACTTTCTTCCAGCACGCTGGGGCTCAGCAGGGGAGAAAAGCATAGCTCAGAGGAGAGGGTTTTGGCCAGCCAAGGTGATCCAGCAGGTTTTGGATCTGGATCTGATCCTATGTCTTCTAGCTCCTAGTGCTAGCTTCCCATAAGTTTGAATGGCTAATGGTGGATATTCAGGCAACATGGAGAGGAAAAAATAATTTGGGGTATGGTGTAATCCTAAATCACAGCAATGAGGCTCCTCTAGATTAAATTTGCTGAAGGACTGTTTTGGACCAGCTTTTGTCCTCGTCTGCTTCCTGTGCAGAGAGCGCGTGCAGCCCTGGGGTCATTCAGAGTTTGGGTCTGACATCCCTGGTATCCCTGTGCCCATAGGAGCTCCCCTGCCACAGCCCAGGAGTGGGGGCCCCAGGAAGAGGACCGGGCAGAGGGATCAGTGCCACTTTCCCACAGTCTGACCCACATCCACAGAATCACACGATGTTATCAGCTCTCCAGCGTTTTCCTTTGCATAAAGAGCTTGGGCTCAGGGGCCCAGGAGCCTCAAAACTTTGCCTTCCTCTTTGTTTTGCTCCTTTGGGAAGGCAGCAAAAAGACAGGAGGTCTAGAATCTGCCCTTGTGTCTGGGCCTGGGCGGAGTCAAGGGCTTGTGAATGGACCAGAGAGAGGTTCACTTCCCACCCCCCCCACCCCCTGGGGAGCAGGGCAGGAGGGGTCATGGGGACCGGTCAGGAGGCATGAGATGGGGAGGAGAGAAGAGTGTATGTGTTTTCCTTCTCCTTCTTCTTCCTCTTCTTCTTCCTCCTCCTCCTCCTTCTTCTCCTTCTCTCCCCCCTTCCTCCTTCTTCTTTTTAAAGATTTTATTTATTTATTTGAGAGAGAGGTGGGAGGAGCAGAGGGAGAGGGACAAGCAGTCTCCGTGCTGAGCATGGTGCCCAATGCGGGGCTGGATCCCACGATCCCAAGATCATGACCTGAGCTGAAGTCAAGGGTTGGATGCTTAACTGACTGAGCCACCCAGGCACCCTGAGTGTATGTTTATTCATGAGGCATTTAGGAGTTAAAATTTACTGACTTCAGGGCTCCTGGGTGGCTCAGTCAGTTGGGCGTCTGCCTTTGGCTCAGGTCATGATCCCAGTGTTCTGGGATCGAGTCTTGCATCGGGGAACCTGCTTCTCCCTCTCCTCCCCACTCATGCTCTCTCTCGCTATCTTTGTCACTATCTCTGTCTCTCTCAAATAAATAAAATCTTAAAATAAATAAAATAAATAAAATTTACTGACTTCAGTAATTGATTATGGCAGGCAGAGATGTTGAGGATGACTAAGACCCCCCTAACATTTACTGAGTAAATACCAAGTGCCAGGGAGGTACTGTTGTAAGTGCTTTAAATAAATCGTCTCCTTTAAGACTCATAGCTGTCTTACAGAATAGATGGTATTATTGAGTCCATTTTACAGTGAAGAACAGAGGCACAGAGAGGTAGTGCCCTGCTCTGAGCTGCACAGCTATTAAGCAGCAGATCTGGGATTGGGACCCCAGCAGTCTGGCTCCAGACCACAGTATTTTATGTGTGTTGGCCGTACACGTGAGAGAGGAGCCCTTGACATTTCCCACATCCAGTTCAGTGCAATGGGTGGCCACCTGCTGTGTGCCCAGCCCAGCTAGAAGCAGTTGGGGCTAGAAAGATGGAGCTCTGCTTCCCCTCCAGCTTACAGTCTATTTTTGGGAGACAGGGTGGCTATGAAAGAAATAAAGAATTTCAGTCAGAGCAAGAGGAGACTTAGCAATGATTGGTGAGGATGGGGTGAAGGCAGGGAGAGTGGGGCTGAAGCTATTAGTAAGGCCTTGAAGGATAGCTTCAAGTTTTCCACATTCTTTACCAAATGTGTTCATGTATTTTATACTCTTTAATTCTCCCTTCAACCCTGTAAGGATCAATGTCCTCATTTATGCACTTGTGTCTTCATTGTACTAATCAATTGTCTTAGGGTTGTGGCACAGTTCACATTGATGTAAATGAACAAGGGGGTTTATTGGCTCAGGTAACTGAAAAACAGTCAATGGATTTTGACTTCAGGCATAGCTGGATCCAAGGACTCCAAGGATGTCATCAGGATCCTATCTCTTGCCACTTTTCAGCTCTGCTTGTGTTAGCTTCATTTTCAGGCATACCGTCACCAAGTGGTGGCAAAGATAGTACCCAGTAGCTCCAAACTGGTATACCTAGTGAAATGAGAGCATTCTTTTCCCAGTTGTTCCAGCCAAAACCCAAGGGATGGTTCTGTTAAGCCCCATCGGGTCACATGCTCATCCCTGATCCAATCAATCACTGAGCTAGGGAGAAGGAATGTGCAGTTGGCTGTGTCTGGGTCACATATCCATCCTAGGAACGAGAGAGTGAAGTCAGCCCTATTCAGACCTTGTGGACCGAGAGTGGGGAGGGTTGGTTCTTCAAAAGAAAACTTGAGATGGTTTTACCAGAAGTTGAGGGTAGGGAGGTTGGGAGGGTAGAAATGACAGCTGGCTAAAACTGAGCTGTGGGAGACAGTGCATTTCAGGAGACCCAAAGTGAAAGCGTGCTGAGATATTAAATGGGAGAAGGAGGGAGGGAGGGACTGCAGATGTGCTGTAGGAACGCTTAAGACTTTTAGCTACTAGGCTTGGGGATCTCTCTGATCCACTATCAAAAAAGACCTTTTGTGAGCCAGCTCAATAGGAGACAGGAAATACCAAAGGATTTCAGGCAACAGGCTAGAGTTAGAACTGCATTCCAGAAAAGTCTTTTTGGGGGGCAGTGAGAAAGATGGACAGTCAGGGGGCTGGGCAACGAGGTTCAGAGAAGAAGGTGGAGTTTGGAACATCCAGAAAGGCATTTCCTCAGGAGTTGGGGCTGTCAGAGTAGGGGCAGGGGGTCCAAGGGGACTGTGGGAAGTTCAGTGTGGCTCCAGCAGGCTCAGATGGCACGATGTTATCCGGATCTGCAGGGCTGGGTGAGCAACCTTAAACCACCCCCACCCCTCTTTTTAAGCTACACTGATGAGCTAGAATTTCTCCTTTACTCAGAAGAGTGGGATGGCCTTTGTTTTGAGAAACACTGCCATCTTGTGGTGTCTTTTTGCAATGTCAACCTGTAGTCCTATTTCTTCTGTTGCTTAGGCAAGATTTGCTCTGCTCATTTGTTATTCACTGAGTCCCTGTGTGCCAGGAACCGTGCTTGGCGTGGGATTCAGCAGGGAGCAAGGACCTGGCTTCCGGTGGAGCTGACGTTCTACTGGAGGAGGCTGATGAAATACAAATAATCACATGAGTGTACTAAGGTCATGACCCTAGGCCTAGGGGAAGTGTGATGACATTGCCCTGGGAGTGTCATGTGTGCATGCTCCTTGGTGACTTTACAGATGCCAGCAACAGGGAAAGAATATTTGTAAGGTGGCGTCTGCCTAATTTTCTGCAAAATCTCTCACCTGCTTGGCAGGCCCGGTGGGGCAGGGCAGGGGATCATGGTGGGACTTTGGTGCTTTCCCTGGAACCTGGGTCCAGCTGCCAAGCCAGTGCCTGAATGTGATCTGCAGTCTCCCTGCCAGGTTGTCCAGCCACCGTGCGAGCACTTCCAGTGACACGGGGCTCATTTCTTCTAGCAGCTCCTTCTACTGTAGATGATCCTCTCTTGTCTGGACAACTGCATTAGTGCTTTTGCTGGTCCCCCTGTTTCTGTTCTCACCCCTCTCCAGCAGCCAGAGACATCCTGTTCAAACCTGAAATGGGATCACGTCGTCTCTCCTCTGCTCAGAAACTGGCAATGGCTCTTCATGTTTAGAATAAAATCCAAATTCCTTCCAGTAGTCATCAGAGCTCTGGAAGCTATCACTGCTCCTCTCTCTCTGACACCACCTCCTACCACGTTCCTTCTGCATGTTCTGCTCTTGCCACACTGTATTTCTCACTGTCCCTTCGGCATCTAACCTTGACCCTGACTCAGGGCCTTTGCACTGACGGTTCCCTCTGCCTGGAACACTTTCCTCCCAGATGCTTACCCAGTCTGCTCTCTCACCTCCTCAGATGTCCTTTGTCATGGGGGCCATCTGTGGCTCCTCCATCTAAAAGTGTCTAATCACCCCACCACTGCTCCTCTTATTCTGCTTTGTTGTCAGAGCATCAATCACTGCAATGAAATAATACACTGTTTATTGTCTGTTTCCCCCACAGAGCGTCAGCTGTTCAAGGGCAGGGCTTTTTCTGCTTTGCTCCTCTGTGTAGCGCACAGTAGGCCCTAAACAGTTGTTGAATAAATGCATCAAGATCCCCCCTGTTGTATTGAGCATTTACAATCTGCTCAGCGCTTCTCATTTGTCATCGCACCAATCCTGAGATTGCAGTTTGAATCCAAGTTTGTCTGACACCAACACCTTGCCTCGACTCTGATATTCCACACCCTTAAGCCCCACTTGCCTCCCCTGTGAGATGGATTTGACAATAGTGCAAATACATTTGGGGCCAGGGTCCTGGCAAACGACAGATGATATGCCCAGAACAGTTGAATGGAAGAGAATTTGATGAGGGCTCTATTCACAAAGGTGAGGGCCAGGGTGCGGGAGGAAATGGTCTCCTGGAGCCTGGTGAGAGCAGGAGCCATGGCTGAAGCTCCCCCACCCAGGAGCAAGGCTGAGGCAGGGGTGGGGGGCTGCTGGGGGTACACAATAAACACCTCCCTGCTGTTGCGCCCCCTCCCCCATTGCCTGAACTCAACTGGCAACCACAGGGCCAGGGAGCCTCTGTGATGCACAGGTTTCCTGAGGGCACAGGACAGAGAAGGATCCGGGAGAGCACAACGTCCCAAGATTGTCGTGAGGATCACGTGAGGTCAGTATGTGACTTGCTTGGTCCAGCACCAGTGACATAGTGATGTCATTATTATGCGGGTGACGAAAGTAATCAATGATTGCGAGGTTGTCATACTTTATCCCCCGCTTCCTCCCGCCTTCCTTCCTTCCTTCTTCTGAGCATTTCAACTCTGCTAAGAGTTGAGATCTATGCAAGGAACATGTGGCTTCCTGAGGTGTCAGAAGCAACGCTGTCTGTGTTTGTAACACAATAACCTCATTCCATCAGTTCAAGGATGCACACTTTTTTTCTTCTTCACATTTTCATGTTGCTGAACTGGGGCATGTCTCATAGCTGACGAGTGCTTTTCAGGAGGACAGACTTCCTCTTTCTTGTTCACCACTGTGTTTCTAGCACCCAGGACAGTGCCTGGCTCACAGCTCCCTTGGTAAATAATTTGTGGAGCGAGTGAATGAATTCAGATGCTGGCACATCTGTAGAAATTCTCTTCCTGGTGAAGTCCTCAGCTCCTGCGTTTTGGCTTGATGGCCTTCTCTGTCTGGCTTGGTCCAGTCCTGATCTGGGACTATGGACTTGGATGAAGATGCTGATGGTCCCGGGGGCTCCATCATCAGAAAATACCTCCCCACTAGGCCCCCAACTGTGGTAGGCACGTGAGCATCTCAAGGACATTGACACCCAGCGCCTTCCTTCTAGTGTGATGAGCTATTTCAGACATACTCCAATGTGAGAATAATATAATAGACCCTCATGAAAAGCTAAGAAGCAAACCTTGATGAACGTCCCTGGTACTTCTGTGTTTCCCTCCCTCACCCCAGTAGTCCTCCTTCCTTCTCTCAGAGGTAACTACTCTGCTGAATTTGGTATTTACAATTCCCATGCATAGGTATGCATGTGTTTACATACATAAATATATACAGTTGATGTGCATATATATATATATACATATATATATAGAGAGAGACCGTTCTCATGATTCACAGTAGTTATGTTCCATGAAATCACAGCAAACACTGAATTAATGAATACCAAACCATTGCTCCTAGGGGAAATAAGTACACACAGATCTCACATACACTATAATCTTAAATCCTAAAACAACCCATTTTGGTAGATTCTATTTTCTTTGTTTTACAAAAGAGAAAAGCAAAGTTCAGATGTGCGAAGTGGCTGGCCCAAAGCCGCCACACTACCAGGGGCCAGAGTTGAGATTCAGACCTTGAACTTGAACTTGGCTGCGGAGCTGAAGCTCCTGGTGCCTCACATCACGGCCTGCAGCCTCCGTCCAAGGGGGCAGGTTGGGCCTGTTCGACCTCAGCTGAAAACGTGCACTTCGGGTGACTTAAAATTTTTGCTGCTCTGTACATGTCTGTGAATAACTGCCAAAGCACCTCAAGTATTGATTTTGGGGGTTACAAATAAGTTTTTATCAAAAGGCGAATGGGCAAATGCAGAATCTGTGAATAATGAGGATTGGCCATTTATATTCTCCTATCTATGAGACCTGTATGAATTCTTTTTTTTTTTTTAAGGTTTTATTTATTTAATTGATAGAGACACATCGAAAGAGGGGACACAAGCAGGGGGAGTGGGAGAGGGAGAAGCGGCTTCCCACCGAGCAGGGAGCCCGATGCGGGGCTCGATCCCAGGACCCTGGGATCATGACCTGAGCCGAAGGCAGATGCTTAACCATCTGAGCCACCCAGGTGCCCCGAATACTGTTCTTATTCCTGTTTGACAAAGGAAGAAACTGAGGCACGGAGAGGTGAAATCGGGTGCTGTTAAGAGCTTAGGAAATGTTTTTTGGAGGGAGTGATGGAAACAACCCAAATGATTCCCAGCAGAATCATGGGTAAATAAAACATGGAATTTGAAGTTTACTTAGATGTGTAAACAGTTGTCATAGAGCAAGGACTCTTGTCAAGCAAGGCATGGACTCAGGTTTGCAAGAGTTCTAGCACTCATGTGGTATTTCGGGGGGTCTGGCTTGTGAGGAAGGCCTGGCAGCTGGCCCGCCAAATTCCATGGAAGTGACCTTGGAGACACCCACCCCCCCGCCTTCCCTTCCAGGGGTCTCTTGTGTTGTGGCAGAGTGGAATGGCTGGAGTTGCTCTGTCAAGCCCTGCCAGATCTCCTATCGCATCCGCCTGAGGCATGTCCTGCAGGAGCCAAGGAACAGGGGTGCTCCCTCCCCCCGCTGGAAGAGCGGGCTGGCTGTGTGGGTTACCGCGGCCACCAGAGAGTGGAGTGCCAACAGTCTTTAAGTGAGTTGGAGTGGCCCCTAGGGGTGGGGCAGCTGTCCATGGGAACTCCCTGGCTGGACTTGAGAGCCTTCCATGAGTATGAGGTCCGAGTTTAGGGTAGGATTTTATCTTCCTTTACCTTGATTTGCCCTCCTCACCTTATGAATGAGGTAAGAAACTCTGACTTCCTGTGGGCATCTCCTATCTTTTTTCTACTCATCTTCTAGTGTGAATCAGTCAGGACTTGGTTTGTATGCAGGTGGTAGGAAACCCATGTTAAATTGACCTGAGCAAGACTGTGTGGTTCATGTAAATACAATTCTAGGGGCTGCATTCAGGCATGGCTGGATCCAGGGACTCAAGCAATGGTCCCAGGAATCTCTCTCCATCTCTCAGCTCTGTTTTCCTCTACCTGGACTCATTCTCAGTCAGCCTTTCCCCCTGTAATGGTCTTTGATAGCATCTGTCTTGCCTCCAACTAGCCCAGCAGCCGAAAAAAAAAAAAAAGGTACTTTCCCATAGTTTTAGCCAATATCCTAGGATGAAGTCTCATTGACTTGACCTGGGTCATGTATCCACTGCTAAACCAATCAGTAAGGCTAGAGCGATGGATTATTCTGATTGGCCAACCCAAGATGTGTGCTCCCTTTGCAGCTCGGGGTGTGGTCAACCCCACCTGAATGGGGATAGGGAGAGGTGTTTTCCAAAGGATAACTGGGGAGAATGGATGCAAGGCAGGCAGAACTGTAGATGTGGGCTACATCGTACACCCAACGGAGGGCTTTTATAGAACACTACAGAAATAGATGATGCCCATTATACAAAAGAAATCGACTAAGACATTGGAAGTTGTTTTTCTGACGTGGTAGAAGAGCAGGCAACAGGGCTAAATGGTCCCCTTCCAATGTCTTCCCAAACTACAGCCTGGTGGGAGGGGAGGTCGTTCTACAACAAGTCTTACCATCGTGTCACCCTCCTGCTTTCAATTTCCAGTAGCTACCCAGTGCCCTCAGGGCGAAACGCAAGCTCCTCGTCAGGTCTCTAAGCTCAGTGCTCTGGCTTTTGTCTCCTGCGGCCTCATCTCCTTCCTCCCTCTGCCTAAGTTTTAAAGGATCGTTCTGACTGCTGTGGGGGCAGCTGACTGAAAAGGGTCAGAGGGCAGCAGGGAGCCCAGGGATGACGTGGCTGCAGGGGTGCCGGCGAGGGAGGATGGTGGCTAGACTAGGGTGATGGAAGAGGGAATGGTGGAAATCCTTCTCCCTTTCCCTTGCCACCCACATCTGACCTTGCCTGGCTCATTTCCTGCGTAGATGTCAGTTTTCCGGGAAGACCTTTCTGACTGCCCCTACTAGGTGCCAGGCACTTTGCCACATCGCTTGGCTCTGTGAGGCCAGTGTTACTATTCTCATTTTACAGAAGGGGAAACCAAGCCTCAGGGAGGCACAAAACTTGCCCAAGAGGCATGGCTCATTGTAAATCACCTTATTTAGCTCTCACCATAACTCTACGAATATGTACTAATATTATCCCCATTTTGCTGTTGAGGAGGCTGAGGCTCAGAAAGGTGTAGTGACTTGACCAGGATCACTCAGCTGTAAGAAGGAGAGCTGGAACCTGGGCTTCTCTGGACTCTCCTCACTGTAGGCTGCACCAAAAGAAGCACTATGCATGCTGGAAGAGAGGAGGGAAGGGAAATTGTGTATTAAGTGTGTTATGGCAAAGACCAAACCCAGTCTCTCTGGCAGCAGCAGGGAGAGGGGCCTGGGATCCCTGCTGTGGCCCTTGTCTAGGTCACAAGCATTAATTCAATACCGAATCTTTGATTCAGCTCCATCACTCAGGGAATGGGGAGAAGTAGGGATGTCCTTTGGCTTCTTTATTTTCCTGAGGAATCTCTACCCCCTTTGGACTGACTCCTTATTCTCCTCCTCTTTGTTCTCTGTCTGTTCCAGGAAGGAAGAGACTTGGAAGTGGGCCCAACAAAATACTTTTATTAATTCATTCATCCATACATCTGTCCACCTTTTGGTCCATCTATTTCTTATATCGGTTCATCTATCCATCCACCTGTTATCTCTCCATCCCTCCTTCTTTCCATTCATCAGCTCTTCTACCAATCATCTCTCTCTCTGCTTTTCGCCATCCTCCCATTTCCCCATCTACTTATCCATCTTTCTTTCTTTCTTTCATCCATTCACTCAGCTATGAACTTTTATCTACCTTTTTTACTCACTTATTCGTGCATGAAAATCATTCATTTGAGGGGCATCTGGATGGCTCAGTCGGTTGAGCATTTGACTTTTGATTTCAGTTCAGGTCATGATCTCTGGTCATAAGATCGAGCCCCAAGTTGGGTTCTGCACTCAGCAGGAAGTCTGCTTGAGGATTCTGTCCCTCTCCCTCTGTCCCTCCCCTGCCCACGCGCACGTGCTCTTTCTCCCTCTCAAATAAATAAATAATAAATAAACAAATAAATAAAATCTTTAAAAAATTAAATCATTCACTTGAAAAACTTTCATTGAGACCCACTATGCAACCCACTGTGCTAGGCCCTGAGTGGCAGAGATGGATCTGACCCTGCCTCCAGCATCACATAAAGGGTTCTCTTGGGGACCACCTACCCGGGTGCAAGATCCCACAGTCTCCTTTGGGCTGCCATGTAAAGAGCTCGAACATCAGCAGGACCTAACCCTGTTTCTTGTGTTGCCATAGTCTGGGGGGATGCTGGCCACCTAATTTTGTTTTCTCCTTGGTCCACAGCCCCTGCTCTGATAACCACAGGCAGCTACGGGAAGGAGCGGAAAAAGCGAGGTGTCCCCAAGGAGCAGGAGACAGTAGGGTGAGTTAATGCAAATGAACCCAAAGTCAAGCTGAATTTGTGAACGTTTTCCCTTGGATTAAACTGCCATCCTTTCTCTCGCTCTCTTGCTTTAATAGCATCAGTATCTCCCCATTTCTTGTCCTGTTACCTTTGTAAGCTCATAAACAGGGATTTCGAAGTCCTTAATAACTGGTCTCCATTCAACTTCATTCATTCATCCATTCATTCATTCACTCATTCCTTCACTCAATGTTTACTGGATGCCCATTATATGACAGGTACTGGGCTAGGCCTTGGGGGCCACAGCAAAGAACAAGAAAAGATAGAAATACTTGTAGGCTGTTCATAGGGTGAGGGCGAGAATTCTCCAAAGAAACCACCAAAAGGTGGAGCGAGAGTGTCCTGGGAAGACAAACGTTCCAATTTCCACGGGCTTCTGGTGAGGGACAGATTCCCCAGAGGTTCTGGGGCAGCTCCGAGAGGAAGGGGCTGAGCGCAGCTCTGGCTTGTCTTGGCGAACCGTCTACTCCTCAGGCCTCCCAGAGGCTGCAGCCACCAGGGGGCAGCAGCCCCACACCGAGTCGCCCCGGAGTCCTTGACCGGCGG
Source organism: Mirounga leonina (assembly GCF_011800145.1). Lineage (NCBI taxonomy): Eukaryota > Metazoa > Chordata > Mammalia > Carnivora > Phocidae > Mirounga > Mirounga leonina. Next base: position 924,219 of record NW_023270490.1, read on the forward strand.
CGGCAGGATGGGGGCGGGGGTGGCGTTGACTGCTCATTGCAGAAGGAGTTGGGTAGAAGTAAGATTGTAACTGGCTCTTATTTCAGAGCCTCCGGAACGTGGAGCTGCCCTTTTAAGTACTTCTCACGACACATCTTTTCTATAAAATCGGATCTGTTCTAAAATGCCGCGGCGCGCTTCGGAGTGTCACTTTGGGCTTTTTTGGGTTTGGGTGGTTCCATTTTAGGCACCACCACTTAGTAGCTGTGTGACTCTAGGCAACTTCTCTCTCTGATGCTTAGTTTCCTAATCTGTAAAGTGGGGCAACACCTACCTCTCCGGGGTTCTGTATTAAATGGTTCATTCAGCGCATTTTTATGGGGCGGGATGCTATTCTAGGAGCTGGACACAACCGTGACCAGAACAAACAGGAGTTCCTGTCCTTCTGGGGCTGGCATGAGACTGGGACCCAGACAGAGAAATAAACCACACAGCCTTTTGGACGGGACGCTTAGACGGGGCCTGACGCATGGAAGTCCTCATGATGTTAAAGAGTTGAGCCGAGTCCCTTGTCATGTGTGACCTGTTGGTGAAGAGTGGGCTGCCAAAAGGTTCCTATTCTCCGGCAGAAATTGTACCAAGCTGGGCCTACAGAAGGCTAGGTACCCAGTAGGTGCTCCGTAAGTGCTCACAGGTGCTTGGAGTGGCGTCTCCCTGTGTGGCTGCAGGTACTGGGGCCCGTTCCACAGAGCTGGCGGCACATGAGGGCGCCCCACGCCCAGTGGACGAGGTATCCGACCCAGGGCCACACGGTTTGTGTGAAGTGTGAGTGGCCTGCCCCGGACGCCAGGAACCAGCGCTGCTGTGGGGCTGGAGGGTAAGCAGTAGAACTCGGGCCTGGGGAACTGTGACTGTAGAGCCTGGGGCTTCTCTGTTGCCCGAGAGACGAAGATGCTGTAGGAGTGAGACGTTGATTCCTGGCTGGGGTGGGGCCCGCTCTGAACTCCAATTTCTTCAACTGAAAATGCAGCTAATAAGAGGGCCTAAGGGGGAAGGTTAAGCAAAATTGTGCAAATTGAAGAGATCTCATAGTCGTTGGCACCCAGAAAGCACTCATGGAAAAGGGAGCTGGTATTATTACTGAATCCTGCCGAGTCCCTTAAAAGCCTGCTTCGGTAAACCTCACTTTATAGGTGGGAAAACCAAGGCTCAGAGAGGCAGTGTGACTTAGTCAAGATCACACAGCAGGATTTGACCCAGATTTGGCTTATATCAGCTTCTTAGACTGCCTCTCAAGGGCAGGTGTCTCAGAAAATACTTAATATACTAATTATCATAGTAGCTAACATTTATTGAGTGCTTACTATGTGTTAAGCATTATTCTAAGCTCCTTTTTTAAATTTTTAAAAAGATTTTATTTATTTATTTGACAGGGAGAGACAGCCAGAGAGAGAACACAAGCAGGGTAAGTGGGAGAGGGAGAAGCAGGCTTCCCGCTGAGCAAGGAGCCCGATGCCGGGCTCGATCCCAGGACCCTGGGATCATGACCTGAGCTGAAGGCAGACGCTTAACTGACTGATTCACCCAGGTGCGCCCTAAGCTCCTTTTAAAAAATTCCTTCATTCGAGGGGCGCCTGGGTGGCTCAGTCGTTAAGCCTGAGGGGGGCGCCCTCATGAGCCTTCAGCTCAGGTCATGATCCCAGGGTCCTGGGATCGAGCCCCACATCGGGCTCCCTGCTCAGCGGGAAGCCTGCTTCTCTCTCTCCCACTTACCCTGCTTGTGTTCTCTCTCTGGCTGTCTCTCCCTGTCAAATAAATAAATAAAATCTTTAAAAAAAAATTCATTCATTCGATAAATATTTGTTGAGCACTTACTATTGAGCACGTGCCAGGCAATGTTTTGGGCGCTGGGGAGACACAACGAACAAAGCAGATGTGGTCCCTGCTCTTATGGAAACAACATTCTGCTGTGTGGAGACAGACATTAGGCAAGTAAATCTGTAATTTGTCAGATGCAAGATAAGTGTTAGGGAAGAAAGCAAAATCTGGGGGGGTGAGTTTTGTTATTTTTCAAGGAAAGTGGCACTAAGGAGGTGACATTGGAACAGGAATTTGAAGGAAATGAGGGAGGTGGCCATATGGATAACTGGGGGAAGAACATTCCAGGCAGAAGGAACAGCAAGTGCAAATGCCCTGAGGTGAGAGTGTGCCACCATTTTGACCGGAGTGAAAAAGGGGGAGTGTGGAAAGAAGTGGAGTGGCATCATTAACACACATGATGCCATTGAAACATTCCGAGAACTCATCGGGGACACTTTGAGGATCCTCTTTCCAGGTGGGGAGGTGGAGATGCAAAGAGGTGCCCAGGGTCACACACCCAGCAAGTGGCAGAAACAGGATTTGAACCTGCATTGATCAGATCCCCGAGCCAAGCTCTAGAGACTAGACTGTTTCCCACTGACAGTGCTTTCCTAGGGCAGGGGTTATTATCCGAGAGCTCTCTTCTGGGGTCTGTCCAGGGATTTATTCTCACATTTGCAAGGTTATTAATTTCCTTCCTTTTAAAAGTGAGCAGCCCTGCTCACTGCAAACCTAGAGCAGGGAATGCCAATGCCAGATGGAGTGCTTGGGACAGATGTATCTGAACAAGAGGCATTGGGCTTGCACAGATCTGGGTTCAAAGCCCACCTTTGGCCCTTTCTAGCTGTGTGGCTCTGGGCGAGCCTCTCAGACTGTTGGAAGGATCTGGAGCCCTTTGCACAGCACCTGGCCCCTCGTGGATGCTTAGTAGTGGAAGCTGCTATCGTTACATCTAACCTATAACATGGGTATAATAATAAGTACTTCGTGAAAATGAGGTGTAATGGATGTGAGGACCCTGGCACGGAGTAGATATGCAATAAATAGATGGCAGTCAATATTATTACACTCTAGGGAGGCCCTCTCTGCACACCCCCTCCAGCTTCTCTCCCACTTACCTGTCTCAGACCCCAAATTTTCCCATTACAGATTTGTTCTTCGGCTTAGATGCTCACCAGTTAGAGCCTCAGCTTATGTCCATCCATTTTTGGATAAGCCTTTCTAGCCCTAAAACTGATGAATCTCCGATTTCTCTTTTGGATGCAAATAGTCCAGAATAAGGAGCAGGGCACTTTGGTGAGGCTGACATGGGGGTCACGGGAACCCCTGCCCCAGGGATGGTCGGCCTGGAAGGCAGAGCCACGGCTGTGCCAGAGAGAGGCATCTCTTCCCGCCCCCACCCCGCCTGGGGCCAGGCTCACAGAACAGGTGATGGAAGGTCTGCCTGGGGCATGAGCTCACCAGGCAGGACTGGGCAGGAGGGGGATCAAAGCGAGGATGGAGACAAGCTGTCAGCCGGATTCTTTCCGTGGGCGGCTGGGGAGGGCGGGCATGCAAAGGGCACGGGCCTGGGGAGGGATTAGCCTTTCAGTTGGGGATTTCAGGAGGGTTTATTTAGCCTGAGAAGTGTCTGTGAGTTTGGGACAAGCACAAGGGACACCTGCTATAGTCATGCATCTACTGTGTGCTGGTGCCAAGCAGGTGCTTTATATGTGAGAACTCATTCAGACCTCATAAGCCCTTTTGAGACAAGGGGCATTCACGCCATTTTATGTAATGAGGATGACAAAAATAATGGTAACTTTAAATACTATCATTTGTGAAGTGCCGAGCACTGTGCTTAGACGGGTAGAACAGTGCCTGGCCTGTAATAGGCACTCAATCAGTGTTTGCTATTATTGTTAGTTATTATGTTGCATTTTTTATTATGTTGCATTTTTTTAAAGATTTGAATTATATCTACAGAGAATTGGCTAAAACATCTATGAACAGGTTAACAAATGTTTGGAGAAGAGACACCCCGAGATAGTCACCACCCAGGCAAGGAACAGGACCTGGGAAGCATCCCCTCCCCCCGGGGCCCCCACACCCTTCCTAACTGCAATGCTTCCCTTCCCCATAAACGAAGCCACCATCCTGACTTTTATGGTAATCCATTCTCGAGTTGTCTTTATAGCTTTACTCACCTCGGAGCCGATCTCTAAACACTAGTTAAATTTTGTTTTGTTTTGTTTTGTTTTCAAACTTTACATAAATGAAATGATGCAGGATGTGCCTTTCGGCATCCAGCTCCTTTTGCTCCATGAGCAAAGGAATGTTCCTTGTAGCATTCGATCGTTTGTTCCTGTTGCCGAAATGGTTCGCTGTTACGTCCTGATCGTTTTCATTTTCTCGGCACAGAGCAGCTCATAGAGCCCTCCGAATACTTCAGAGAAGTGAAGAACATGGATATCTCTGTTTTCCACTGAAGAAATGGAGGCTCCTAGGATCTGGGTCACGTACATCCTTGATTCTAGAGTCTGTGTTCTTAATCAGGTCCACTGTGTTGCCTTCCAGCAGGAGGAGAAGGGGGGACGCAGGGAATAAGCAAATTGCCCAGTTTGCCCAGCAAGGATGTGACAGTGTCACCTCACCAGATATTAAGAGCTGGGTCTGGATTGCCCTCTGTGGCCTCTGGGGTCCGGCTCCACAGCCAGCTCAGGGCCAACTTCTCTACCAGGCTGCAGTGCCCACACACTTTTAGGGGCCATGAAAATGATTTAATTTTAACTTCTTTTAAAATCAGAAGAAAAAAGATTAGTAACCATAATAATGATAATGAAGATCTAATTATAAATCCAGCTTGGATTATATTCGTCTTTGTACAATACAGCCATAAACTGTGAATTTAAAACCTTCTTTTGCAAGGTGGAAGGGGCGCACAGAGGCAAACATCCCGGGAGCCCAGGAGAGTCCTAATGCCCCTGAGCCAGCCCTGTGTCTTGCAGGAACCAGCTGTTGCAGTGGCACGCGGCTGGCCCACCCCGGTTGCCGAGGGACCTAGGAGAGGTTCAGGCAGCTCCGGGACTGTTCCTGCCCTGAGGTCCACAGCCTCGTCTTCATCTAGCACCTGCCCATGATCCCCTACCTGTCCAGATCCCCTTTCCAAAGGCTCCCTGGCTGGCAGGGAAACCCCCGGGGCTTGGGATCCCATAGGATGAGGGAGTGGGGAGAAGTATGCAAATGTGAGCCTGGAGGAACAAGCCTTGTCCTTATGCTGACACTGAAAATAGCTTTATGCTTCCCCTCAGGGCCAGCTGAGTCATAGCCTTCCTGACATCTCCTGCTAGTTCAGGGCCTCCCAAAGTTCATGTCCTAAACATACTCGTGTGGCTTTTACCCTATTCTCCCTACCCGCAGACTCCCCCCGCCTTTTTTTTCTTTTTTTACTCTCCACCCCTACTTTTTTTTTTTAAGATTTTATTTTTAAGCAATCTCTACACCCAACATGGGGCTTGAACTCACAACCCCGAGATCAAGGGCCACATGTTCCTCTGACTGAGTCAGCCAGGCGCCCCCACCTCTACCTTTTTTTACTTACATAAATTTACTTTAAAAGGAAGCTTACACTTAAATACATGTGTTTATTTTATTTATTTATTTATTTTAAAGATTTTATTTATTTGACAGAGGGAGACACAACGGGAGAGGGAACACAAGCAGGGGGAGCGGGAGAAGGAGAAGCAGGCTTCCCGCAGAGCAGGGAGCCCGACGTGGGGCTCGATCCCAGGACCCTGAGGTCATGACCCGAGCCGAAGGCAGATGCTTAACGACTGAGCCATCGAGGCGCCCAAATACATGTGTTTAAAGAGGAAATGTTTTATCACAACTAGAAATAAAAATAAATAATAGTAGCCAACTTTTATTAAATAATTACCATGTGCCAAACACTGTCCCGACCCTTTATACACATTGACTCATTGGATCCTGACTTAGGTGCAATTATTATCCCCATTTTACATGTGAGGATATTGAGGCACAGAGAGGATAAGCCACTTGTCCAAGGTCACACAGTTAGTGACAGAGTGGAGGATTTGAACCCAAGAGCAACGTCTCCTGTTAAGATTCCCTGCATGAGTAATACATCAGCTGCATGAGGGCAGGGTTTTTTTTTTCTTGTTCCTTGCTGTGACCCCCATGTTTAAAACATGCAATAATGCTCAGTACATATTTGTTGAATAAATAAATGAATGAATGAATAGGTGAATGATCGGTTGCCATACTTTGAAGGCAATCAGAAAAATAAATATAATGGAAACCAAACAAGTCTGGGTAGATCTTTCCTGCCCAAGAACTGAGCATGAAGCCTGCTCTCATCTCCTTCAAACAAGAAATTAGCATGTATCTGAGAGATGGTAAGGCAGCACTTGAGTCTAATGGAGACTTGTTCTTTGACAAATTTCAAGGGACTTGAAAGAGGACTGATTTTCTCCATTTGGGAATTGACTGTTATTAATATATCTTTAAACACCTTCATTGAGATAAAATTCACACACCATACCAATCCCTCATTTAAAGTGTGCCATTCGGCCCTTTTCAGTATATTCATAAGGACTGTATAAACATCTAATGGTCTAATTTTAGAACATTTTTTTGTCCCCTCCCTAAAACGAATCCCGTACCAGGCGCAGGTACTCCTCACTCATCAGACCCCTCCAGCCCGAAGCAACCACTAATCTACTTTTTCTTTCTATGAATTTGCCTATTCTGGACATTTCATATGAATAGAATCGTACAAACGGTCTTTTGTGTCTGGTTTCTTTCACGTAGCATCATGTTTTCAAGGCTCATCCATTTTGGGGCACGAATCCGTACTAGAACCAATTATCTAACGCCCCACCCTGGATTCCTGTAAAATCATCTCGACGATGGTCCCACTTTGGAAAGCACCCCTGCAATGGATAGTGAATTTGCGTGAGTTACGGCTTGCCCCTCTTGCTTGCTCCCTGCTCGGAGTGGTCTGGTCCAGCTTTCCCTGCCTTAGAGCCCAGCAGCTCCAAGGATGGAGTTGGGGGAGGCGCGTAGCTTTCAGCTGACCTTGGGGCTGGGCAGGAACTGGCCTACATGTTGCTGCTACTCAGCCCTCCTTCCTAAATCAGGACTCTGGGCCCTCCTGGGAATCTCTGTCTGTTCCCCCTATCTGGGAGTGTGAATGAGTCACCGGGCAAGTGTTTGAGCAACACCTGCGTTTGCCGGTCTGGGGCCTGCAGGAGCTGGGGCAGCGGAGGGCAGAGAGGTGCAGACCGGCCAGGAGGCGAGGGAGGATACGGCTTGACTCACAACCAGGCCGGGCTCCCCAGAAGCAGGCTTTCCCTGCCTCTGCCCCTACACTCGTTTTGCCTGCAGGAGGCTGGTTTTTTGTTGCCTTTTTTTTTTTTTTTTTTGCGGAAATCCTTTTGTGTGTTTAGCTGCTGTCTTCCCAGGCCAGCTGTAGGTGCCTGAATTGCCCAAGCTCTGAAGTATATACTTTTTGGAGCTTCTCCTAGCTACCATTTTTGCAGCCCGCGAAGAGCGATGCTTGTTTTAATCCGCTCAAAGGCGCTTGTAAGTTAAGTCATCTTTTCCCCATTTTCAGAAGAGGAAACTGAGGCTCAGGAGAGTCCGGTTACAAGCCCTCATCAGAACAAGTCTCATGATTAGGAAATACTGGAGCTGGGATTCAAACTGGACTCAGAGCCTGTGCTCTTGACGGAGCAGGAAGGCAGAAGCTGTGGTGGTGGGCAGCTTGCTTACGGGTACCCAGAAGGCAGAGCCATCTCTCGGGGGTCATAAAATGGGACATTTACCTACATCTCCCTCTGGAGAGTGTTGCTGGAGCTTGGGCAGAGTTGGGGAATCTGCTAGGGAGGGAGAAATATCTCCATCCAGCCAATACTTAAAAAAGATCAGAAATGTGTTGAGGACAGAGGTGGGGGGAGGGGTCAAGCGGTACGGTATTCCTGGAATCTTGCCCCCAACTCAGGACCTCAAGTCAAGGGCCTTTGGGGGATGAGTGACCAAGCGCATCTCAACCAACTTTAACAAAAAAAGGAAAATTATTGGCTCATGCAATTAAAATATCCAGAATAGGTCTGCCTTCAGGTTTGGCTGGATCTACGGTTTTAAAGGTTGAAGCTCTCGGATCATTTTCTTTTGGCCCTTCTCCTCTGTGTTGGCTTGATTCTTAGGCATCCCTCTTGTGGTGGCATAGATGGCTGCCGGGAGCTCTAGACTTTCTTCCTCCCAGTTCAGCATCCCCAAGAGGAGAAGCACTTCTCATTTCCAATGGCTTTATTCTTAGCTAAAGTCCTGGGGGGGCTGCTTATTTGCCTGGCTCATCTCACCTGCTCATCCCTGAACCAATCAGGCAGTGGTGAGTGGACTGCTCTGGGTCTGTGCCGGGGGCACATCCCTGGAGTGAGGGGAGGGGGTCAGTCCTTCCTGAACTATTTAGACCAAGAATGGGGAAGGGATGGATGGTTCCCCCAAAAGAAATGCAAGGTGCTAGTGTATCAAGAGCAGCAGGAATGGGAGCTGGGCAGGTCCCAAGACAACAGACGTCATCCTCATGGGAAGTAGAGGGGCCGCTATCCGGCTATCTGGCTTTGCCACCAACGTGCTGTGTGACCCTTTCTCCTTCCTGAGCCCCAATTTCCCCATCTGTATGGTGATTATCTTCACGGATTCATGCAGCTCTGAACTTCTGAGGCCCATAGGCTTCATTTAGCCAATGGCCCTGCATCCCAGCTTAACAGGTGCAAGCTGTGACTTAGGAATGCGTGGCCTTCACAAACCCTGAGACTGAACTTGGGACAGGACACCCAGCCTCCTGTTCCTGCCCGTCCTGGCAGGGTACAGCCCGTGATGGTGGGAGGGAAGGGCTCCAAGGAGGTTTCTTTTCACATCTCCAGTGTTCTCCATCTATAATTGGCTCCGAATGAAATGATCTCATCCCTGAACACTGAGGAAGAAGGGTGGTGGTTTGGGGGGGGGGGGAGCAGTTCGCTGGCAGCATCTGACATAATTTGTGACTAACCCGTTTCCCTCCGGAAAGAGAGATGGTCCGCTCGCTTGAAGAAGCAGTAAAAGTTTGAGAAAAATGTCTTGGTGATCCACTGAGGAGCCTCCAGCTTTTGGGGGGCTTTTGAGAGGCCCAAGGCATCTCTCCATTCCGTCTAAGCCACGTATCTTCTGACCTTTGCTCACAAGTCAACCTGACCCCCTGTCATGTGAGCCACTGGCCGGGGAGGAGATGAGCGTGGCCACTCCATCAAGCGATCTCTCTTGTATGGATTCTTGATGGGGTTTTGTGGCCAGCTGACACTCATTTACATGCCCATACATTAATTTTGAAAGATGGGCTCCTAATCAACTCTGAAAAAGCTTGTCACAGCACCATCTGTTTGGCGTTTGTCACTATTGCATTACATAAGAGGAAAGACATTTTTAAAGAATGCGGCTGCATTTAGTAATTGGATCGCCGGAGAGGAGCCAAGCCGGGGCGGATGGCACCGTGATTCAGAAATGCCACAGGCCCTTCTCCAGGGTGGGGCGGACTCCCCAGATTCCACTGGGTGTCATCAGAGCCCCGAGTGCAGCCCAGCTCAGGGGACAGGCCCGACTGAGATGGCTTCCTTTCTTCTTGTCTTTCTGTTTCTCTCCTGTTCTTCCCTTCCTCCCGTTTGTTCTCACTCACATGCTATCTCAGATCAGTTCCACCACATATTAGCAATAACCAAATGACTTCACTTCCCTGAGCCCCGATTTCCTCATCTGGAAAATGGGGATGATGAGAGAGTGCAGCTGTGCAGTTTAAGTGCATTAATACGTCCCAGTTCACACCTTGGGCCTACCCCCTTAGAGTCATAAACATCATTTTGAGGGAAGGGTCTTTTGTTCGTTCAATAGGCCAAAGCACCCTGGCTCCGGGCCTTTGCACATGCTGCTTTTTCTTTCTGGAATACTCTTTTCCTGTATCTTTGCACGGTTGTCTTCTTATTCTGGCCCAACTCCGATGTCACCTCCTCAGAGAGGCCTTCCCCAACCACCTTAAGTAAAGTATTCCCTGCCCTGGTCCCTCCAGTCATACACATTCATCTCTATTATTTTCTTCTCAGAACTTGCCATCTGTCTCCCTGAGGACCTGGTCTGTCTTGGTTGCTGCAGTATCCCCAGCACCTAGACCATTGCCTGGCACATGGTAGGAGCTCCATAATTATTTGTTGAATGAATGACCAAACTCATTAACTCTTCATGACCATCCTTTAAGGCAGGGACAGGAGGGAAGTGACTGCTCAGGATCACATAGCCAGCAAAGGGAGGGAAGGGGAGGTGGGGACCTAGGGGCCCTGCTTCCAAGCTTCCTGTGGCCCTCAGGTGGAAACAGGATAGACATGTGGACCTCTGGGCCCACGCCGCCACCCTGAAGGGTTCAAACGAGGAGTAAGCTCAGGGAGCAGCCTCTGAGAGTGGTAAGAGTGAGCCAGCTAGGCAGCGAGGAGGCAAGACTGTTTACAGGAGCTGGGGCCATCTCCATGACAACTGGTCAGCCTACAGCTTCCTGCTTCACTAGGGAGGAGGTTTACACTTGGCTGGGATGCAGTGAGGACAATGGGAACGGGGACTGGCAGAGGAGTGGGGGACCCTAAACCCCCAGTATGGGGGAAGGAGGTCTCGTTTCTGAGAGTTGCCTAAAGGCTGGAAGAGCCTGATGATACTACATAAGTTTGTGTATGTGTGCGTGTGTGTGTGTGTGTGTGTGTGTAGGGGAGAGACTGGGCTGTGTGCAAGCCAAGGTGCCTGGATTTGAAACCTTCTGCACTGTGACATTTTCTGCAAGTGAATTAACCTCTTGGTGTCTCAACTCCATCCAGTGTAAAGTGAACATAGACAGTAGTGGCTTATGGGGTCATCGGGATGATTAAATGAGAGAAGGGGTGCCTGGCTGGCTCAGTGAGAAGAGCATGTGACTCTTGATCTCGGGGTCATGAGTTTGAGCCCATGTTGGATGTAGAGATGACTTAAATTAAAAAAAATTTTTTTTTAAATGAGAGAATATTCTTAGAATATACCTGGCATCATTACTTAGTTCTGGAAAGCAACTTCCATGTGACTTCAGGTTGCCTTCCTCCTGTGGTTGTGGGGGATTTGGTCTCAGTCATTCTCAGGGATCTCCACTTCCTTGGCTTTTTTTCGTTCATTTAACAAATATTTATTGAGCATCCAGTAGGGTGCCAGGCAATGTTCTAGAGGCTGGGAACACAGCAGGGAACAAAGCAGGCAAAAATCTCTGCTTGTGCAAAGCTGACATTCTAGCAGGGTAGATAGACATCAAGTATGATAAAAAGGAAACATAGTATGTTAGATGGTTTTAGGTGTTAAGGAGAAAAATAAAGCAAGGTTGGGGGATGTGGACTGTCAAGTGGGGGTTGCAATTTCAGACAGTGGTAGGACGTGAGGGGTATCATAGCCTCACTGAGAAAGTGACTTCTGGGCACAAGCTGAAGGAGGCAAAAGAGGGAGCTACATGGTTCACTGGGGCAAGAGCATCTTAGGCTTGGGGAATAGCCAGTGCAAAGGCCCTGAGGCAGGAAAGTGAGCATGTATGAGACCGTATTGTGTCATTGTATCTCTTGGCAGGTCTGCATGTGTGGTGTTATGTGGCACCCATTTAGTGTATATGGTTGGTTATGGATGGAGATATTTGTACATGTTTGTTCATACATGGGACTGCTGAGTTCAGCCACAGGCTGTGCCTGCGTAATTCAGGGGATGCCATCCATGTGGATTACAATGGACTGGGGCATCCTGGAGGTGTGCCGTGCAGTGGCCCTGTGCATATTTATAAGTAAATGTTATAAAAACATGTCTGTGAAAATGTCTATATGTGCATGAGTCTGGACGTTTGGATATAAGTAATATGTAAATGTGTGTATATGGATATATCTTTATCTAAAATGCTAATACCTTGTTTATCATGGATTTTTGTTTTAATATTGATTTTTAAAAGTAAGATTTATCTTAATTGAGAGGGAAATCATAAGAGACGCTGAACTCTAGGAAACAAACAGGAGGTGGGTGGGGGGAAGAGATAATTGGGTGATGGGCATTGAGGAGGGCATTGAGGGGCGCCTGGGTGGCTCAGTCGGTTAAGGGTCTGCCTTCAGCTCAGGTCATGATATCAGGGTCCTGGGATCGAGCCCCACATTGGTTCCCTGCTCAGCGGGGAGTCTGCTTCTCCCTCTGCCTCTGCTCCTTCCCCTGCTCATTCTCTTTCTCTCTCAAATAAATAAATAAAATCTTAAAAAAAAAAAAAAAAAGGAGGGCACTTGATGTAATGAGCACTGGGTGTTATATGCAACTGATGAATCACTAAATTCTACCTCTGAAACTAATAAAAAATATGATTTATCTTGATTACTGAGTGTTTTGTTGCCTTCCCCCCTCCCATTTTATGGCACAGTGAGTGCCTTACTCTCCTCATTCCTGGTCCTGGCCTTTCTCTGCTCCAGGGATGGAAAATGAATGTACAGGAGGCCTGGCTAAGGCAAGGGAAGGCTTTTCTTCCAGTTTCTTCTAGCGTCTGTGCTCATCAGTACATAACCAGAATCCAAACCCAGTTCAAGCACCTCTTGTTCCTTGGAGATAAGATCTGCTGAGTGCTGACTGCTTGCGAGGGACTTGCATACATTACTTTGTTTTATCCTTACAACCATCTTCTGGTGGAGATATTTGTTCATTTGATGGAATGTATCTTTATTTAGGGCCTACTATGCGCCAGGAGTACCATCTGGCATTCTTGCTGGTCTAGCATCTATTCCTTGTCTTTCTGGTAATGGCATCCCCAGTTTTCCTTCAGGGTACCTGGCCTGTCCCCCTCACGGTCCGGGTGGTTCAACCTGGGCTTTCTGTACCTTTCTCACTAGCTCAGGGGTGAATATGTGACTCGGGTGGCCCAATCAGCATAGTCCATCCCTCTGACTATAGAGATTGATTATGGGATGTGCACATGACCCACATTGTTCAAGAGTGAATTCTGGCTCTTTTGCTGCCTTTTTGGGATAAAAGAGCTCTCTTTTCACCAAAATGTTTAGCTGTAAGAAAGATATAACCCTGGAGCTCCTGGTGAGGATCCACTACATGGAGAGAGAGAAAAAACTGAGTCCTTATGACATTTTTAGAGCCCCTAGATCCAGCCATACCTGAAGCCATTACCCTAAGACTTTCTACTTCTAAGAGTTTACTTTTAAAAAATTTTTAATTAAGCCAGTTTGAGAAGGCATCTGAAATCCTGTGCTTCGCATCTTTATATATTATCTCCTTTAATTCAGAGATGAACCCTGAAGAAAAGGGGCTATGATTATAAAGAAACAGCCTCAGGGAGATAAGTTGCTTGTCCAGGGTCACACAGCAGTTCGGTAGGTGGAGCTTGGGCTTGAACCCAGGTCTTTCTGACTCCTGAGTCTTTCTTCCATTCCACACTGTCTGAGCTCTGGACAAGAGGGTCTGTGGGAGTAATAGACAAAAGGCCTGAGTCCCAAATTAGCTACCGTTTTGCTCTGTGGCTTTGATCAAGTCATTTCTCCAATATGAGCCTATCTCCCCATCTGTAAAATGGGGAAAATAGTAGTGCCCATCCCATTAGGTTGTCGTGAGGGTTAAATGTGATAACCAGTGTGAGTAAAGTGTTCAGAAAAGGGCTGGGCACGAAGCAGTGAACATGAGCTATTATTACTCTGGCTCGTTTTTTGAGGGAAGGAAGTGGGTCTGGGGGCTTCACCCCTTGCCCGCAGCCAACACGTGCCCTGCCTCCCGGCTGGTCACACACTCCTAGCAGCCCCAGGTGGTGTCTTCACCCATCTCCTGCCAGATGCGCAGACCTGGCTCACTTAGCCAGGAAGTAGGCACTTAAGGAGCCACTTCCCCAGTTTCTCTTTTAATTTTCGTTACATAAATTTCACATTTCCTGGAATAGAGATCTTGAACGGCTCGACTCATTTGGAAATCGAGTCTGCAAAGGACCTCATTTATATTAATGGGACCTCAAGTCTAGCTTGCAGGGAGGCTGAGACAAGGATAGATGGTAGGGACTCCCAGGCTGAGCAGCTCCAGGCTGAACCCAGACGCTGCCTTGGATAAGCAGATGCCTATAGATTTAGGCTGGGACCACTCTTATTACGTGGGAGGCTCCTGGATGCAAGGATTGTGTTGCTGCCTGGCTTAACCACCCCCCAGTGGCTGCCCACTGCTCAAAGTAACCATGCTTGACAAGGTGCTGTGTAATGGGTGACCTCTTCCACCTCCTTCCTACCTCTCCCTCTTCTCGTATATCCTTCTCCAGCCAAACCTCCTGAGAGTATTCCTGCTTCAGGGCCTTTGCACTATCTGTGCTCTCTGCCTAAAACGCTGTTTTCCCAGCTCTTGTGTGGTTGGCTCTTTCCTTTCAATCAGATCTTGTCTTAAAATCACCACCTCTGGGAGGCCTTCCCTGACTGACCATCCCTCTGGAGTAACTGTCTATGCCTTGGTGCCAGGTGAGACCCAGGCTCCCCAGACCCAAGAGGGGCTGAGCTGACCTTCTCTCCTGCTTAGCATGTCCTTGGAAATTAGGTTGGTTTAAGAAAATAAAGCAATGTGATATTTCAATGAGAAACTATTAGGAGTAGCTGTCTCTGGAAAGGGAAACTGGGTGGTGACCAGATGGGGTGAGAGAGAGATTTTCCTTGGATATCCTTTCATACCTTTCCAATTGACACCATGTGAGATTATTACCTAGTAAATAAGTAATCATTAAACGAACAAAAAGAAGGGCATGTATTATTTTCACATCTCTCTGTGGATTAAGCTTTATATAGTATATTCATTTTCTTTATTCACCTCAACAACCTGGGGAGTGGTTATTGCACCCCTGCTTGACACTTCAGAAAACCGAGCCCTCGAGGGGGGCAGGGCCTTGCCTGGGGTCACGTGGTGAATTAGGGCCAGAACTGAGACCCCAGCCCAGGCTTCCTGACCTTTGGCTCGGGCAGTCTCTGCCCCACCAGGGGTCTTTTCCTTCCCCAGTGGAAGCCACGTTGAGGTGTGGATTGGGGGGTGTCAATACTATAGAGTGGTTATACATCGATGCCTGTCATGGGATCTGGGTTCAAATCCAGGGTCTGCCACTTGCCTGTTGTGTGACCTTGGGTAAATCCACTAAACATCTGGGGCCTCCGTTCTGCAGTGGCCAGCCTGCAAGATGGCCTCCAATGATTCTCATGTCCTCGTATTCACTCCTTCGGGTCATCCCCTTGCACAGTGAATAGGGCTGACCTGTGTGGCCTAGAGGATATTGCAAAAGTGCAGTGTGCGTGACCTCCAAGTCTGGATAATAAAAACACATTGTGATGGTGGAGTATTATTCAGCCTTAAAAAGGAAGGGAATTCTGACATAGGCGAAAACATGGATGAACCTTGGGGACATGATGGTGAGTGAAATCAGTCAGCCACACAAAAAACCCAAATGCTGTATGATTCTACTTATGGGAGGTACCTAGAGGAGTCAAACTCATAGAGACAGAAAGTACAATGGTGGTTGTCAGGGGCTGGAGGAGGGAGAGTGGGGAGTTATTATCTAATGGGTTTAGCGTTTTAGTTTTGCAAGATGAAAAAGTTCCAGGGATGGATGGTGGTGATGGTTGCACAACAGTTTGAGTATAATTAATGCCACTGAACTGTGCACTTAAAAATGGCTGGGAGGGCGCCCGGCTGGCTCAGTTGGAGGAGCATGCGGCTCTTGATTTCAGGGGCATGAGTTCGAGCCCCATGTTGGGTGTAGAGATCAATTAAAAATAAAATCTTTAAAAAAATGGCTAGGGATGGTAAAATTCATGTGATGTGTATTTTGTCACAATAAAACAATGGGGGGGGGCACATTGTAGTTCTGTTTTTCTGTTGGATTGTTCACTCTGGGGAAGCCCTCAGTGGTATGTGAGGACATTCAAGGAACCCTATGGACAAATTCAGGTGGTGGAGAACTGAGGCTTCCTGCCAACAGCTATGCATCAACCTGCCGACTTATGTGAGGGCGCCATCTTGGAAGTCAGCCCTCCGGCCCGGTCATGCCTTCAGATGAAGGTCGTCCGGCCGACATCTTCAGTGCAACCTCATCAGAGAGTCCATTCCAGAGCCATGCAGCTAAGCCACTCCCAAATTCCTGAGCCACAGAAACTGTGTGAGATAATAAATATTTATTGTTGTTTTGAGACACTAAGCATTGGGATAATTTGTTACTTAGCAATAGATAACTGACATATTTCCTCATCTGTAAAATAAAGATGATGATCATTTCACGGGGTTGTTGGTGATGATAATTTTATGATGATACCCATGATGATAATTTCATAGGTTGTATTTCATAGGGTTGTTGTTGAGAATTAATTAGCAAATCACATAAAGGGCTTGGAACAGGGCCTGCCATGCAGTAAATGCTCGGTAAATGTTAACTAGCATGATTTCATGTTCTCTGTGATTTCTGGCATTGGTAGGAGCTCAGCTAGACAACAGATCTCCATTAAGCAATGGATGTAGGCTGCAGGTTGCAGTGGCAGTAAAAATTATAGTGACAGTGAGGGCTACCATTATTGAGTGCTCACTGTATGCCAAGCTTTGGGCTAAGCAATTTACGTCTTTTCCTCCAGGCCCTCCAGCAGCCTCTTGAAGTGGAGGCTATTATTTTCCTGTCTTACAGACTAGAAAACCAAGGTCCAGAGAGGGAAAAGGACTGGCCCTAGGTCACACAGCAAAGCAGTGCTGTAGCCAGAACTTGAACTCAGGTGCTTCAGACCCCAAGTGTTCTCTTCGGCACCACTAGACTGAGCTGCAGTTTGACGAACCCCCTCAAAGCCCATCTTTCCCCTCCAGCCAGTTCCTGCTTATTAACACAGGGGGGAAATTGCCAACACATCTGACAAGTGGGTCCTTTGTTCCTGCATCTCCCTTCTGCAAGTGTCAGACTCCCTTCCGCTCGGGAGACCAGAGAGTAGGTTCCCTTAGAAATTTTGCTTTTTCTGATTGCAGTGTCGTCTCCCAAACTTATGCCCAGATCCAGGATTGGGAGTAAGAACACACACATCCAGGAAAAGCACAAAATGACCTGCCCAGCCTTCATCCCCTGTAGTGTCTCCTCTCGGGCAGTTTATTTAGCCCTGAACCTTTGCAGCCTGGCACCCTCAGACACGCCTCCCGCTGGCTCCTCACAAAAGCTCTCCTAATATTTGCTTTGGGGACATGTGGCCATCAGGAGGGACATGTCCCCAGACGGGCAATGAGCTCAGGACACGGGCATCGCCACACCTGCTCCTCTCCCCGAGGAGGGGGGAAACAGTTGGGCAACTCCTGACAACACAGCCTTTTTGGAGCCTGTGTGTGTACTTGTGTGTGGGCAGGAGGGCAGATGGGGCCTGGAGGGAGGGACAAGGATGTTTGCACTTGCAGTGTGGCAGTGGCTGTGATGGGCCTGCTTTCTCCCATGTCCTTGCTTCTCGGCTATTTCTGAATTGCAGGAAGAAGTACATTTTGCTTCATGACCTGTAACACACACAATTGAAATGGAAATTGCATGAATCTGTACTCACATTATGAGCAATGCATTCTATTCCATTCTATTCTTTTTTTTTTTAATTTTTTTTTTTTTAGATTTTATTTATTTGAGAGACAGAGATAGTGAGATAGAGAGCACAAGTGGGGAGGAGAGGGAGAAGCAGGCTCCCCACAGAGCAGGGAGCCCGATGCGGGACTCGATCCCAGGACCCTGGGATCATGACCTGAGCCGAAGGCAGACGCTTAACCGACTAAGCCACCCAGGCGCCCTCTATTCTATTCTATTCTATATTTCTATTTCTATTCCAGCCAAATTGTTCTTTCATTTAAAAAGTACTAGTCATGACCCGTGAAATAAATTGAGAAGTTCCGTAATGCAGGTTTGTAATCTGGGTCTGTAAACTTGCATGAGACAGAACTCCCTCTCTTTATTTTCACTGACCTCCAGCTGACCTGTAACACTTCCTTCAGTTGTGCACACAGGCAACAAATCATTGTAGTATTCGCAGTACTTGTCATGAATACTAGTCATAGATTATTTTGTATTCTATTATAGTTGTTGCAGATACCTTAAAACAGCATTTAATGCTCTTCCGTCCCTCAACGTTTTGGTCATTACTAGACCCATTGTGAGCTCTTATTGTTTGTTAATAAAGAAGCACATGTATTACATCACATAGTTAAAATATTTTGATAATTGCATTTCAATAGAATAGGTTTCTTTTGTAAACCTATGTATCTTATTTCATGCACTTAAAATTATTTTTCAGAGAAGGTGTCCATGGGGTGCATCGACTGCCTGGGGGCCCAGGGCACACCAATTTTAAGAACTCCTGCACAAGTGGGTCCCAGCTCACAGTTTATGAAATGCTGTAAACTTCAGGGGAGCAGTGCCCTAGGGTCTCTAACCCTTGTGTGCCCCATGATCCAGCACTGAAACCACACCAGTGGTCAACGTTTATTTACCATTTACCTGTGCCCGCCTCTATACAAGGTGCTTTATATGGATCATTTGGTTTAATCTTTATGCCAGCCTTGTGAATTGGGTGCTATTTTTTTGCCCCATCTCTCTCTCTCTTTACCCAATTTCATTTTTCTTCTTCGCACCAGTGTGTCAGACGTTTTAATCTGTTAATTGGCAGCCTTCCTCTGGAGGACGTGTTACTCTTTTCACATTTCTTGTAATACAGGTCAACTGGCAACAAATTCCTTCAATTTTTGTCTGAGAAAGTCATTATTTCTCTGGCACTTTTGTGTGGTAATTTTGCAGGGTATAGAATTCTAGGTTCGTGGGGTTTTTTCCGCCCCCCCTCAATACTTGCAATCTTTCATTCCACTCTCTTCCTGCTTGCATGGTTTCTGAGAAGTCAGATGTAATTCTTATCTTTGGTCCTTTATAGGTGAGGTGTTTTTTCCTCTGGATTCTTTCAGGATTTTTTTCTTATCTTTGATTTTTCTCTAGTTTGAAAATGTCATGCCTGGTGGAGTTATTTTGGGGAAATTTATGTTTCTTGGTGCTTCTTGGATCTGTGATTTGGTCTGACATTACATTTTGGAAATTCTCAGTCATTATCATTTCAAATATTTCTTCTGTTCCTTTCTTTTTTCTCTTTCTGGTAGTCCCCTTATGCAGATGTCACACCTTTTATAGTTGTCCCACAGTCCTTGGATCTTCTGTTTCTTTCAGTCTTTGTTCTCTTTGCTTTTAAGTTTTTGAATTTATGCTCTACTGGAGGGAGGAATTTATGATCTATTGGAGGGAGGTAAACAATAAAATATAGTGTGTCAGAGATGGTGTGATGGAGAACAATAAGTGGGAGGGGACAGATTGTGAGAGGTATGTGTGTGTGGGCAGGGGAAGTTGCCATTATAACCAGGATTATCAGATAAACGGGATGCTGAGAAGATGACACCTGAAGGTGGTGAGGGAATGAGCCATGTAGCTAGCCTGGAAAAGATGTTCCAGGCATAGGGGACAGCCAGTGCAAATGCCCTGGGATGGAAGTGTGCTTGGTGTATTGGAAAATAGAATGGTGGCCAGCGTGTCTGAAGGGGAGTGAGGGAAGGGGAGAGTAATAAGACAGGAGATCCAAGAAGATTGAGGGGTCAGGGAAGGGGGCTGGAAAGGGGCAGAATCATCAGGTGAGTCCACTTTGGGCATGTTTGAGGAACAGTGAGGAGGCCAGCGACAATGGAGCCAAACATCCTCAGGGGAGAGCGGGGCGGGCGGGGGGTGGGGTGGGGTGGGGTGGGGAGTGAAATCAAAGAGACAGGTGGGGCCAGGGGGTGTATGGCCTTGCAGACAGCACCAAGGACTTTGGATTTTATTTAAAATGTGCTGAGAAGCCTCTGGAACGTTTTGACAGCGAAGTGACATGATCAGACTGACAGTTTGACCGGGTCCCTCCGGCCACTGCACTGAGAAGAGCTTGAACGCGATCGAGGGTGGAAGCGGGGAGCGTGGTCTGGAGGCCGGTGCAATCATGAGGCGGTAACAACGATGCCGTGGCCCTGAGCTGCGGAGGCTCAGGGGCGAGCAGCACAGACTCCAGATCTATTTTGGAGGCAGAGCCACAGGCACCGCTGACAGGCCATTCATTTCAGCACTGTTTGTTATCACAAAAGTTTGGAAGCAACCTTAATGCTCAGCTGTAGGAGACTAGCAATTACTGTATACAATAGGACAGAACACAGGCTCCTGAGAGAACGAGGAAGCTCTTCATGCATTAATACAGAAATACAGAATGATTTTCAAGATCGATGAAATGACAAAAGCAATCTGCAGAGCCGTGTTTACGGTATGTTACTATTTGTATGGGTAAAATTAAAAAAACAAAAACAAAGCAAAACAGACAGACAGACACACACATGGTCCTTGGATATTCTGTTCCGGGTTTTTTTGGGTTTTTAGTCTTTATTCCCTTTGCTTTCCAGGTCTTGAATTTATGTTCTCTTGGAGGCAGGAATTTACGTTCTATTGAAGGGAGGTCAACAATAAACAAAATACATAAATAAAATAGAGTGTGTCAGAGGTGGTGGTGGTATGGAGAACAATGAAGCAGAGAAGGGGGACGGATCTCCAGAGTTGTGAGTGCGACTCTCATAGGCACCGTGAGACATTTTGATGAGAGAGAGGTAGTGAGGCCAAGAATGCCCAGGTACAGCTGACATGACAGCCAAATAACCAGAATTTGGGCTTTGGTCCGTGAACACAGCACGGGGGGGCATTACCACTGCTTGCATATCGGGGTGACAAGCCCATTACATTTTCAGACCCTCTCTCTTTCAGGTGGAGAAAAAGCTAGTGCTGCCCCTCCAGGTCCCCGATTCAGCCTCTCCCGCAGATCTTCACATCCCCATCTCCCTTGTGCCCTCCAGAAAATAATACAAACTCCACCAAGCTCGTTTTCTCCATACCTTTTTATTGAACTGTGCATACTTCATTAAAGGACCATTTGCTTAGAAATTCTTGAACGTTTGGACATATTTTACAAGACAGGACAGCAGCTGGAGGTCACAATTTCATCTCATCACATGCATAAAAAGACAGGTATTTTGTCGTTTGGTTTTTGTGTGTATGTGGTGTGTGTGTGTGTGTGTGTGTGCATACACACACACAATGCTCATTTTCACTTTTACAGGAAGGACTAGAGACATCAACTGACCAGAGATGAACAGGACCCACAAATGCGACCCCGAGAAAAGGTGGCTAAGGACATTGGTCATTTATGGCTAATATGATTGGCTTGGCCCCCAACATGGGTGGGGTGATCAGAATGGCTTTGCTGGCAGAAAAGCCTCAGCCTCACACCATGGTTCCTGGGAGAGACAGAGGGTCTTAGAGCTAATGGAATTGGGGCAACATGCTACCTTGGGGGACACTGGGGCTCAGAAAAAAGGAAGACCATTGGCTCTCAAAGTTGGAGGGAAGGTTGGCCCTCTTTTCCAGCTGGACTCCTATGGCTCAGGGAACGCAATCCAGTTTCCAGATGTCAGCTCCCAAATTCCTGCCCCCAGCAAATCCCTTCTCTGTGAGCTAAACTAGAACATGAGGCTGAAAATGCAGAATAGGAGAGTAGGAAGGAGCCTGGGGCTCCCTGTGGGGCCCCTGGAAGTGTTGCTCTGAGAAGACTGAGGCCCTTAGGGCAGACAATTGTCAAATTTGGACATGATCTTGGCCCCCAGCTGAGTCAAAGCCCAAATGGCATTGGTGGGGCTTACAGGCTTTAATGGGAGGGGTCCCCCATTTCTCCTTCCTTCCCAGTTAGCAATACCTCAAGCCAGGTAAGAACCGATGAACTCCTGTATTCACTCACTCACAAGTCAATCATTTACACATTCACTCACTCAAAAGAACACAGGTTGGTTGCCCAATATGTGCCATGGGCATACACTGGGGGATAACCCCGAGTTCCTGGCACATAAAATGATGTTGCCAGCCCTTGGCCTTGGACTGAAGCCTGGATAGGTCTGGAGAGCAAACAGCGCAGCTGCCCCCAGCCCAGCAGCTGCTGATCTTCCTCTTCCCCACGCATTAGGCACATGGAGCTTCAATGTCAAGCCTATCTAAGGGAGAGCCCAAAACCCTAGTGAAGACCAGGGGGCCACAAGCCAAAGCCATGGAGAAGCCTGAATCTCTTGGGCATCTTCTCCTGTGCTTCCCTCCTTGTTTTCCAAACCTGGATTAGCTCAGGGAGGCAAGAAGTGTGGGATGATCCATGCAGGACCCTTGAGAGCATCTCAATGAGACAGAATTGGGAGTTTCCTTCATTTTCCGGAATATGTCATGCCATGGTAGCCACTAACTTGAGATATTTCTGCAGGACAGAGCCTCAAAGGGGGGATCTTGGGAACTGGATTTTTGTTTCACTGTGTTTTTGGGGAAAGTAGCTGCTCAGTCTATCCATGCAATCCTATCGTTCTGCCTCACTTCATAATAAAACCACCTACAACTGCCTGGACTTGGGGTCGCCCTGAGGATGAAGCCCCACCTCCTCCAAACCCACTATACACAATAAGGGGGAGGGGGATTTTAAATCCTCTTGTGTCAAATGCTCTCCTTGGAGGATGCAGTATCCAGACCCACTCGGGAAGGGGCTATGGATGTGGGAGACTGGGCAGCCGAAGCCTTGTTTGGCTGCAAAATTGGATTCCAGCTGCCTCTCTCTTTTGGTCCTTCTGGACTTACTTCATTGGGTGGGGCTTTTCCAATGTCTTGAATGGGATTTTTCTGTTTTATTTGCCAGAAGGAAAAAAAAAAGCCCTTTTGGAATGGTGCCATTTGCTATTGCCTGGGCAGTTTGATGGCTGGCTAGTGGATAAAAGATAATTGCATCTCTTGTACAGAAAGCCTCAGGCCTAGGAGGGCACAGGGTCTGGGCAGAAGAACTGAAGCACCATGAGATGACCAGCCAGAGTTGGGACTGTTCCTTGGCTGGTCTGGGGAGGGTAGCATAAGCCTCATCCCACCCAGTGTGGTGCCTGTGAGGGCACTGGGGATGGGTTAGATGAGAGATTGGCAGGGTCATTAAAATTGCCCAAGATAGGAAGCAGAGGGGAAGCAGGGTATCCTGCTGCCACTTCCCTCCCTGGCACCCCCGCGGAAAACTCCGAATCCTAGAATTTGAGTTCCTGCTCACTGTCCTCCCTGCTTTTGCCTCAATGCCTTGAGCCTGCGCCCAGATGTCCAAACCACATACACACCTCCCTGGGGGAGGGGGGGGATTACCCTGGTTGTTCAGTCCAGTGGCCATGCAGTGTGAGGGTCCCTCTGCAACATCCATTTTGTGCATCATCTAGCTTCTTTTTAAGCAGCTCATTCCCCCAACCAGGTACCGAATTCCATGGTGAGGCAGCCCCGCCCATGAGAATCACTTCTTTAATTTGAGCTGAAATTGACCACTTTGTTTCTCTCAGGCAAGAGAGGCTTTCACCACTGCAGGCATGTGGTTTCTTCTTCAGGAGAACGGCCCCTTTCCCCATCCTGGCCAGCCTTCCCTTTCCCCATCCTGGCCAGCCTTTAGAAGATCTTTTCAGGATCTTTGCAGAGAGGAATGGAGAATTAGAACTGGAGGGGAAAGAAAGACGAGGGACCGCTGGATTCACCAGAGCCCCTTCCGAATCCACTTCTTTAAGTTGGCATTTGGGGATGTTCAGGAGAAATTCCAGGTTAAGACAAAAGCAGGGGCAGTGGATAGAAACCCAAACTTCCCAGTCTCTCTCTAGATGAAACCAGCCACAGAATAGAGTTATTTGCTTGTCTGGGCATCAAACCTGGCAAACTACTGGAGACAATTTTGTTTTGTTCTTGTGCAAAGTGTTTAAAAAATCTCGTCTGTTTTATTTGGCTCTTGTTCAAACCAGATTACCGGGAATTTGGGGGTGGGAAAACTGATGAGGGGCATAGTCCAGAATAATACATTCGTCCTTGGATTGGTTTCCTCTTGGGGTTTATCGAAGGGACGGTTCACTGCCATGGGGGTCCGGATTCAGCTCAAAACTCTGATCTGGGCAGAGGCCAGAGTCCTGAAGCTGGTAGTGAGGCAGGTGGGGTATGAACACCTAGAAATGAAGGCCAATCTGAGATCATCTGGCCTTTCTTCATCTTCCTGCATGAGTTGAAGAGTGGAGAATCACTTTCTGCTGAAGATCCTGCTTCATGAGATGTCCTCTGCCCACCTGAGGCTGAAAGCTGCCTGGTGGAATTAAGCAGGACAGTCCAGAAATTCCCCAGGGCCTGGATAGGTGGTAGCTGGATAAACATTGCCCTCGCCACAAGTCTCTGGTGCTATGGAGCCAGGCAGCTGGGAAGGGAGGGGGAGATGCAATGGCACATTCTAGGGGACACATCTTCTCAGGGTTTGGCTGCAAGCTTGTCTACTGTGGTTTTTGTGTGTGTGTGTGTGAGGATCCTGCAAGTGGGGATTAAAATGAGGAACAGGTAAGAAGTTGATGAGATCCGAGGCCCAGCATGTTCTCTGAGGTTCGCAAGAACCTGAAAATGCTCTGGCCTTCGGATCCAATTGATGTTACAGGGGAGTGGGTCGCTGGACATGGCAACAGGCCAGCCAAGAGGGTGCTTGGGTGCGTTCTGGACCTCAACAGGAGGTTTGCTTGCGTGAGATTTGCCCTCCCAAGATCTCCGGGGATGAGAAAATTCAGTCTCTTCAAAATGCCAGTGGGGTGGGGGAGGAGGAGCTGAACCAGCCCACATGCCATTCGGATTCTGAGGGCCATCCGTAGCCCTGCTTCTCCTGGTCTCACTCCTGCCCCTGTGCCCTGGAATCTTAAGAACAATAAATAGGAGAAACACACAGAATGAGGAAAGTAACGGTGTCCACAGACTCTAGGTCAAGTGTCAGGAAATGCCTGCATGAGGAAGTCAGAGCCCGAAGTCTTTCCCCACCCCCCCGAAAGTCAGGTCCAAAAGGAAGAAAGAGAACCCGACGGGCAATGGGAGGAAATGAAAAAGACCAGAAAATATCAGCTATGATAATGACCAACCATAAAACTCCTAAGATGTTATTCTATATTACAAAAGAAGCAATGAGACTGAATGGCCCTATTACAAATTTGCTAACCACACACATACACCTATATCCTTTTTATCTGAACAGAAAAATAGACTACTCTGAGATATGTGGATATCCTACGATGTAGCCCTGCATCGGATACTTCTAGAGCCAGAAATGTGGCAACAGAAAATGCAGAGGTAATTTTTATTTTGGGGGGCATAGCCAGGCTGGTTTGGGTTCCCCTGGCTGAGTGAAAGCATTTGCATGCTGTCATATAAGCGGTGAGAAACCGGAAGCCGGGGAAATTTGGGCTCAGGGCTGGAGGCTCTCCCCTGTCCCTCTGGGGGGCCGCAGAGCTGACCCCTTCTTTCCTCCTGCCCCTGGAAAAGGATCTCCCAAAGACTCCCTCTCCCAAAGGATCATGCCCTAGAGTCGTATCACTTCAATCTCATTGGATTCAAAAACCTAACTGGAGGCTGAAGCCTGGGGTCATGTTACTTGGGGCTAGTTGGCAGAGAAATAAGGAAAGGGAGGTGAGACAGAGAGAGAGAGAGAGAGAGAGACCTGGTTCTAGTGAACCCTTGTCCATGGTGAAGTTTCAATTTCCCCTTGTCCGTGGACTAGACACTCCAGCCGTGAGCAAGACAGAAATGTACAATAGTTACAAACATCAATACATCACAGTTTTAAAGAAGAGAATTCTGTTGTTGTTGTTGCTTTTCTCCTCAGAAGAGTGGGTCTTATTAGGAGAAAGGGCAGGGGTGAAGCTACAGTCACCAAGACGTGGTAGAGGAGAGCTGGTAATCAGTTTGGCAAAGTCTGTTTTCACCAGCACTACTCGGGGGCAAGCCGGGTGAGTTGAAAGGAAAGGCCTCCTCAGAATTTTGCTGTTCCCCAGTCTTCGTCCTTCTCGATCCCCAGTGCTTTTAGAGAAAGGGACTTCATGGAGACAAATGTTCTGTCTTCTTTTTTTCTTTCCCCATTGAGTGTGCTTAAGATAAAATTCCTAAAGAAGGCACTGAGAAATCTACTGCACCGAAGTCCTGTTGTTTTTCTTTACCCAAAGATTAAAAAAAAAAAAAAAAAAAGTGAAAAAGCCGACTCCTCCAGAGCTCGCCCACCTCTCTCCACAGGTCGCAGACTACCCCGATCACACGGGGACCTGGTCCCTAGCCCTTACTGATAATGGTGGAAGTTGGAAGCCAAGGTCCACTGGGTTCTTGACGAGTTTCACCAAATTCACCAAAGGGACCAGGCATTCACCCGCTCCAGCCCCTAGTTTGGTTTCTTTGGGTTGACTTGTTTTTTTTTTTTTTTTTTCCCATTTTCATTGGTTCAGGAATGGGTGGGACGTGGATCACCGAGTTAAAGTGGTATTTGCCTCCAAACCATGCTTTCCTGTCCTCTATGAGGATCTGTCAAGGTCAGCTTCTCAGTGGAGACTCTTAGGTAGATTTCCCAGTGCATATACACAGGTATAGTAGGAGTATACACATATTAAACATCGGGGAATGTTCATTTTTGGCAGGTGGGGCCTGGGAAAACTTACAATACTCTATTTTGAGTTGGGCACAGGATAAAAGCTATATTCCCACAATACATACACAAGTAAAAGAAAAAAAAAACAAAACAAAATGCAATACTTTCTAAGCATAGTATATGCTGAGTTTCAATTATTCTGTTTCTATAAGAACTCTATAGGACTCTGGCTAGTAAGCCTGAAAAGGTAGGTTCTTAATGATACTTCTGAATTCGTCCTTCAAAAGTGACTCAATAAAATGCTACTTTAAGGTCAGACAAACTACATGGGGAAGGGAGGGCCAGGTCCTGTGGGACCACACAAGGCAGAAAGGGCCTTTGGTTACAAGGAGAGTTGCACCAATTGGTTATTAGTTTAAAAGAAAGAAAGAAGTCATATCCAATCTGTACACTTCTCATCTGCTTCAACCAACAAATGAAATGCCTTGATTTGAAGAAGGGGTGGTAAGTTCCTTCTCGCTATATATGGCTATATTTAAACATGTTCACTTTCCTGATATGTAAAATAGACTCTATTGTTATTAATTTTTACAGATAGCATCAGCTCTAAAAATATCTGAATCGGAAATCACAACTATTTACTTTTATCAAAAAGCATTTGTTTTCCCTGAATTTTCACGTTTGTGCTGACGGCCGACGGAAATGGTGATAAACACAAGGAAGAGACACGTGCGCTGACATGGCCCAGGGACGACTGTCCGGTGGCCGCTCCTCAGGAGGCCCCCAGCCCGCACCGTGTGCCCCGAAAAGGGCTCGGGCCTGCTGCTGCCTCCTCTCTCTGGCATGCCGCCAGCACAGGACGACCGCACACCTTCCCGGGCCCTTTGCCGTTGCTGCCAGGGTGCTCTGAAGATACCTCGGAGTGCCAGGATACTTCGGCATTGTCTTGTTGGGCAACATGGCAAAGAACAGGACTGCACCTTCTTGGAGGGATCCACAGTCCTCGGAGACGCTGAGAAGCGGTATGAACCAGGTATGGGCTCAGCAGAGAAGAGGTGTTTGTAAGGGCGGTGGAATGACTCCGTGTCATCATACCTGTGACAGGTGGTTCAACCCCATGCCACTGTTCGGAGGGCAGGCGGAACGGCTCCATGATATTTGTGAACTGACGCATGGATTCGTGCCATTATACTAACAGGCAGACCAGTAACACCTTGTATGAAGGACAGGCGAACCACGCCGTGTTGGTTCCATCAGGAAGACGGATGCCTGTCACTGGATTGTGGGTTGGCAGACCTACACTACTGGACGTGGGGCATCACCCATCAGTGTCGTATTAAGAGAACGACATCGGTCCATTGTACTAAAGACAGGCGGACCAACGACATGTCATCTTTACTGACAGATGGGCCAACAGCATGGCATCATGCTAACCAGTGGCTCAACCCAATGTTTCTGAACCGAGGAACGGCCAACAACTCCATCCTGTTGGACCCAACTCATGCAGGCCAACGCCAGGTCGTCAAACTAGAACAGGAAGACCAACACCAAGAAATACACCAGAACCGTTCACAATGCACACAAATACTTATTGCTTTTGTCTGTACTGGCTGCATTGATGGCTGCAGGAAGGAGAGCTGAGTTTTGGTACAGACAGTGACACTGAAAACACACCAACAGCTGGTTGACAAGAAAGAGAACAGAGTAAACGCCCAATGCCCACCGTCTACTGTATTCTTCTGAGATGTGCATGCTTCCGGTACACGTGACTCTGTGAGAGGCCCCGCTCAAGGGCTCAAGTACCCTTCCTTGCAAGGGACCTAATGGGAAGCGTCAGAGGGGCAGGGAAGGAGCCCACAGACCTTGACATGGCAGACAGCAATACCAGCACAATATCCCCCACCGTGGCCGGACACAGGCACGGACCAACAACCCAACTATAGTCCCGAAAAGTGGCCCACGGGAAATAGTGCTTGTTTTAAAGTGCAAGATGTTGACACTGTCCCTGGTAGAACCTATTTTTGAAAAACATAAAGTGCTTTTTATTTTAACTTTTTTTTTAAAACTTGAATACCACAGGAAACAAAAAAGAATTTCTATTATAGTAGATGCTTTCCCTGCTGCAGCAGGAAGTATTCAAAAGTCTGAATCGGGCATTTCAATTGGGGATTTCTTTTTTCCTTTCATTTTTGCAGGTAAAAAAAAAAAAATCAGATTTTATTCTGTTCTTCAGTAACATACAGTCTCTTTGAATAAGCTATTTCTTTTGCATATTTGACACTTGCATATCTTTTGAGTCTACACTGGTGATGTACAGAAAGTGTTTTCCTTCTAACAACCCTAAAGCAACGCTCACAGTTCATACCGTTGGCTGAGTGCCTGCCGTCTGAACCCTTCCCAGATTGCCAGGGGGCAATTAGAATCAAGTACAAGTGGTGCAACTCACCCTGATGATATCTCAAAATAAAATCTCAGGTACTATGGAACACTGAAGTCAATGAAGACATTTGAGTAAGGGTTTTGCGCTGGGATCGCAGCTGATGGTGCGGAAATTTCCCCATGACACGAGTATCCTCTGTAGCTTTCTAACAGTGGGATCCATCCAGGAGGTGATGGACAGGAGTTCCTACAGGTGGCCAGGTAACACCCAAAACCAAATTGGTCAACCCAGCCACTTGTTCCGGCATCCTTCTCCAGCTGAAGCCTGGAGGGATCGAGATGCTGCCCCCCCCACCACTGAGGCTGTGATGGAGAGCCATGACAGACGAGTGGGGAGGAGGTGGCCTTGGTTAGGTCCAGCATGTGGTAGTGGTGGCTGTGAGTTCTGCCCATGTCATCTCCCAAAGAGGGCAGTGGACTTGGTACAAGGAGACGCCACATCCTGTGGCTTGGCCGACTTCATTCGGTCATACCTATCATGGCTCTCAAGGCCCTAGGGAGCCTCCCCTGGAGTTTCGCTTCTGTCTGGGGGCTTTGCAGAGCCTTTCTGAGTTCGTGCGGAAAAGCTCTGTGGCAGGGAAGCTGAACGGCACACCTCTCGGGTCTTGCCACAAGTCTCTGTTGCAGGTGGGGTAGCTCAGATGCTCTGATCCCGTGTGCTTCCATGGGCTCCTCCTCCCGGCAACACGCGGACGTCGGGGGAGATGTGGTTCTCGAGTTTGCACTTTTCCTGGCCACTGGGGCCTTTTCCAGTCAATGCTTCTGTTGAGTAAATACAGTTCTGCCTTAAGAACTTAGGGGAGGTGGGTAAGGGGGAGCTTTCAAAGTGGTTCTTCTCTGACCTTGTCCCAACGCTGAACTTGGGACTGGTGCTCACGTGGACGCTCTTGGGAGGGCTGGAATCTACACTGTAGAGCACCTGCCCCTCATCATCTGTGTCCGCATCAATGTACTGGTGGACACCTGCTTCGAAGTTGAATGCTATTGCTGTGTGTTTCTCAGGTGATCGGGGGGGCGTCCTAGCACTTGCTGTGGTGTAGATGGAGGACTCTGGACTCAGTACAGGCCTGTCCAAGAGTGTGGCACACTCCAGTCCAGCGACAGCAGCTGCAGCGCCCCCCCGGTTCCTAAGAGGGTCATGGTACAACCCCAGAACGGGGACTAGTGGACTGGGATCCCCCTCCATGAAGTTGACTTTAAGTGCTCGGAGCTTCAGGGGGTTGTTTGTCTTCAGAGAACTCTTGGGGCTCTCAATGAAGAAGGTAGAGCGATGGCTAGCATCAGGGGTGGGGTTGGCCTCCACAAATCTACCACCACTGGCACCCAGAGCTCCCCGCCAGCCCATCTCTGGGGCCATGCTGCCCCCAGTCTTGCTGGGAAGTGATGCCAAAGGGCTGTGGGAGAATCTGGTGGCTTCAGGGAAGTCTGTGGCACAGCTAATGAAGCTATCAATGCTTGACATGCTTCGCATGTCAATGACCCCTTCTGTACGCGTGGGCAGAGGGGCTACAGGGCTGGGGATACTCTCCATTTCAAGTTCTTCCTTTGGTTTGCTCTGTGTTGTTGACTCCTTGGTATTGAGGATGGGTTGAGATTGGGTCTTGGCCATCTTATTGTACATGTCTTCCAACTGCTGGACGTTCAGGTGCTGAGGACTAGAAGATGATCTGGCCTTCTCAGGGGATCCCTGCTCCTTGGTTTCAAAGGACTTACTTGAGCTAGTTTCAGACAGTGTCCTCTTTGTCCATTTCCATTTGTTGGGAGACAAGTGATTATCTTGCACTTTGTCCTTCTTACCCATATTGTCTCCATTTTTCTCAACCACGATGTCCATCATCTCGATGCTCCGGGCAAAAGCATCTTTCATGTTCATGGATACGATGCTGCCATTCCTCTTGGCTCTTTCCAGAGCTTCTCTCCGCTTGATTGCTTTCTCCTGCCTCTTCTGCTCCTTGTAGAACTCAGAGAAGTTATTGACAATGATGGGGATGGGAAGGGCAATCACCAGGACCCCTGCAATGCAGCAGAGCCCCCCAACAATCTTCCCCAGGAGAGTCTTGGGGTAGATGTCTCCATACCCAACGGTCGTCATGGTGATGGTGGCCCACCAGAAAGAGGCTGGGATGCTTTTGAACTTGGTGTCATCCTCATCCTTCTCAGCAAAGAAGACAAGGCTGGAGAAGATCATGATGCCCATGGCAAGGAAGAGGATGAGCAAGCCCAGCTCATTGTAGCTCCTCCGCAGGGTGAAGCCCAAGGACTGGAGGCCAGTGGAGTGGCGTGCAAGCTTAAGGATGCGGAGGATACGCATGATGCGGAAGATCTGGACCACACGACGGACGTTCTGGAACTGCAGCACACTCTTGTTGGATTCGGTGAGGAAGATGGTGACATAGTATGGCAAGATGGCCAACAAGTCAATGGCATTGAGCGGGCCCTTGAAGAACTTCCACTTCTTGGGTGAGGAGAGGAACCGCAGCAGGTACTCCATGGTGAACCATGCAATGCACACGGCCTCCACATGGGCCAGCTGGGGGTTGTCTGTGGTCTGGCCGAACTCGTCAAGGCTCTGCAGCTCGGGCAGCGTGTTGAGTGACAGGGCAATGGTGGAGAGGACGATGAACATGATGGAAATTATGGCAAGGATCTGCAAGGAGAAGAGAGTGGGATTTAGTTACCAACCACCAACAGGATGATCATCCTAACACCGTGCGTCCGCAGAATGCTCCTCAACATTCAAGAGCATTTTCACATCTCAACAGCCACTCAATGCCTGGATGTTTGAGCTAAAAAAAATCATTTATTTGAATCCATTTATTGTACAGATGTACAAACCAAAGCCCAGAGACTGCAATGATTTAAAGCTAATTATTCCAGCCTCAGGGTGGTGGTGGGGGGGGGGAGTCACTAGTGAGGACACAGGAGATCTGAAAGAGGGTGTAGGGGCGGCAATTTAGAGCTTGGGCTCTGGTGTCAGGCTGTTTTGGGTTCGAATTCCAGCTCTGCTGCTTCCTTACCTTGAGCCAGTTGTTTACTCTAAGCCTCATTTTCCTCATCTGCAAAATGGGATGGTAAATAAATGTCTACCTCAGAGAGCTGCTGCAAGGGGTAAATGCATTAACGCGTGCAAGGCATTTAGGAGAGCTTCCAGCTGTGCACACAGAGGGTCTGGTGAACGCTAGCTGTCCTCACAGGGGAAGTCTCTCAGCCCACACCACCCCATCGGCCTAGCCCGCCCAGCCTCCGAGTGGGCCAGCTGGTCTTTGCTTCCTGCCCCGTCCCGGAACGGCCTGCTATATCCCGTTGGCCAGTGCCCTTGCTGCCCGGGTGAGTTTGAGAGGCTTCCGTTTTCTGTAATGAATCCCCACTCACCACACAGGGTTGTCAAGCCTACATTTTTACTCCGACCCCTCTCTTTGGGCCTTTCCTGCCACAGGTTCCCGAATGTCACACTTCTCTGGCCACACGTTTCCAACGAATCCTGTGTCTTTTAAACAAAAGCTTTTGAGTTTTAATTCTTGGTGTGCACTCATTGAAAAAGTAAAATTCTGTAATCGCTTTATAAAAAGAAATATCCAGTACATACAAAAGTAGATCAAATTTATGTATATTTACAAACCCTAATCAAGCGAACGCCTGTGAACCCACAACCCAGGTGAAGAAACAGTATGAGATAGTAATGCTGATATTTCCTGCGTGTCCTTCTCCACCCCGGGGGTAACCACAATTTCTTCTCATCCCTTTTCTTTTCTGGAGAGTTTTTAATACTGAGATATATGTCCCTAACAAATTGCTATTTTGTCTCGCTCAGGACTGACATCCTATTGTACGTGTTCTTTTGCTGCTTGTACTACTCTTCCCTCAGTAGTAAAACAACAACACACTGCTCACCTTCTCCATTTTAGCCTTGTCCTAAGAAACGACATTTGCAAAGATGCTGGTTTTGTGTGCTAGGGAAAGATGTGTTAAATCTTCATTAAAATAAATACGTGCTTATTCCGGCGGCATACTTTGGGAACTCCTGCACCGAGTTAGGAGTGTGGGCTCTAGAGGTAGAATCCAGCTCTGCCATTTACTGGCTGGATGGCCTTGGCATTGAAACTTCCCTTACCTCAGTTTCCTTACTTGCGAAATGGGGATATTCCAGTCATTCATAACTGGGGATGATTTTGAACCCCCAGGGGTCAAAATTTGACAAATGCCACAGAAATTTTTGGTTGTCACGACTCGGGGGGAGGGATGCTCCTGGCAGCCAGTGGGTGGAGGCCAGGGATGCTGTTGGATCCTACCGTGCACAGGACAGGCCTGCGATGAAGAATGATCTGTCTCAAAATGTCTATAGTACCAAGGTTGAGAAACCCTGGGGTGTACCAGGAGCTAGCCCCTCATAAATCATAGCGTGGGGGATGAGGAGATTATGCAGGTAGGGTTACCAGCACAGGGCTAGACACAAGGTGGGTCTGATTTTCTGGGGCAGGCAGCCAGGGCCTTGGGCAGAGCTCTGCAGGTTGCTTCTCTAGGTAGGCACTGATCTCCGGCTAGGAGGAAGCCTGCAGGAGAAGGAGCAGATTACTGGGGAGCCTGTTCCTTTAAGAGCTGGGAGATCCCATTTCCCCCAGAGCCTGGCAAGGGAAGCCTGCTCCAGTTTCTAACCCCTAGACAACTCCAGGGAAGGCCCACACAATTGATGTTCATGAATTATGCACCCGGCATATTATGTATGTATTATGTACAGTCCTTAGGGTTTGTTATTCTAAGGTAGGCACCACCTTTGTACCTGAGAATGAGAATGTGCCCTGCCCTCCCCACCTCCCAGCCCCAGTACGCCTAGAAAAGAAGAAAAGGGGGCAGAGTCCTCCCTGGCTCCTGAGGGAGGGCAGTCTGCTGCTCAGCATTGTCTTGGGAGGGTCAGAGCACCTCAGGCCTCCTTCCGTGCACGCAGGCACCCCTCTGCACTCCGTCCTGGCCCTGCCCACAAGATTGTTTTCTTTCCTAGACCCGCTGAAGCCTTTAGAGTCAGGGCGATTCTTCCTGGCTGGGGAACTTCCAAGTGGGAGTTAAACCCCCTGTGCTTCAGTTTCCTTATCTTTAAGATTTGGGGTGGGGTGGGTGGAGGTGTCCAATGCAAGGCTGCAATGAGAGTTCAATGAATTCATAAGGCCCTCAGATCAGCTTTTATTGCTGTTATTACTCTGCAGCCTTATACTTATTTATGAGCTGGTTTGGGATCTGGGTTGGAGTCCTGACACTATTATCCCCGGCTGTGTGGCTTTGGACAAATCATTTCCCCTCTCTGAGTCTCCATTTCTCCATTTTTTATCTCTAGAATGGAGATGGAAGTAATTGAGCACTTGCCACATAACAGCTACTTAATATATGTTACGTTATTAAATTATGATCCAGGTAATTTATCATCACGCCCACTCCCAGCCCCTGGACTGGTTGCTGAGGTCTGTGGGCCCCAGTGCCTGCTAAGGCAGCAGATATCCCACAAACAGCCTGAAACCCAAACGAACAGTTTTGACCTGGTCTCTGGGATGGACCCCAGGGGTGGACCAGCCAGCACCTGGAGTCCTCCCAGAACCTTGTTCAAACCCCTGTCTGGGCCTCTGCATTTCCAGCTTTGCCTTCCTGGGATCTGAGCCCAATCAGGTTTGGGCAGGACTCCAGGAACCCGGGGAGCAAAGGCAAAAGCCAGGACAAGGGACTAGGAGGCAGTCTTCAAATTCCCTCCCTGTAGGGAGATTCTGGATCCTGGAACCCACCTGTCTGCCCCAAATGGGGGCAGAAGCTTTGGTCCTCTGGGTGAAGAGAGCAGCAGGTGGGAGTCCCCAGGGTGGGATCCAGGGGTGCTGGAGCCAGGCCCTCCTCCTAATTGTCGGCTCTGGTGGTTGATCACGGGGATGCCCACCTTTGGCTCCAGCAGCTATAAATACAAACTGTTTATCATTTCCTCCACACACTCCCCTGCTCTTCCAGGAATGTGAACGAGGCACAGAGTATCTGTGCATAAAAGGGCACAG
This sequence comes from Mirounga leonina, assembly GCF_011800145.1. Classification (NCBI taxonomy): domain Eukaryota; kingdom Metazoa; phylum Chordata; class Mammalia; order Carnivora; family Phocidae; genus Mirounga; species Mirounga leonina. The sequence goes on from NW_023270490.1 coordinate 959,110, forward strand.
GCAGAGAAAGGAAGGGTCTCATTCATGGGTACATAGCCCATTGGGGTCATACCCGTATAGGGATGCCAGAAGCTCTAGCAAGCTGAGAGATGTTTAGGGCTTGGAAACTGCCCTTTTTTTTTTTTTTTTAAACAAGTCATAAATCATTTTTTAAATTTATTTTATTTATTTATTTTTTAAAGATTATTTATTTATTTATTTGACAGAGAGAGACACAGCGAGAGCAGGAACACAAGCAGGGGGAGTGGGAGAGGGAGAAGCAGGCTTCCCACGGAGCAGGGAGCCCGATGTGGGGCTTGATCCCAGGACCCTGGGATCATGACCTGAGCCGAAGGCAGACACTTAACGACTGAGCCACCCAGGCGCCCAATCATTTTTTAAATTTAAATTTTAATTCCAGTAGAGTTAACCTACAGTATTATATTAGTTTCAGTGTACAGTATAGTAATTCAACAATTCTTTTTTTTTTTTTTAAGATTTTTTAAATTTATTCATTTGAGAGAGAATGAGATAGAGAGAGCATGAGACGGGGGAGGGTCAGGGGGAGAAGCAGACTCCCTGCCAAGCAGGGAGCCCGATGCGGGACTCGATCCCAGGACTCCAGGATCATGACCTGAGCCAAAGGCAGTCGCTTAACCAACTGAGCCACCCAGGCACCCCAGTAATTCAACAATTCTTTACATTACTCGGGGCTTGTTGTGATAAATGTACTTTTATTTGGAAATTGCTCTTCATGCACAAGCATGTTCATAGCAGCTTTATCCACAAATAAAAAAGTGGAATCAACCCAAATGTCCATCAGCTGATGACCAGATAAACGGGTATATCCATAGAATGGAATATTACTTATCCATAAAAAGGAGTGGAGGACAGACACACGCTACAACGTGGATGAACCTTGAAAACATGATGCGAAGTGAAAGAAGCCAGACACAAAAGGCCACATACTGTAGTATTCCATTTACATAAAGTGTCCAGATAAGGCAAACCTTTAGAGATCAAAAGCAGATTAGTGGCTGCCAGGGTGGAAATATGGATTAACAGTTGTTAATGGTTATGAGGGATCTCTTTGGGGTGATAAAAGTGTTCTAAAACTGATTTAGGGTGATGGTGGCACAACCTGGCAAATTTACTAAAAACTCAGTGAGCTGCGCACCAGAAATGGGTGAATTAGATGGTAATAAGTCTTAATACAGTAATAAAATTTTTGCTTTCCATGAAGAGTATCCCATTGCTTTTAATCCTCACAACCGTACTGAAAGGTCATAGGAGAGAAGCAAAAATCCAAGCAAGCCACAGATAGCCCTTCTGTGAACCCTGCAATAGTTCCAGAAGCTCTCGGATAAAGGTCTAATTCTTTGCATTTTGTTGACATGTTTTTATTTTATTTAATTTTTTTATTTTTATTTTATTTTTTTTTTAAGATTTTACTATTTATCTGACAGAGAGAGACACAGTGAGAGAGGGAACACAAGCAGGGAGAGTGGGAGAGGGAGAAGCAGGCTCCCGGCCGAGCAAGGAGCCCGATGCGGGGCTCGATCCCAGGACCCTGGGATCATGACCTGAGCCGAAGGCAGACGCTTAACTGACTGAGCCACCCAGGCGCCCCTTATTTTATTTTTTTTAAAGATTTTATTTATTTGAGAGAGAGAAACACAGTGAGAGAGGGAATACAAGCAGGGGGAGTGGGAGAGGGAGAAGCAGGCCTCCCGCGGAGCAGAGAGCCCGATGCGGGGCTCGATCCCAGGACCCTGAGATCATGACCTGAGCCGAAGGCAGACACTTAAGGACTGAGCCACCCAGGCGCCCCTTGGCACGTTTTCTTACCAAATGCTGTGCTAGTTGCTGGGGATATGCAGCATGGATAAGAAAGACCATTTCTGTGGTTGCAAGGAACTGGGAGAGAGACGTGGACAAAATAACACAGAAACCCATAAAAGAGCAAGATGATGCCAGAGAGTGCTAAGTGCTACATGTTACTGAGAAAAACAAACCAGGGAGATCGGTAGGGTAGCAAGGGGTGAGGGGTGTCCACATGAGGTTGGGTAGTCAGGGCAGACCTATTTCAGGAGATGCCCTGGTTGTTGGGACTTGAGGATGAGGAGTATGTTGTTCAAAGATCTGAGCATTCCAGGCAGAAGGCATAGCATGTGCAAAGGCCCTGAGGTGGGAATGAGTTTGGCTTAATCAAGCAACAGAAAGCAGCTCAGTGTAAGTGGGGCTGAGTATAGGGATAGTTGGAGGGGATGAGGTTGGAGCGGCAGGAAGAACTCATCAAGAATGATAGAGAGATTTGGATTTTTATATTAAGACTACCTTTCTTCTCTCTCTCCAGACTATTTCCTGAATTTCCCACTGCATATTCCATACTGAATCCTCGTAAAAACACTTATAGTTCCCAAGCCGCACTGCCATGGTTGCTCACATCCCAAGATCCTGCGGCACCCTTCCTCCTCCACTTCTCTTGGCTGATTCCTATCAGCTCCCAACTCAGGGGCCATTGCTCCAGTGAGCCTGCTCTGACCCCCAGCTCTGGGTCAGGTGTGTCCATCCTCTGGATTCCCACAGCCCCTAAGATTCTCCCATGAGAGCACTGATCTCGCTGAGCTGGAATTTTCTCCTCTGTGTCCTGCAAAGGAATGTCAGCTCATGAGGACCCAGGCTGAGTCTGTCTTGGACTGCTGTGTCTGTAGGTCCTGAAACAGTGCCTGGCACAGAGTAGGTGCTCCCTAAATGGATGATAAATGAATGAACAAGCAAATGAATGGAAGGGAGGCTCAGAGAATGAAGTGAGTTATCCAGGTCCACACAACTTGGAAGAGGTAGATCTGGGACTTGATCTCGGGTCTGTGGGTGTCCAGAAGACATGTTCAAGGACGTAAGAGGAGGCAGCTTCCGGACCCGGCAACCCTCTTGCTCCTTTTATGGTCCTTCCGCTTCCCTGGCTTTAAAGGGAGATTATAGCTGGAGAGTTTTAATTAGAAGGGTCACTGGCGTAGATCCGATTAAGGGGATTGGGAGCAGACTGATGGTCTGCACCCCTCTCCCCACTGGAGGTGGGGGGCCACCAGTGGGGAATTGGTGAGAAATTGGAGTCAGGAACCTGCAGGTGGCGCTCCTGGGCACAAAGGGACAGGAATCCAGGGCTAAATGTGCACAAAGGGACAGGAATCCAGGGATAAATGTGCTTGGACAACAAAGGATGAAGGCAGAGGCCTTGGGGTGAGCCAGCAAGAGTGGCCTTCACCAACAGAGGGCAACCGAGTCACAAAGGTGGAAAGGAGGTGCCGTGGCATTGCTGGGGGTATCCTAGGCATTATAAATCAGAAGACTTTAGGCTGAGAAACTTATTTTTACTTAATTGGCCCACGTTTCAAAATGGGAAGATTTCACATAAAAATCCAGATTTTCACATTCCCTTGGAAAATCAGATGATGTCTACACTCAACCTGCATTCCCGAGGGCAACCATTGCCTGGAGCTACAGGTCCCTCGCTCCTTCCGTTATCTGTCAGGTTGCTGTAGGCGTTGGGTTTGCAATGCGGGACCCACTGATGTAATACTGAAGACTGCAACCGCTTACTGACTTGCTACTGTATATGAAGAACTTTCCAGATGAGATCTGCATCTAATTGCACAAGCCAGAAACCTACGGGTCATCCTTGTCCCCATATCCAACCCATCACCAAGTCTTGCCAATTCTGGCTCACAAACATCTTTTGGTCTTTTCCATTCCTTCTCTACCTGCAAGCTACCACCCTTGCCCCAAGCCACCATCACCTCCCACTGGGCCACCACAAACAGGCTTTCCAGCTTCCCCTACAATGAGATGAGGCCATGTGGGCCATGTGACTAGGTCTGGCCAATGAAATGTGAGCAGAAATGATGCTTGCCTGTTGTTTCCTTTTTCTTGCTGGCTGGTAGGCAGATGTGATGGGCAGAGCTGCTTGGATCTGAGATGAAAGTTAATCGCAGCCCTAGCCTGGCCCTTTAGTGAAAAAGTTTGCCAACTCCTGGTCTACCTTATAACATCTGTCTTATTTAAGCCACTGGATTTTGGAGTCTTGTTGTTACAATCACTTAGTCTATGCTCTCCTGAACTCTCCAGCACCATCCTGTACCAGGCTCCCCTTTGCTCTTTCACTTCAGGTGAATTAGTCTTCCTTTGGTCCCTCACAGTTCTCATGATCCTTCTTGCCACAGGGCCTTTGCCCATGCTGTTCTTGCTGCCTGGAATGCTTTTTCCTTCACTCTGCCTGGTCAGTTTCTCCTCATCCTTCTTAGCTCAGCTGAGGCATCACCTCCTCAGGGAAGCCATCCCTGACCCTGATTTGATCAGGTCAAATCCGTAATTGCAGGCTTTCAGAATACATGTCTTTCTCTTCAGAATGCTAAGTCGCAATTTTACAATAATGTCCACCTCTGTAGAATGTAATCAACTTGAGGACAGAGATTTGTGTCTAATTTTCTCAATCTTGAGTCCTCAGAGCATACAGTAGGTGCTCAACACGTATTTATGGAATGAAGAATCTCATTTCATCCTGAAAACCACCTGCAGGTTGTGTTGTACCCCTGGCCCTCATTTTATAATTGGGGAAACTGAGGCTTAGAAAGACAATAACCAAAGTGACAACAAGGGAAGCGGCCAAGGCATGGGTTTGATCCATGTTTACTAGGCACTGAAGCCCTTCTCTGTTTTAACACTTGAGCACCTGTTTTTATCCCAGAATCCTGGGGTCTGAATTATGTTGTTTTTTAAAAATTTTTATTTATTTATTTGACAGAGAGAGAGACAACAAGAGAGGGAACACAAGCAGGGGGAGTGGGAGAGGGAAAAGCAGGCTCCCTGCTGAGCAGGGAGCCCAATGGGGGCTTGATCCCAGGACTCTGGGATCATGACCTGAGCCGGAGGCAGATGCTTAATGGCTAAGCCACCCAGGTGCCCCAAATTTTGGATTTTTGAGGGGTGAAATAGATAATTGAATTATGGTTTTTAATGTATGTCCTCACTTGAACCATCTCCCCCAGGTGACCTGACTCTTCCCTACACGATCTGGGCTGGGCATCCTTCTCCTAACAGGTGAATTAAGTTCCCATGAGCCTTGTCAAAGCAGGGATTCTGGGAGCTGGTGAGATTACAACCTCCTGCCCATCTGAGGACAATGCTTCTGGTGGTGGGGGTGGTGGTGGTGATAATGGAGACTTGACTCTGGTCCCTGCAGAGGGAGGAGGGGATAGTGAGAAACTTGATTGGAGCAGGGTTCTTCCTGCCTGAGTGATCGTCAATTCCCTACATTTGCTGAGGGCGTGCGGAGCTGAGGAAGGGACTGTTGGTCTCAACAGTGATGAATGGTGTCGGTCCATCCCTGCTGCAGGGAGCAGTGGATTGAATAAAAAACAAGGAGCACAGGAAATGTTAGGTAAGGACAGTGTCCATGGGTTCTGCTGAGCCACAAATCTGTCCCCTTGCCCCTGAATCTGCAGGGATGGGGAGTGTGGAGGGTAGTCTTTGAGAGCCTGGCCAGGGCAGCTGGGGGTGCTAAAGGAAGCTAAATATGTTGGTCTGGATGTTGGGATTGGACACCACCCTGGCTAACATCAGAATGATGGCTCTGTGATTCTCGATAACAGCCAGATTTGCTGGTTAATGTCCAAGATACATTTAGAAGGAGACATTTGGGGGGCTTAACAACAGATCTTTTTCATATAGCATTTTAGTCTCACTAGAGATTCACGTTGAGGTGAATGCATGGGTAGTCAGGAGACCTACTTTCCAATTCTGGCTGGGCATCTTTAGGCCAGTGTCTTCACATCTCTGGTCTTTCTCATGGAACGGCCACTGAGAATCTGCTGGGTCTCCAGCATAGTTCCTTTCCAAGCCGTGACTCAGGGAACCGGTGGCTCTATCGTCTCAATATGTGACTTCCATTCTTGCCAAGGCAGGGGCAGGAATAGCGTGAAGAAGTCACGCTTGCCTGTGCCCAGAAGTGATATGCGTCATTGCTTCCCCTGACAGCGAGGTCTGAGATCTACAGCCTGCCTCCCCATGGGGATGCAGTTAGTGCTCTGAAACCTGTAAAATGCTCACGAAGCCTAAGGAGATGGTCTCCAACGCAGATGTGTGCACCGTATGATGTACTGGGGGAGGAGCAGAAAGAAGTGACTGGCATTTGATGGGTAAGTCCTAGAGACCTGCCATCCAACACTGTGCCCAGAGTCCCAATACCATATAATACACTCAAAGTGTGAAGAGGGTAGGGGGCACCTAGGTGGCTCAGTCAGTTAAGCATCTGCCTTCAGCTCAAGTCATGATCTCAGGGTCCTGGGATCGAGCCCCACATCGGGCTCCCTGCTTGGCGGGGAGCCTGCTTCTCCCTCTCCCCGCTGCTCATTCTCTCTCTCCCGCGTGCTCTCGCTCTCTCTCAAATAAATAAATAAAATCTTTTAAAAAAATGTGAAGAAGGTAGATATGTTAAGTAGTCTCACCATAACAAAAATAAAAATAACTGTGATCGATGTAATAAAAAATAATGGCATTGGGGGCAGATTTTTAAAAAGAGAAATTACCGGCATTTCTACTTTTATTTTTTTTTTTTTTTTTAAAGATTTTATTTATTTATTCATGAGAGATAGAGAGAGAGAGGCAGAGGGAGAAGCAGGCTCCCCGCTGAGCAGGGAGCCCGATGCGGGACTCGATCCCAGGACCCTGGGATCATGACCTGAGCCGAAGGCAGATGCTCAACTGACTGAGCCACCCAGGCATCCCAGGCATTTCTACTTTTAAATGAAAAGAAAAGAAGCAATCCCGTTTTACCGACACTGAGCCCATGAATCAATACTGGCGTCCTGCTCGCTGGGTATCTCAGACAGCCATGGGGGAAACAGAAGTGCCCTGAAGGAGGAGGGGGCGCCCCAACTCAGTGGGTTGGCAAAGAAACCCTCACATCTTTGACCGCAGCCCTGCAGTGTATGTATGCCTGGTGTGGAAGAGATTTCTAGCACTCACTCCTCTCTGGTTCTCGTCTTCTTCCTGGGCACACTGGAGGCCTCTATTTCCTCTGTGCAGAACTGTGTGACTCGCTGTGCACCGGGATGATGCAGATAGCTTCTGGGCTGAGGGTGAGTGGGTGTGAGCTCCCTCTCCTCAGCAACAATGGAGGTCTCGTGTTGAGAGGACAGTGGATCCTGAGTCACCACAACTTGGAAGAGGGCCGTGCTGCACTCTTACTGGGTCCTTAGGGGGAATCACACAGGTGAGAAACAAAACTTTGACGTGTAGAGTCACGAGATTGTGGTTTCCTCACTACTCCTCACTACTGTTTACTCACCTCTGTAATCTAGTGTATCCTGACTAATTCATCTAGTTGAGTTGGAGTGTAGATTCTATTCTCTGGTTTTAAGCAAACTAGTCCTCGCAGACAAAGACAAATGGTTTACAAAGATCCTGGTAAAGAAACAACAGCTTGGAGGTAGCTTTAGTAATGTCAGCCCAGGTAAGCATCAAGATAACAGCTAAACGGATACTTCCGGCGTGAGCCTATCAGTGGTGACGACGCGAGGTTAAAAGCAACGATGAGCTCATCAGATCTGACAAAAAGTTAACTAAAAGGGTCAAAGTCATCAGGAAGACTCTATAATATGAATTTTCATCCTGTCTTTTACAGTGAACCCTGTCTTCATTCATCATCAAACACAGGAAGAAGCATGACAAATGAATAGAAAAATGAATTAATAAACTAGGTCCAGTGGAAGAGAGGCACTAGAATGTATTGGTTAGGAACCTAGGCCTGCATTTTATTATTTTTTTTAAAGATTTTATTTATTTATTTGTCAGAGACAGAGACAGCGAGAGAGGAAACAGAAGCAGGGGAGTGGGAGAGGGAGAAGTAGGCTTCCCGCTGAGCAGGGAGCCTGATGCGGGGCTTGATCCTAGGACCCTGGGATCATGACCTGAGCCGAAGGCAGACGCTTAATGACTGAGCCACCCAGGTGCCCCAATTATTTTATTATTTTAAAAAATATTTTATTTATTAGGGTGCCTGTGTGGCTCAGTTGGTTAAGCATCTGCCTTTGGCTCAGGTCATGATCTCAGGGTCCTGGGATCGAGCCCCACATTAGGGCAGGCGGGTGGGGGGAGAGAATGATTTCAGGACTCTGAGATCATGACCTGAGCCAAAATCAAGAGTTGGATGCTTAACCGACTGAGCCACCCAGGCGCCCCATAGACCTGCAACAGCTTCCTGATTTTCCAGCTGTGAGCCCTTGGAAAAGTTACTTAACCTCTCTGAGCCTCAATTTCTTCACCTGTGCAATGGGGATCACCACAGTTCCTACTTCATTAAGGATTCCATGCGATCATGCATGTGGTGCCCAGCATACAGTCGGGGCCCAGGGAATGTTTGCTGCTCATTTGTTTTCAACTGGAAGGAAGATGTGAGCATCATATAAGACCATTCTAATGTGGGGTCTGTTATAATGAGCTATTATTATTATTCATTGGCGGGGGACTGAAGAAAAGAGCAGTCAGTGAGACCTGGGTTCAAATCCTGCCCCTGGACAATCAATGTTCCCTGTGTGCCCCTTAGCACAGCTGTGTAAGTTCACACAAGGAACTTTGCTTCTCTGAACCTCAGTTTCTTCATCTGTAAAAAGGGAATAATAATACCTACATGGTCAGGTTTTTATAAGGATTAACCTCATTCATTCGTCCATCTGTCCATCTGTCCATCCAACCATCCATCCATCCATCCATCCATCCATCCATCCATCCATCCATCCACGTGTTCAATGATGCACCAGGCGCCATCTTAGGCTCGGGGTACAGCAGTGAACAAACCAGGCAGAAATCCCAGTTTGTGTGGAGCTGACCATCTTGTAGAGGGAAGGGGTACGCAGTGAACAATAACAGGGCAATAGGATAATTCTGGGTGATGGTAATTGCTTCGAAAAAATTAAGTCGGTTGTAGGAAAGGGGAATGACTAGGAGATGTGTTCACCTGTGGTGGTCAGGCAGGGCCTCTCGGTGGAGGTGACCTTTGAGCTGAGACCTGAATAATAAGGAAGAGCTGGCCCTGTGACCATCAGTGGGAAAAGCATTCCAGGCAGAGGGAACAGCAAGCGCAAAGGACCTGAGGTGGGAACATGTGGGGCCAGCATGGTTGAAGCAGGGCAACTGAAGGGAAGAGTAAGAGGGAATGAAGCGGGAGAGGGAACGGGACGGAAGTTCAAGGCTCTTCAAGCCACACATGCGAAGTGCAGAACACGCTACGGTTCTTAGGAATACTCTTAGCAGCAGTCTTCCTCTGACTCCCTTCTTCATGCCCCGCTAAGGGCCTGCTTTGGAAAATGAGGGCGATCATTCTTGTGTCTCAGAAGAGTCCCTCGGATAGTCAGCCAGAATCCCCCAACCCACTGGTTTCCTCTCAGTGATTTTCCAACCCCATAAGCCACGCTGCTTCTCAGCAGCAAATTCCCACTTGCCCCAGCTGTCCTGGGAGTCAAGCCCAGACTCTCCTCCCACGGTCCCTGTGCCTGCTACAATGTCCTGAATGGAGTCCCCCATATTACCATCTATGACAAGTGTCATTAGACACTTTTTCTTCAACACCTTTCTTGTCTGGTCCCTCAGGAGCCTCTCGTCTTCCTGTTATAAAAAGGGAGTCAGCAGAGCCCTCAGCACCTCTCACTGGCTGTTCCTCGGGCCTGGAGAATCCTTTTCCCACTCCCTCTTGCACACACAGTGGGCTTTCTCACTTCTCTCAGGACTTGGCAGAAATGGCACCTTGGAGAAGCCTTTTCAACTTCTCCCAGATGGAAGCACATGCCCTTCTCTAAGGGGAACTAGGTCTTGTACTCCCCTTCTTGAAGCTCTCCAGTGGCTTCCTACGGCACTCAAAACAAGGTCCAAACTCTTACAGGGCTTACAAGGCCTTGCCTGATCTGGTCCCCATGTCGGCCTCTTAGATCTCCTCTCCTCTGCTCTTTCCCACTCTCTTCCAGCCACACTGGCCATCTATATGCTCCTCAACATGCCAAGAGCATTCCTGCCTCAGGACATTTGCACTTGCTGTTTTCTCTACCTGTGATGCTCTCCCTCCAAATTTCTCTGTGACTGGCTTCTTCATACCCCTCATATTCCCTCCTTAAAGGGGCTGTCCCTGACAACCTGATTCAAATAAATACCTCCTGGGGTGCCTGGTTGGCTCAGTTGGTGGAGCATTTGACTCTTGATCTTGGGGTTATAAGTTCAAGCCCCATGATGGGTGTAGAGATTACTTAAAAATAAGTAAATCTTATGAAAACCCCACAAAACTCCTCCCCAGTTACTCATTCTTCCCCCACTGTTTTACCTCCTTGGTGACTTGCCACAGTCTGCAGTCATCTTGTTTATTTATTTATTCACTCATTCATTTTCTGCTTCCCCACCTACCCAGATCAGCACTGTGAGGGCGGGGACTGTGTCTGTCTTGCAAAGCTGAGCCCCATTCCCCAGCACAGAGTTTGGTATGGTGTTGGCACTCCACAAATTCTGGTACATTAAATGAAAAGTGAATGGGTAGATGGTTGGACAATTTGCTGGTTGGTTGGATGGATGGGTTGAGAAGCCATGGACCCAATTGGACCACCCAAAATGCAATGCTCATTGAGTCCTCGCCCTGTGTCGGGCACTACGGGGAAATACAAGCTTGAATTAGCAGCTGAACATCTATTAACGATGACATAATAATAACAGCCAAAATGTATTGATTACTTAAGGCCAGGCACTGTGTCAACTGCTCTGCCTGCCTAGTCTCATTTACTCCTTATATCAACCTGAAGAGGTAGATGCTCTCAAATCCTGGTTTACAGTCGGGAAAACCAAGGCTCACAAAAGTGAGGCTTCATGGAGGAGGAGTCATTTGGGCTGGGCCTTGAAGGATGGACTCCTGCAGGAGGAGGTGTTCAGGCAGAGGTAAGCACAGGTACAAGGGCTTGAAGTGGGGAATGACAGCCAGCCACATGTGGCTGGGGCAGTTGGGCACAGATAGGTTTAGTAGTGTGGACATGACTCATACTGGCCAATCAAGTTTCATCTTGGGCTTCTTTTTTTCTGGAATTATTGGGGAAGAAGTGTTCTTTTTCATCAGGGGGCACTGGGTTATTACGATGTCAACCTGGAGAGGTCAGAGAGTCATCTTTGGACCTTTGGGAAGAATCTTCCAAAGAATATAGCCATTGCTGAGGGAGTCTATGCTAAGAGACATAGGCAGGTTGCTGATGCCACTAGTTAAGCACCTGGATACAGCCATTCCCGAAGCCAGTATCCCTGGACTTTCCATTAACGTGAACTGACCAATACCCTTTTTTAATTAGGCCAATTTGGGTTGGGTTCCTGCCCCTTGCAAATAAAAAATGACCTGGACAACAAAGTTCTCACCTTCATTTAGCAGGTGAGATAACAGATTCATAGAGGTAAAGTGACTTGCCCAGGATCACACAGCCAGGAAGCAGCTGAATCACACTGAGATATCACATAGAAGGTACCTGGCATCTAACAGGTCCTCAACAAATACTGGGTTTTTCCCCCTCCACTGACCAAGAAATGGTGGAGCAAAGGACTAAAAGAGATATACCACGTGGAACCCCCCGAGCTCTAAGCTGCTGGGCAGATTCTGGATTCCTTTTGGTATCTTCTAAACTGCACTGGGGTCTGGCAGAAGCAGGACCCAAGGCTCAGTAGTTGGCAAGTAAAGTGAACCAGCTGTCAGGATGTCTTCATTTGAACAAAACTCCTGAGGTTCCCGTTCCCTCCAAAAAATGCCCTCTGAGGGTCCTGGCTATCACCCAGTGTTTCCAGGGAAGGACCCGAAGTCTTAGCACTTACTTATTTACTTACTTACTGATTTAAAATACAGGTGACCTTCCTTCCTTTTATTTCTTAATTGACCTAGCACTTCTTGGCGATTTACGCTTAGTAGGCGCTTGCACAGCTAAGAGATTTGGTACTGCCAAAGATTCTGTGGTCATTTGAACTTTTCAAAGCTCCTTCACACTGGAGCTGAACGGAGAGTAAGGGGTTAGCCTGCCAACTCTGACGTTGGACTTGCAATTGGGTTGCAATTCTGGCTCTTGCCAGCTTGGTGACCTCTGGTACATTTCATAACCTCTCTGAGCCTTGGTTTCCCCTTGTGGAAGATAGGGCAGATTTAAAAGAAGAAACAAGACAAACCAGGTAGATGCTCTTAGTACAGACGTTGGAACCTCTTTAGTTTTGGGGCCGTGCAAAGGAGTTCTACGTAGAGGCTGGGCCCTGGCATGGGTCATTAAGTCAGTTCTCTGAGCCTCAGTTTTCTCATTTGTAAAATGGGCGCAGCAATGGAAATCATGGGTGGAAAATGCATACCACCCTCAGTGCCAGTGAAGGGTGAGTGGCCCAACAAGTGTAAATTGAGGCCGCTCTGCTAGCTGGAGAGCTCCAGCTACCTGTGAGCAGGTCGCTTTGGTCCACGCACTGAATTATTTGCCAACATTTATTTCCTCTATGAATCCAGATTTCCAGCTTCTCAAAAAAAAGAAAGAAAGAAAGAAAGCAAAGAAAAGAAAAGAAAAAATCTGAGGTTCTGGCTACTCTGGACATGTCCTCCTCTGTGGCAACCGGGCTGGATCTGAGTGCCAGCTAGTCCAGGCCTGTGTTTTTAAAATCTTCCACACGGCCTGCATGAGTTGTTTATGAGGCCTGCTTGGCCTCCGCCGGGATCTTGGTTTGCGAGCCGAGGAATAAATCATTGCAAGTGTGGCCGGTGATGAGGGTAAGGCTTCAGCACGGTCAGGGAAGCAGTCATGGCTTCCTCGGAATGCTGGGCCTGCAGCTGGGTCCACGGAGTGCTCTGACTCAGGGAGGTGTGGATGGGATCCCTGTCCGCTCTAGCCCCTCACCCATCGGTCCTGTGGCCTGATTGTCCTGGTCTGCAGGGAAGCCGCATTGTTGCTTCCTTCGAGTCCCTGGCTGCATTTTCTCCCCTGTCCCCCCTGCTTCCAGACTTCTTGAAGCTCCTTCACATTCTCCACCACCTGCTCTCCCAATAAAACAAAATGATCGGAGAACAAACAGTAGGGTGCCTCAGGAGGGCCTCTCTGAGGAGATGACATTCGTGTGGGGATCTGAAGGATGCACAGGAGCCAGGCATGGCAAGATCTGAGGACAGGGTGTTCCAGGAAGAGGTAGCAGCAAGTGCAAAGGCCCTGAGGCAGAGAAGAGATTGACATATAAGAAAAAGAGAAACGAGAACAGTGTACTAGAGCTTGGGAGGAAGGCAATGGGTGTCAGAGATGAGATCGAGGAAAGAAGTGAGGAAGGACTTAAAGACCCGATGAGACACTTTTAATTCTGAGAACGACGGGAGCCACAGAGGGCTTCTTAGCAGGCCAGTGACATGGCCTAATGTGGGTTTAAAGAGCTTCTAGCTGTGTTTGGTAACAGCCTGTAGCTGGATTGGAATAGATGCAGGAATCTAAGTGAGGAGGACAGGCAGGTGTCCAGGTGAGGGATGGTGGCTGCTGAGAATAGAGAAGACAGATTCAAGGTATATTTTGGAGGTGAAATAACCAATTTGCTGATGGCTCGAATGTGTGAGGTGAGGTAAAGAAAAGTCAAGGAAGAGTCGCAGGTGTTGTCCTGAGCAATCAGGAGGATGATAGTGGCATTTCCTGAGATAAGAGGATAGGGTGGAGCATCCTGGAGAGGCCGGAGGAGCACCTGGGGTCAGATCATGACAGGTTGTGAACGCAGGCTGAGGGATCTAGATAAGACCCTGTAGGTAATGGGGAGCTACGGAAGGCTTTTGAAAAATAGCAGACCATTCATTCAGTCATTTAACAAACATTTATGGAGATAGGTGGTCCACGTTCTGCTCTCTTCCAGACTGCAACACTCCCCCAACCAGCACAAGCCACCTTCCTGGAACCTGGGTGTGGATCAAGGGATCTCACCTGCTGATCCCTGGGTTCCTTTCCCCTTCTCTTCCATCCCCTGACTAAGGAGCTGAAGTGCATTTTAAAGATCTTTAATTACTGACTGCCTGTCTCCCATCTAAAAGCTCCACCAAAGTAGGGGCTGTCTTCATTACTTCTGTATCCCCAGTGCTCGACCTGTGCCTGGCACAAAGTTGGTGCTTGATTAACTATTTACTGAGGAACTGAATTAAGAAGAAAAAGCCTCAGTCCGCCATCTTTAAGGATAAACTGAGATACTATAAAGTGCCAGGCTCAGGGCCTGGTATACAGTAGGCATTCAATAAATGGTAATGAAAATGCGCAGAAAATACAGTCACACTGTCTGCAGTCCTGGCCCAGTTTCTGGTGGGTCTGGATGTTTCTCCAGGCCAAGAAGGGCCTGAGGGGTGGGAGGGAGAGGAGACCTGTGACCCACACTCCTGGGCCCCTGTCTTGGGCCTGGACAGGATAGGCGTGGTATCTGTACTAATCCGGCTAAGCAGCCGGATGTGTAAAGATGTGTAATCCAAGGCCTCAGCATCCTGTCCTGCCGGCTTTAGCCTGACCTTGGCTGGGGATGACGCAAGTCAAGGTGGATACCCCGGCCTCCCAAGGCTCTCCAGAGTTGAGACCCTTTACACAGCCAGGGACAGAGACCAAAGGGAGCCCTTCTTGGAGGGCAGAAGGTGGCAGGTTCATCCAGGCCTCCCCCACCTTCCATCTCTGCCAATCTGGGAAGCTGTATCTCTGCAACCCTCTCCTATTCCTGCATCTCTGTCCTACAGTCCTCCCTGTTGGCGGAAATGCTGTACAAAGACACTGCTTCATGGAAGAAAAGAGGAATCCATTCATTCATTCAGCAAACATTTATGGAGGCCAAACCATGTGCCAGGCCCTGTTCTAGATTCTCAGGACACAGCAGTGACCGAAGTGGATCTCGTCTTCAGGAAACTGACATCTGGGTGTGTGTGTGTGTGGGGGGGAGCAGATATTAAAGGAGGAAACATGAATTAGCAAGGTCACTTTAGGCACTACAAAGACAGGCTCCTGTGATAGAGAGTGACTGGGTGTAGGAGGGCATCATTAGCTATGGTGGTCAGGGAGGGCTTCTTTGAGGAGGTGACATCTGAGCTGAGACCTGAAGGAGAAGGATCCAGCTGTATGAAGATCCAGGAGAGGAACACCCAGGCAGAGGGAAGAGATTTTAATCCTCACAAATCCTATGATTTGGCATTATTACCTCCACTTATTGAGCACTTACTATGTGCCAGGCTCTGTTCTCAAAACACGCAATGCATTGTTTGACATTAAAAAAATGCATGATTGGCACCCGATTTTACAGCCAAGGAAACTGACCCACAGGGAAGTTAAGTGCTTTGTCCATGGCCTCACAGATAGCAAGTAGCAGAGCTGGGATTTGAACCCAGCTCTGCTCCATCCTCCAGCTTATACAGGTTATTCCCTATCCTCAGAGCACAGGGAGCAGAAAACCTAACTGTTGAGCACCTACCAAGCACCAGGATGTTTGACTTCTATCACCTTTACCTGCCCCTACCTCTGAAGGCCACCCACTGGTCCCCTGCCACGTATATCTCCTTCCTCTCTGTCACCACCCAGTCTACCTCCGGCTCCCAGAGTGGCCACGTGACCCACGCTGATCCCACCCACGTGGTCCAACCCTCCTAGCCATGGTGATTGGCTGAGGGATGGGCATGTGACCATGATGGGTCAATGAGAGCGAATCTTGGGACTCTGGCTGACCGGCTAGGGAGGCGCAGTTCTTTCTTTGAGGGGGGACTGTTTGGCTCGGAGATTGGAAGCTCAGAAAACCAGAGAGCTTGCCTGAGAGTGAAGCTCGCCCAAGGGCAGGCAGAGACAAAAGATGGGGAGAGACTGAGAGGCAATGGCAAGTCCTGAAGATATGGCCCGAGGGCTTGGGTATCTGGGGCCAGAAACCAGAGCTACTTCTGGACTGTCCAGTTGCTTGAGCCAATCAGCTCTTCCTCTTTTCTAGCTGAAGCCAATTTGAATTGGATTTCTGTCGCTTGCAACTGAAATTAGAACATTTCCCCCCTCCTGGAATGTCCTCCCTTGTCTTCTCCCGTGTCACCAGTAGTAGTAGTCTTCCTGCCACCAGGAAATAACCAGCACCGCCGTCACCAAAGCACTTCCATTAACGTCACACTCTCCACCTGCAAACCTCTCCCCAGCAGGAGCAAGAAAACTGAAGTTTGCAAAGAAGATGGAATCTGCCTCCAGCCGTAGGCAAAGCTGCTCAGGCTTTCCTTCATTCACTCCCTCACCCGCTCTTTCATTTATCACAGAAACGTCACTGATGGCCTTCCGCCGGGAGATGGGCTCACGGACCTGGTTCCTGCCCTCATTGAGCTGCCAGGCAGGTGGGCTCTAGGACATTCCAAGGAGCCTCCCTCCCAGACCCCACAGGAAGCCTTGCCAGGACCATTCTCTCCTCCTTGGGGTTCTGAGGCTACGATGGAGGAGCCCAGTTTGTGGGCAGAAAGGAAGGACTGCTGTGATTTTTTACCTCTCACCTGAGCTACTGTGGGCAATGGCTAGCCTCTGAATCTTCCTTGCAGACATGTGTGGGGTTGGGTAGGGATTCTCTACCGACTTCACTTCTCTGTCTCTGCACAGTGCCTTGCATGGGGCTGGGCACACAGTAGGCACTCGGTAAATGCTTATTCATGGACTGTTTCTCAGGGGCAGAACCAGGCCTCCTTCCTTCCATCCATCCACGCATCCCTCCACCTGCCCATCCTTTCTTCCCCTTTCCCGCTCTCCTCTCCCTCCTTTCATTCTGACCTTCTTCTACTATTTCTCCATCTTTGCTTCATCCACCTTCCATCTACTTAGCCAGCATCCAACACCCTTTAGTCTTCTACCATCCATTCACCCTTTTCCCTCTCCCTTCCTTTCCTATGTTTGTCTTTTAAATAATCCATTACTTGAATCAATTCTTTATTCATCTCTCAAGCGCGTCAGGCCCTGCATCAGCTGCCCCAGGTAAAGTGACCAGCCCTCGACCCCTTCCTCAGAGAGAGGATACTTGAACCGGACCATCCCTAAAGTCTGTCTCCTGAGCTCTTTGAGGGGCCCCAGCTCTCATCCTGGCACACGAAGCTCTTCAGCTTTTTTAATCCTCTTGCCTGTGTTTGGAATCTTCCCTAGAGTTCCAGCCTGAAGACCAGGCAGAGGCTATAAACACAACCGCTTTCTTTGGCCGTTCTGGGAGCCGTTCTTAACCCCTGCCTTTGGAGAACACAGCCCCGGGCAGGGCCAAATTGCCGCACAACTCTGCATACAAACAGTACGGGACTGCTTAAGCGCCCATTGTGTACTGGCATCAAGGAGAGTGTACTGAAGAAGACAACCTTCGAAATTCCTGAGCCTAAGGGCCCCTTCCCGGCTCAACCTTTCCCTTTTCTTTCACCTGGTCTAGGGTTGGAGGCTCAGAGAGGGGCTGACCGAGCAGGCAGGTCTGTGGCAGAACCAGGCCTGGAGTAGGGGGCTCCTGACTGTCCCTCACCTGACTGCCTCCCAGCCCCTGCCCATTCTCCTTGGGCACTGAGGGAGGATTCCAGCCTCCAGGTTTTTGTTCCCGCTTTGCTTCTTCCCAGGCTCCTTTCCTAGAACGTTAACATTTTTCTAGCTCTTAGCAATTTGCGAGGAGCTGGCGAGACTGAATAAACAAACAAAAACCCTGATTCTCTCAGCCTCTTTCTGAGGCACTCTGAATTCCTACAGGACTTCTCTTCTAAGACAACCCAGCCCCAATCCCATGCTTCCTCTTAAAAAACCTTCCTTCCGGTTTCCTGAGTGGTGCTCTTCCCTCTCGCCCTGGCAGGGCCCCGGGGGGGTTGAAACGCAGCCATCCAGGGGGGGCCAGGCAGGAAGTACAAACAGCGAAGTCGGCTGGATGTCAAATACCAGGAGGGGGTGAGGGTGCTCGGGCCACCCCTCACCAGCTCCGGGAGGGGACGGAGATGGCACCAAGGTGGCCTGATTTTCCAGCTTCTCAAGAGAAACAAAGAAAGCCAAGTTTTTCCTCATGAAATCTTCCAATTTGTTAATGCTGGCAGCTAATTGAAATACGTAAATGCAGTTCAGTTCAAACAGTACACATTAACTGGCTAGATCTGCTCCTTTCCCCTTGGCAAGTCATCCGTGAGCTGCTTCCTCCTCCCCCCAAATTGCCACCAGAGCCACTGCGCCAAGAAGAGCTCATCGCTTGGAATACAAACGACGTAATCACCACAGTCGCAGCTACCACAAACTGGAAGTCCAAACACTTCAATCACCCCCATGAGATACTGTTCCTGTCTCCTTACAAATGAAGAAAACAAGAGGCTCAGAGGGGTTAAGGAACTTGCCCAAGGTCACACAGCTAAGTGATGACTTGGATTTGAGCCCCAGTCCCGTGTGACTCCAAGACGGTGACCCAGCCCAGGGGTGGTGGCACTGCCCGCCCCCCCCCCCCGCCCCCGGGAGGTATTTTGGAAACATGAGGGTGGGCAGGCATTTCTGGCTGTCACAGTGAGGGGATGGGGGTGCTGCTTGTCAGTGGGTGGGAGCCAGGGATGGGAGACGCCCGTGGTGCCCAAACAGCCCTGCGTCCTGAGGTCTCGTCCCCATCCTCTCCCCATGCCAACAGTGCCCCCAGCTTTCTCTCTTCCCTGACCATGGCTGCCATTATTGAGCGCCAGCTATATGCCAGTAGCCCAATGAAGTAGGTATTATTAGTATCCCAGCTTAAAAGACAGAAAAACTGCCGTTTGGAGGTGGGGTGACTGGACAGAGGTTCCATGGAGTGGCAGCAGGGCCGAGAGGAAGATGACGAAATTGAAGGGAGTCACCAAGACTCAGTAATCAAGGTGAGTCACCTTTCCATGCACTGTTTTGGAAAATCGAACCTGATGCAAAAAAGTCCATGATGAACAAAATATCTAAATCTTGCATAAAGGCAGGCTCTGCCATGTTGAGCTATCCTGGAGTCTGAGAGAAAAGCACAAATCAATCAAGCTGACCCTGGGTTTCTGTGCCCAAAGTGAGTGCCTCGCCCTAGTCCAGATTCTGAGCCACAGAGGCAGGGTGTGAACCCAAGGCCAAGGCCGTAGGTACTAACGGTACCCCAGGGGGCCTCTCTGTCACCAGCCTCAGTAAGACTGGGAGTGGGGCAGCCAGTCTTCCACCCTCAACTAGCCAGGCCTTGATTGCAACTGGTTAAATTATAGGCCCCTGAAAGCCATGATTTGTAAAGCAGAAGACAGACAGGCCTTTAATTAGAGCCAGGCGGGTGGGTGGCTGGTTAATACTAAGTTCCGTAATAAGTGCTGTATTTTTGAATTTGTTGGCTTGATCACACACATTCTGGAGGCCTCTCTGGAAACCTGTTCATAGAAAATAGGGTAAACAGCTATTTCCACCCTGAGAGACGAAAAATGACTGTGCGGCAGGGTGACTGTCGTGAGGGTGGGCGCTGGGGGCAGCAGCTCGCAGGGGACAAACCCCAGCCCTGGGGTGACCTGCCTTGCCTCGGGGCCTTGGACAGGCCCTCTTGGAGCTTCTGCAGCCTCAGGAGGGGAAGACCATCCTTCAGGTGGGAAGAGGATGAGAAATAACGCCCAGTAGGGGCCCATGGCTCCGGGGCTTGGCCCCAAGGATAATCACTTAGGAGGAATACTCGCCATTTACTCTTGAAAATCCCTTTCCGTTGTGAGGACCCCAAACCTGGAAGTTCAAAAGGCCAGAAGTAATGAGCTTTATTTCAGATGTGGCTTCCTGAGGCAGGATGTGACTGATGTGGGGGGCAGTTGGGGAAAGGGGAAAGAGTACATGAAGAATTTCTCTCTTCCTTCTCAAATGAGACAAACCCAGTTCTAGCTGAAAGTCTGGCATGTAGAAAAGCTCATGATGGTTCCAGTTCTAAGAAACAATCGGCAGGGGTTCCGGACCCTGCGAGCTCCCTATTTCTGGCTAGAAGCACAGGTGGGAGCTGGGGAATGTGCACAGAGTTAGTCTGGCAGGGCCGAGAATTCTAGTGGATCCAGCGAGGGGCTGCGGACTTCCCTGGGAGGAGTAGCAAGGCTGGTGCGGACTGGTCAGGAGATCACGCGTGCTGGTTTTGCCTCCTTCACTTCCAAGGGTAATTACCAAGGATGTGCACAAATTGGATAAAAAGACAAGCCACTGGCAGTGTGCAAAAACTCGAATGCAGTGTAAATAAACAAACCATTAGGTTGAGAAAGGACAGAACCACAGATAACAAACAGGGCCCTCTCCTCAGAGACTGGCTATTAGGAGGAGCTTGGATCCAGCTATTCGCAAGGATGTCCCAAGGATGGGAGAGGCCGCCTAGGGCACTGAGTGGGTGGAGGCCGGCCCTCCAGGCCCCAAGACACAGCAACGCCGCTTATAATTTTCCTGAACCTAGACTCTGACTCCATTTTACATATAAACACTCCAACTATCTTCTGCCAAGGTTTTCATACACGCTGAATTTTCCAGAAATGCAACCAGTGGATAAAGCAGGGGAAGGACTGTACTGTCTTCGTTCAGAACTTTACCAAGAATTAGTCACCACACCAGAAAAATCACGTGGGGGATGGCAAGGCCAGTTGTGGTGTTTGGGTTGCCAACACCCCTGTGGCTCTCTATTTTTGTCACGGTCACACTCACAGGGCTTCTATGTACAGCGAAGGCGCCTGACACTTCCGTGGTGTTTTCTGGTATCTTTGTCGTGATCAGGCATTTGTATATTGAAATGCATACTGGTTTAATATAAATTACTTCCCTCATAATTCTCCTTTCTATTAAAGGCAATGTGCCCCCTGGAGAAAGTTCCGGTTGTCATCCTGGGCGTGGAGTAGGGTGGGGGTGGATGATGGTTGCTGGCATCTAGTGGGTAGAGGTCGGGGAGGCTGCTGAGCATCCTACAAAGCACAGGACAGCCCCACAGCAAAGAATTTTCCTGACCCAAACACCAACAGTACTGAGGTTGAGATGTCCTGCCTTAAAATCTTAAGTTCTTCTTCTGGGCGTTCCATAGAATCACTGGAAGGTTCCATAGGATCACTGTCTTTCCACTTGGCGCTTAATTGTCAGCCTTTTCTTTTTCTTTCTTTTTTTTAAGATTTTATTTATTTATTTGACAGAGAGAGAGACAGCAAGAGCAGGAACACAAGCAGGGGGAGTGGGAGAGGGAGAAGCAGGCTTCCCGTGGAGCAGGGAGCCCGATGAGGGGCTCGATCCCAGGACCCTGGGATCATGACCTGAGCCAAAGGCAGATGCTTAACGACTGAGCCACCCAGGCGCTCCAATTGTCAGCTTTTTCTAGTGTTGTCTGGAACTGTTCTCCACTGTTCTGTCACCATGCTTGCTCCCCACTAGGCCTGGGCTCCCTGCGAGCCCCTAGTTGGCCAGCTCACACTTTGACTTCTCTGGTTCAAACCTCAGAGCACCCTGGACATGGTGCCTGGCTGGTAAGACCCCCCTAAACACGGGCAGACAGAAACACACAGAGTGTCACCAGCCTGACCAAAGTCACACAGAGAAGGAAGTGCTGGGGCTGGGATTTGAACTCAGGCACCCTAACCACCAGCCCATTCTCTGTTCTGAGAAGTGACCTCCTTTGGGGTTCAGGTTTTCTATGACCTCTCTGCTTACCACTTTCCATGCCTTTCTGGTTAGAAATGAGCCCTCAAGTTACAGTGGAAACAGAAAGAGAAGCTGTCTTTGAATCCTCTCCCTTGGTGATGGGCTGAGGCTCTGAGCTAGATCTTGGAAGGACTTCCTGATGGTGGCAGGTTACCTACGGTGGGATGGGGGAGTGGGATAGGGGCGTGAGATGGACGGTGGGGCCCAAGGTAGCAGCACAACATGGGGGCTGAGAAAACAGGCTCTGGGTCCAAACTGGGCTCTAGTTTCTGGCCTCCACCCCAGACCTTGGGCAAATTCCTTCACCTTCCCGAATCTCAGTCTCTCCATCTAGGACATGGGGCGGTGATACTTCCTCATTCAGTTGTGAGGATTTGATGAGAATATTCATGTGGAAGGCTGGCTCAGGGCTTGTTCAATGATGGGAGCTAGGTGGCCATTAGCTCCAGGGTCTGTGGAGGCAGGGAGAGAATTCTAGAAGGCGATAGTGTGTCCTCGTCTCCAGAGGGTAGAGGAAGGAAAAGGAGAACAATTGCTTTGTTTTCTCCTTTAAGAATTCTCTCCAACACACCACTCTGCCCACTTTCATGCCACAGTTATCACTCCAGACCCTTAACCAGTATCCCCTGGGGCACTGAGTGCTTAACCAAGAGGAGAGTCCAGAAGTTTGGCTCAGCCCTTCTCTGGCTTGGGCATGTTTCCCATTTTATGTCCATTCGGTCACCATATACTGAATACTTTCCATGTGCCAGGCATTGTGCTAGGCTCTGGGGGCAGAGCACGGAATGAGGCAGGAAGTCATTGTCCTAAGGAAGAGGAAGACTGAACACACACACACACACACACACACAGCAGAGAGGGAGTTAATGGGTGATGGGGAAAAAGTGTCTGTGGGAGGGAGGCAGCTGGTCGAGAAAGGGCCCCCTGAGGGGTCCTGCTAAGCTGTGGTCTGAGGATGAGCATAGCAAGATGGAGGAACAGCAAGTGCAAAGGCCCTGACCCAGGAACAAGGTGTGTTTGAGGGCCAGAAAGAAGGCCAGTGTGGAAGAAACAAGGGAAAGAGGACTCAGAGATGATGAGAGAGAGGCAGGCAGGAGCCAGATAATGTAGGGCTTTGGAGGCCAGAGTGGGAAACTTCCAATTTATTCTAAGAACCCAGAGAAAGAGGAGGCTCTGGGCCCTGAGTGGAAGAGCTGCCTTATCTCTTGGGAGCGCCAGCGCTCTTGGGGAAACCTGTCACACCCCGCCCTGGAAATCTGGCTGATTTGTGTGTAGTCTGCCCCAGGGTACGACCCCTCACTGCACATACTGGCCTCATTCCTGCCTCCCCACCTTTGTTCTGGCAGGTGCCCCTGCCTGGAATGCCCTTTCCTTCCCCCTCACTGGTGCAATTCCTCAGCACAGCCTTCCTGAGGAGGCCCTCCCTGACAGCTGTAGTCCATAGGGACCTCTTCTTCCCCTGACCACCCCTCTGACATTGAAATCCCTTGGAGGATTTTGCTAGCAATGTAGATTCCTGGTCCTCCCCTGGGAGACTGATTCAGGAGGTTGTGCTGGGTCCCAGGAATCTGCATTTTAAACAGACTCTTCAGCGTGATCCCATTACGAGGCCTCGGGGAGACCCAGCTGCTGGCATTTTCCCAGAGCCACCTCAGGCAGCAGGGTGGGAAGTATGTGTATGGAGTTAGTGGAACCCAAAGACTGTGGGTTCAGATCTCAGCTCTGCCTCTTACCCAGCTGGGTGACCTTGGACGAATGCCATCAGCTCTTGGAACCTCAGTGTCCTCATCTGTAAAATGGGGATAGTCATTTCTAACTTGAAGTGCTGTGAAGGAGATGACAAATAAGATGCCTCTCACCCAGAGGGTGGCCCACGGGCTTAATGAGCACAGTGTGGTCCCCACCCCGCAGCTGCTTCCCAAGGACCTGAATAAGAGCTACCACACGCTGAGGCTTGTTGTGTTCCCAGCAACGTTCTCTAGCCCAGGGGTCAGCGCGCTCTTCCCGTAAAGGGCCAGACGATGACTATTTCAGACTGTGGGCCATGTGTCTATCACAACCACGTGCACCAGAGCACGGAGCAGAGACAAACAGGAGCAAACTCGGCTGTGTTCTGGGAAACCTTTACGGACACTGAAATTGTAATTTCATGTCATTTTCGCTTGTTATGAAGCGGTATTCTTTTTTTTTTTTTTTAAAGATTTTATTTATATATTTGACAGAGAGAGGCACAGCGAGAGAGGGAACACAAGCAGGGGGAGTGGGAGAGGGAGAAGCAGGCTTCCCGCAGAGCAGGGAGCCCGATGCGGGGCTCGATCCCAGGACCCTGGGATCATGACCTGAGCTGAAGGCAGACGCTTGACGACTGAGCCACCCAGGCGCCCCGAAGCGGATTCTTCTTTAGATAGTTTTCAGTGCCTTGGGAATGTAAAAGCCGTTTTTCGCTTGCAGGCCAGACACATACAGGCAGTGGGCTAGATGTGGCCCGTGAGACCTGGTTTGCTGAGCCCTGCTCTAGATGCTTTGCAGGTATTCACTCCTGGGACCCTCATGAGACAACCTTCGTTTCGGATGGGGGAACAGAGGCTCAGAAAGACTGAGATCTGTGTGCAAGGTCCCCTGGGTCTGTGTTGCGAGAGACGGCCAGAAGGCCTGAAGTCGGGCAGGGCTGGATGCAGAGCCCATGATGTTCTCCACTGTGTTCCCCTGCCTTGCTGAGGTCACAGGAGCCTCAGATGCAGACACCCCATTTCAAGAACTAGTGATCTCTCCTTATTGAGAATGAACTTTGATATCATTTCAGCCGCTGCTATTTGAGTGTCTATCACAATAGCCAAATCTGTATCCTCCGTGATTCTGAGAATGCCTGGGGGGCATTCTAAGTGGGGTGGCCAATAACGGCCTTTCTGAGAGGAGACATTTGAGCTGAGACCTGACTGTGAGAAGGAGCTGATTATGAGAAGAGCCTGAGGCAGAGAGCCCCAGGCAGAGACCAGTAAGTGCAAAGGCCCTGGGGTGGGAGGACCCCCTCCCCCAGGGCTACCATAGGTTCCAATGCACATCCCACCAATAGGCTGTGTTATGATCATCCATGAGGTTCTTACTCCTGTGGAAGGTGGCTTGATTTCTCTGAGCCGTAGTGTTCTCATCTAAGAAATGGGATAAACAGTACTCTCTTCATAGGACTTTTGTGAGGACTGATTGAGTTAATGCATATAAAGTTCTTAGGATGGTGTCTGGTGCATAATGGGTGCTCAATAAACAGTGGATCCCTTCCCTGTCTTCTCTGAAAAGAGATGGAGTCCTAACAGCATGCTTCCCAAGGTCCGAGAGAAGCCTCACTGGTGACTTAATGTAGAATAACAGCTTTCTCAGATGGACATTATCTCTCATACCACTTTTATCGCTTTTTCTACTCCATCCATCCATCCAACCATCCATCCATTCATCCATCTACTTATCCAC
Organism: Mirounga leonina; assembly: GCF_011800145.1. Lineage (NCBI taxonomy): Eukaryota > Metazoa > Chordata > Mammalia > Carnivora > Phocidae > Mirounga > Mirounga leonina. The sequence goes on from NW_023270490.1 coordinate 984,219, forward strand.
CATCTATCATTCATTTGTCCACCCATCCACATATCCATCCACCCACCCATCCACATATCCATCCACCCACCCATCCATCCACCCACCCATCCTTCCATCCATCCAGGAAGCATTTATGGAGAGCCTGTGCCGGATTCTGGAGATGCAGAGACTAAACTCAGTCTATGCCCTTGAGGAGCCGAAAGGCCCTTAGGCAGGATAAGTACCTAAGTTGCCTTACAGAACATGACAGAAAGTGTAGAGTTTGAACCCCACTCTGCCACTTCTCTCAAATGGCTTCGAGATAGTGATTTCATCTCCCTCAACCTTAACTCTTATCAGTAAAACAGAGGTGATAATCTCTACCTCCAAAGATTAGGTGAGGTCAGCAAGTTAAATTACTTTTTACAGGGTGCCTGGGTGGCTCAGTTGGTTAAGCGACTGCCTTCGGCTCAGGTCATGATCCTGGAGTCCCAGGATCGAGTCCCTCATCGGGCTCCCTGCTCGGCAGGGAGCCTGCTTCTCCCTCTGACCCTCCCCCCTCTCATGTGCTCTCTGTCTCTCTCATTCTCTCTGTCTCAAATAAATAAATAAAATCTTTAAAAAAAAATTACTTTTTACAGAGCTTGGCACATAGTGGGCATTCAAAATATGGTTCCCATTATTCTATTGGAAACCAGGGAAGGTTTTTTTTTTTTTTTAAGATTTTTATTTATGTATTTGACAGAGAGAGAGAGAGAGACAGTGAGAGAGGGAACACAAGCAGGGGGAGTGGGAGAAGGAGAAGCAGGCTTCCGGCAGAGCAGGGAGCCTGATGCGGGGCTCGATCCCAGGAACCTGGGACCATGACCTGAGCCGAAGGCAGAAGCTTAACGACTGAGCCACCAAGGCGTCCCCAGGGAAGGTTTCTTGGAGGCTTCTAGGCATAAAAGGATGGAAAGAATTTGGATACGTGAGAGTGACACAGGGGAATCCCAGGCAGAGGGCACAGCAAAAGAGCAAACGTAAAGAGGCAGAGAAATTCAGGGTTCATAGAGGGGCCAGTGGAAGAAGAATGTTCTGGTTTCCCTCCTTCAGTGTCCTTGGGGGCAGCAGGGTCCCCAGAACTGAGAAGGACAAGGCCTGAGGTAGGATAGGCTCTGAGGGGTGAGGACCTGTAGTCTAGGTGACCCAGATAGCCACGGCAGACAAAACTGGGTCATGGGAATTCATCTCTGCCACAAGGCAGGCTCCCCTCCACCCACCGTCTAGGCTGGTGGGGCCTGGCTGGGTGGGAAGAGATTTGTTTGGACACTTGGATGTCCCATGGGCTTGTCAAACTTAACAAGGTCAAGTGGAAGGGCATCCGGCTGGCACAGTGGGAGAAGTATGTGACTCTTGATCTCAGGGTCATGAGTTCGAGCCCCACGTTGGGTGTGGAGCCTACTTAGAAAAAACAAAAGAGAACCAGAAAACAAGGTCAAGTGGAGTTCTTGATCTCCTACCACCCGCTCCTTACTGGGTTTTTCCTGTTTGGGCACATGGCAGCTCCCTCCTCCCAGATCCTCAGGCCACAAACCCGAGTGCCCTCCCCGACTGCTCCCTGTCCATCAGCAAGTCCTGTGGGCTCCACCTTCAAAACTGATCTGGAGTCTGATCACTTCTCCTCACCTCACCAACACCAACTCCAGGTCACAGATATACCCCGAAAGGACTGTTGCGCTGGCCTCCTCACTGGTGTCCCTGCACCCTCCCCCACCATCTGTTCTCAGAATGATCTTTGTAAAACGTACATCGATCCTGTCACCATCCTGCTCAGAGCTCCTGGTGGCATCCCACAGCACCTGGAATAAAAGTCCAGGAGCCTCACCATGACCTCAAGGCCCTACCTGAGCTGGGCCTGACCACCTCTCCCACCTCATCTTGACCCCATCACTCACACTGTTTCAGCCACACTGGCCCCCTTGTGCTCCTCTGACACCCCAAACTCGCTCCAGCCTCAGGCCCTTTGCACTTGCAGTCCTCATTGGCTGGACAGCTCCTCCCCTGGATCTCTGCAGGGCTCATTCCTTCTCATCCTTCACATATCAGCTTGGATGTCACCTCCACAGAGAGGCCTTCCTGACCACCTTGGTGAAGTAGCCCCCTCACATGCTATCCCAAGACCGTCTTTCCCAGCTTTCAAAGCACTTAGTCATTTCCTTCTTGACTTGTTAATTGTCTCGTACACTAGAATGTAGTTTCCATGACGGGGCAGGGACTATGTCTCTCTTGATCCCCTATGTATCCCCAGCTCTCTGGTATAGAGTAGGTGCCGAATAAATGTCTGTTGGATGAATAAATACATAAGACCTTCCCCGGTGGGGAAGTTGAGGAGACTTCTCAGAATGAGAATCATAGATTCATGGGAACATTTGTGAGACATCGGAGTGGTGAGCCTCCTAGTCACAGCCAGCATGCCCGTTGTACAGATGTGGAATCTGAAGCCCAGTGAGGGGAGAGGACTAGCCCCCAGGCACACAGCCCTGTTGGTGACAGAGCACACCAGGCCTCCTGCCTCTCAGCTCTCAGCTAAGGGCTTGGTCTCGGTCATGGCCTCGTAGAATCCTCTGGATAGTCCCTGCCGTCTGCGGACCCTGCACCAGCTGCCCCATCTTCCCCTGCCCCATATAGGGAACTCTTCCAGACTTGTTGGCTTCTGGAAAGCCCAGCAGGAAGCCGAAAAACCACAGCCTTTTTCCCTCTAGGGTTTCCCTCAGTAACTGTAGAGGCAAGATCACTGGGCGAGGGGTCTGTGCTACCTCTGGGGTTCAGCCAAGGGTGGCCCAGCCCCAGAGGCATCTCCCCACCAGCCTCTGTCCTGAGTCCTGCTTCCAGGAGGGCGGGTGGTCCTCAGGCCAGGTCAGGCCAAGGTTCGCAGCTCAGCGTGGTGGAGTGGCCTTGGGACAGCCTCTTCTTTTTCTGAGCCTCAGTCTCCCCACGTATAAAAGGGACAAAACCACCAACAGTGCAGTGAAATAAACAGAAAATCTTTCCTTGCTTCTGCAAGAAAATATCAGCAACCACAGTTTGAGCACCTACTGTATGAACATCTCTACATACTTTAATTGCAGATTTCAAGCCTTCCAGAAGAGGAGCCAGGTTAAGAGAGACGTTCACAAAAGAACCCAGAGAGTACCCCTCCCTGACATAAACACTCCGTGCAACGTAGATTCTTACTATGATAACGCACTTGGGTATTTTTTGTTCTTGTTTTTTCAATGGTGGTTGTGACTCACTAAATTGCTTTTTTGACCCTTGGTTTGAAAAGCACTGTGTTAACCCACTTAAACCTCACAAAACCCTATTAGAGAAGGACTATTAATACCCCCATTTTCTGGATTAGGAAAGGGCTTCAGAGAGTGGCAGCTGGCCCGAGTAAGTGACAGGTCTTATTTGCTAAGCCAGACCCCAAACCAGGGATAGGGCCCTGCAAACCTTCCTGCCAACCTGGGCAACTTCCCTTCCTAGGCCCCAGCCAACTCCTCTCTTGGTTTCTGTAAGCAAGATGTCAGGTTAGTAGAACAGATCCCAGGGATGAATTAAAATAATGAGCGGTGCCAGAGGAAGGGTGCCAGGGCCAGTGAGAGGGGGGAGAGGTGGGGAGGGAGGGGGAGAAGGAGAGAGAGAAGAGAAAAAGAAGGGAGGGGGAGAGAGAGAAAGAAGGAGAGGGGGAGGGAAAAAGGGAGGAAGAAGGGGAGGGAGAGAGAGAGTCTGTCTGACCTGAGAAAGGCAATGATATTTTGATTGGCTCAGTTCCCACCCGGGGCCTCCTCTAACCCCGCCTGCCAGAGAATCCCAAGTGTCTTTCTGCAGATCTGATCCTGTCACTTCTCTGCTTTAGAGATCTCTATGGCTCCCCAGTGCCTTCAGGATAAATCCAGACTCCTGACTGTGGCTCTACAGCCCTGCAGAATCTGGCTCCTCTCTTCTCCCCCACCTTCCTGGCCCCCCACCCAACCTGTGTTCTGTCTCCCTCTCTCGACCTAGGCTGTTCCAAGGGGCCATGCATGGGCCATGCTCTCTCCCTATCCCTCTTGCCCACGATAACTCCAGCTCCTTCTTCAAGGTCTCTTTAAAAATTACTTGGGGGCACAGGACTGAACTGAACCCGGCTGGCAACACCCCCTTCCTGAGCTAACAGGTGGGAGGGGGAGACTGACAACCCTCAGTGAATAAAAGGACAGAGGATTTTTTTTTTTAAGATTTTATTTTTTTATGGGCGCCTGGGTGGCTCAGTCTTAAGTTAAGTGTCCACCTTTGGCTCAGATCATGATCCCAGGGTCCTGGGATCGAGTCCTGCATTGGGCTCTAAACAGTAAGGACATGGGTGGGGTGGGTAGGTGCTCGAGGGCTAAGACGGGAAGGTAACTTCATATTCAGTGGCCTGAGAAGGTGATCTTTGAGCTGAGACTGACAGGGGCTTAACCACCAAAAGATGGAGCAAAGAGCGTTCTAGGGTGGCTAGAGCAGTGGGATATGCTCAGCTCCATTCCAGCCCCCCGTAAGTTCTCATCCTTCCTAAAGTGTGCGCGGCCCAGGCCAGCGTGGGCAGTGGGTTGGGCCAGAGCCAAGTTACTAAGGCCTCTTCTGTGCTGCCACAGAGGCTGTGGCTCTTTCCTTTCTGTGGGTGACCTTGGGGAAAGGTCTAAGGGGCCCCCAGTCTCTCCAGTAACCAGAGGTCAGGAGAGGGCCATGCCTATCTCCTGGAACGTGATGTCTTTTCCGTTGTCATAGATGTGGCTGCATTTACTGACTCCCCCCTCACCATGGCCCACTAGTGTGCCCCCCGCCCCATGGCCTCTTTAACTTCATCTCCTAGGGAGATGCTACTCCCTCATCTCATGCTACTCATCCCCTCACATGCTCCACTCCAGCCACAATGGCTTTCCTGCTGTTCTCCTACTGTATTGAGCTCATTTCTGCCCCAGGGCCTTTGCACGGCAGTCCCCTCTGCCTGGGATGTTCTTCCCCCATTTTGTGATGCTATCCTTAATCAAACCTCAGCTTCCTGGAAGGGATTGGGAGTGTGGAAAAGAGGGGCCATTCCTCTCAGACCTCACAATCCCTAAGGGTCTTAAACAAGAGTTTTCATGATATGGACATAAGGTTGCTCACTGCACCACTGTTTACTAGATTAGAAAGTTTGGAAACAACCTCAGTGTCCACCAACAGGGGGAACAGTTAAATCAACAGTGGGCCATCCACACAAAGACATATGAAGCAGCTGTGAAAGAGAACAAGGTGGCTCAATATGCAAAAATAGGGCATAATTCCCAAGATCTGTGGTTAGCAAACAAAGCAAGATGAGAACATTATGTATAGCCAGTTCCCTTTTCAATAAAACAAGGAAAAAAGACTATACACATAGAGGGATTTGGATTTGCTTATATATGGATAAATTATTTCTGGAAGGGGTCAGAAGAAATCGGGAACAGTGGCTGCCTCTGGATGGGAGGACTGGGAACAGGGGCAGGAGAAGGACTTTTCACTGTGTGCTCTTTTGAACTCTGTGCCTTTTATACTCGGAAAATATATCACCTATTCAAAAAACTGACATCCCAATATTTTTAGGATTTTGACCTTATCTCTAAATGGGTTACCCAAACAAACAGGGACACGGTGACGGGGATGAAGTTCATCACACCACACCACCCTGGCATCCTCCCACTGGCTCGCTTTGAGAGAACACCATGAATCTCAAATATAAATATATGTATAAAGGGCACCCGGATGGCTCAGTCGGTGAAGCATCTGCGTTCAGCTCAGGTCATGATCCCGGAATCTCGGGATCAAGCCCCATGTCAGGCTCCCTGCTCGGCGGGGAGTCTACTTCTCCCTCTTCCTCTGCCCCTCCCCCCTGCTCCTTCTCTCTGTCTCTTGCTCACTCTCTCCTTCTCAAATAAATAAATAAAATCTTAAATATATATATATAGATAGATAGATAAATAATACAAATCCCGTGGTAATCTTGTGCACCTCACACTTATATTCCATTGTAATGGTGGGTCAAAAGCATGAATTTGTTCAATTTAATATTTTAAGTGTACCATAATTTTAGGGATGTCTTCTTTTTTGTTTTGTTTGTTTGTTTTTAAGATTTTATTTATTTATTTGACAGATATAGAGAGAGCACAAGTAGGCAGAGAGGCAGGCAGAGGGAGAGGGAGAAGCAGGCTCTCCACCGAGCAGGGAGCCCGATGTGGGGCTCGATCTCAGGACCCTGGGATCATGACCTGAGCCGAAGGCAGACGCTTAACCGACTGAGCCACCCAGGTGCCCCTGGTTTTGTTTGTTTTTAAACAAATTAATATTCCAGGAGCCTCAAAAAATAGCAGCGTCCCAGGCTTCTCTTGGTCTGAGGGGATCCTGTCCCAGTTCTCTTCAGGGAGAGAGCAGAGAGGCTCAGAGGAGAGGAAGAGCAAATCCACAGTTCCACATTTAGCTGCTCCTAGGGGACCGTGATGACTTCACCAGGGTGCAGAGGCAGGGCCAGGCCTGCCGCTGGGAATGTGGGTCCTGCTGAATGTGGGCAAAGGGAATTCCCAGCTTCTAAGGCTGGTCTTGCTACAGACTGGGGGGACTGCGTGTTGGTTTTTTAGCTGCCTCTTCTGGAAACAGCCCCTCACAGTATGGAGCCAGAAGCTCTACCAGTTCTGTCCAAATCCGAGTCCCAGACCTTTGAGCCACTACATCAAAGTGAGAGATGCTGATTAGCCGTGGCCGTGGCCTGACCTGAACCAAGGTCAAAGTTTCCCAGTGGAAATGATCAAATGGCCCTACTAATCATGTAGAAGACCTTGACCCGATATGAACGTCACCCTCTGCTGCCTTCAAAGCTCATGTCCAACCTTCATCTCACTTGATTCTCACTACTATTCTAGGAGGCTACAGGGTTGGCTTCATATTTCCCATTTTCCAGACAGGAAAGCTGAGATCCACAGTGGGAAAGGGACTTGGCTAAGGTCACATGGCGGGGGAATGTCACAAACGGTAGGGTTTTCCAGTCCAGGGCTCTCTCGGAGACACTACCTGGAGGAAACCAGGGCAGGCCTCACTTGGGGTCTTGGTCCCAGGGCACCGAGAGGCCCCTTCTTGCCAGGTGGGCAGAGACCAGATGTCTAGCCAGCTGTCCTGCTTAGCCTGGTGACAGGGGAAGCGTGAGAGCCACCAGCAACAGGGAATCACAGAATATCTCTAGGCTCGGCGAGACCCGTCAGATCTGCCTCCAAGCATTATCTGACACACACATGCCCACCTCTCCGCTCAGATAGCCTGCGGCCAGGCCGCCACCCTTTCGTTCCGGAGGAACACAATCACCTCCGCACAATAAAACACACTCCATTTTCCACATTCCTCCAGAGGGGTCTTCTAGAACCCAAGCCACATCATTTAACTCTTTTTTGTTCAAAACACCCCCATGTTTCCCAGTGTACTCAGAACCAAAGCCGTAGCCCTAACAATGGCCATGAGGCCCTGTATGGCCTGGCCCCTCACCTCTTTGGCCTACCCCTCTCCACTCCTCCTTTGCCTCACTCCGTTCCAGCCACACTGGCCTTCTTGCTGCTCTTGAAACATACTAGGCGCTCTCCTGCCTCAGGTCCTTTGCACTTGCTATTCTCCTATGCCTCTCTCTTTTCTTCACCTTTCAGGTCTCTGCTCAAGTGTCACATTCCCAAAACAGCTTTCCTTGACCCCTCTATTTCAAATGGCACCTGCCCTGATTAATACCTATACCCCTACTTCTAACATATTACGTCTTTGGGTAGATATTATGTATTTAATCTTATTGTTTATTGTTCTTCCCTCCCTTCTAGAACACAAGCTTCATGAACTGTGGGGTCTTGGTCCTCTTCTCGACAGTTATATCCTCAGTGCCTAGCAAGGGGCTGGTGTACAGTAGATACTAAATAAAGATTTGTTGGAAGAACAAACGTGTGGATTCCAGGTCTCCAGATGAACTCCACAGGGCTCTGACTGGGGCAACAGGTTCTGAAATGCCTAATGGATCTTTCTCTCCAAGAAATGCAAACCCAGCTCTCCACTGGGGTCGGGTGGTTTACCTGCTGGCCACATGTCCGAATCCGTGCAGCAGTTCCGGTCACTGTGTTTTTGTGACCGGAGGCAAAACACACTCTGCTTCCTCAAGACAGTCCAACAAACACAATGAGAACTTTCTGGAGCTCAAGGTAAAATTTGTAGAGCGAAATCCATCTCCAAATGCGTGGTTTACAAGGAAGCAAAGGGGAACTAGGGATTATGTCTTTGTAAATAGCAGATGAGATCTTATGTAAAGTTGGCTTCCCTTGGGGTGGCTCCCATTTCCAAAAAACTCATTATTATGCAGAAAATAATCATTCATGATGGTAGTTACCATTAACTAAGCAGCTATTATGGGATGAGGCACTGTGGACTGCATTAGGTACTTTGTCTACTCAAACCTCAAGACATCCTTGAATTCGATCCCTGCCGGCAAGAAAAGGAAACCAAGGCTCAGAGAAGTGAAATGCCTTGCTTGATGTCCCACAGCCACTAAAAGGAGAAGTCGGCACTCAAACCCTGGTCTTCTCTCCCCAAATCCAAGACAAGATCCTCAAAGGACCCTGGTGCAGGCAATCCGCTGCTAAGACAGCCCATGCAGATAAGCACAGGCCTGCTGACCAGAGCCTGAAAAAATAAGAACTCTAGGTCATCCAAACGGCAAAGCCAGCCAGTCCTGCAGCACTCTGAGTTCGGGCTGGGGTTACGACTCACTGTTGGTGTGTTCCTGGAAGATATCCAGACTGCTCTGGCCATTTTCTCCTACAAGCTTTGGTGAAAGGCAAGGGAAATTGCGTTTGGAAAGCCTTCTCTGGATTCCATTAAAGCAGGGGCTTAGGGGCCTACAGCAACCACCTGTGCACTGTCCCAACCCCCGTGTGGGTCTTCCCTGTTCTGAGAAGACACTGTGACCCAAGGCTGGGCAAGAAATCCTGGATTTCCAAGTACATGGCTCCTTGGGGGTGGGGAGCATGGACACTGGCCTGGGGGCATAGAACCGGCAGGGTAGGGTCTTGCTTCAGGCTTGGCCTGTGAGGCAAGATAAAATTTGGCCCAAACCAACTTTGGCCAATATGAAATGGTAAGGAATGTCTTGTTCTGGGATGGGCCCTTATGGTTTAATAGTCCTGGGCAGCATTTTCCTCCAAAACCTCTCGACCTACTGATAAAACTTCCCAGCCACGTGGGTCTTAAAACACATTGCTCACCACTCCTCCATCAAGAGGCAAGCTTTATGCCCCTTCCTCTTGAATTTGGGCTCTGTAATTGCTTGTTCAGTAGACTATGGCAGAAACAACGTGGTGCCAATTTCAGGGCCCAAACTTTGAGAATCTGGCATCTCTTACTTCCTGTATCTTGGGATGACCACGCTTGGAACCCAGTTGCCATGCTGAGGAAGCTCAAGCTACCCCACGGAGAGGAACAGACCACCAGGAACGACACTATGTCATGCAGGCAAGCCCCAGTTGAGCTACCCCAGCGGACATCCTGTGTGGAGCAGAAATGAACTACCCCCCCGCCCCGGCCTTGCACATGCTGCGTAAATAAAATGATTTTGTTTCAAGCCACTACATTTTGGAGGTGGCTTATTACACAGTAATAGGTAACCTTCCCAAACTGGAAGGAATTCCTGGGTCTTACAGGAACCCCAGATCCAGATGTAGGATTTTAATAACAGAAGGGCCTGTCATTTGAAGAAAGGCTAATAAATCAGGCTGCAAAACTTCATCTGCTGACCGCCTGCCCCCCCCACCCAATGTCTCCCCAATCTCATAACTGGAATAGTTAAGAATAGTCTTGGGCTCTTCCCTATTTGAGATAGAATCCTCCATCAACCAAACACACCTCTAGATCCTCTGTGATCAGGGGTGAAGGGGACAAAGGTGGAGACTAGATGATTTCCCTTAATTCAGGATTTTAGATATTTTTCATGGAATTATCTGGTAGCTATCATCCTATTTGGAATATCCAAGGAAACAAGGCCACTGTATAGGAAAGCACCAGAAACCTTTCCTTCTGCTCTTTTAATGATTGTGTGGGGCTGCCATGGAGATGAAACTGGGAAGAGGTGGAGGAAGGCAGCCTATAAAATCTCTGTGAATGCCTCTTTTTCTAGGGCTTGGCCTGGCTCCATGGAAGTGGGTTTGTCATGTGATTCAAAAAGTCTCTAAAACTCTGTCTACCAAACTGTCCCTCTCTCTGATTTTCAGTTAGCTAGAACTCCCAAGAGGCCCATGACAACAGGACAATGCCCAAGAAACACAAATAGAGGGTTCTGAGCGACTGACAGTCATTGCCCTCTCCCTAACTGACAGTGCCCCGAAAGCCTTCATCAACATTATCTTGGAGAATTCTTTCAGGAACCTAGTGAAGGTGACTGGATGCAAACCGTGGTCTGTCTGGACAATACTACTCCACAATAAGAAGCAGTAAACTACGATACACTCTACAGCACGGCTGAACCTGCAGAACATGATGCTGAGTGAAAGAAGCCGGACACAAAGGGCCACATACCGTAGGACCCCATTTCTATGAGAAGTCCAGAAGAGGCAAATCCACAGAGACAGAACATAGATTGGAGGTGCTGGGGAGCGGGAATGGGGAGTGAATGGATATAGGCATAAGGTTTCTTTTGGAGATGTTCTGAAATTGGATTATAGTGATGGCTGCACGACTCTGTAAATTTACTAAAAAATATTGAATTACACACTTAAAATGAATGGGTTTTATGGTATAAAAATTATTCCCCAATAAAGCCGTTTTATTTATTTTTTTAAAGATTTAATTTATTTATTTGACAGAGAGAGACACAGCGAGAGCAGGAACACAAGCAGGGGGAGTGGGAGAGGGAGAAGAAGGCTTCCCGCGGAGCAGGGAGCCCAATGCGGGGCTCGATCCCAGGACCCTGGGATCATGACCTGAGCCGAAGGCAGACGCTTAACGACTGAGCCACCCAGGCGCCCCATTGAAGTCTGCATGTCTTCTGAGCAAGAGACATGGAGAGCTTTGTTCTGGATGATCTTCTCAAGACTGTCGTATAGCAAACAGCCTTAGAAGAGAACAACTGTATCTCCCTTTGCAGCAGAGGGCAGAGTTGTTTCCTGACCAGTGTAATAAAGAATATCTCTCTCCAGGGCAAAGGCTGGGCAGGTTTGCCAGGAGCCCCTTTATAAGACTGGGGGTTTCCTAAGCTTGAGGATCCCTAGTTGTGGCAAATCCAGGTGGTGAGGCATCTATATGAGCTGTTTTGCAGTGTCCCCATGAAACTTAGGAGCAGAGAGAACCCATGTGAACATGAACTCATGCCACCTGCTATGCTGTGAGTAATAAAGCCCTTTGTCTCTGACCCAAGAGTCTCGTGTTTTCTGCCAGCTCCCATGAAACAGGCAGGCTCACCCATTAGCTTGTAAGCAAAATAAAATCTCAGACCCTCTGCATTTCTTGACAGTGGGCACTCACATCACCCCCATTTTACAGATGAGGACTTTGAGTCCCAGAGAACAGAATGTTCTTGTTCAAGGTCACATGGCTAGCAAGTGACAGAGCTGGGATCGAAACCCAGACAGATTGGGAAAGGCAGGAGACCCGAGGAGGGGGATTGGTGAAGGCATCAGCTGAGAGTGATGAGAGCGGAAAGCTCCAAAGATACACAGAAGGTCGTACCTCTCAGCCTCCCAACCCCACACACCCCCAGATGCTGCCTGTCCCCACATCCGGCTGCTGGGGCTGAGCAGCCAATTTGGGACGGCCGTGATATATTTAACGGTGAGTCACGCTCTCCCCCAGCAATCAGAATGGCAGGCTTGGAGGATGCAGGGAGCATCTCTGGGAATCCATGCCCGAGGGTCGCCATGGCAACCCCACCCGACTCGCTTGCCGGCAGCTGGGATGCCAGCGCCTGAATCGAGGCAGAAAATAGTCTCATGGCCGAGTGTGGCCAAGGACAGTGGCAGGCTTGCCACACGCCATCACCAGCGGGTTCACTGGGGGTTGCTGCGGGGGTCGTGAGGACTTGGTGATAAGGAAGTCTCGTGGGCATGTTGGTGAGCTCAGAGTCCGCCCATGGAGGCCTGATATCTCTGGCTTGCTGGGATGAGGGTACTTGACTTGAGGGTTATTTTGGTGAGTGCCAGCTTTTCTTGCCTTGGTTCCTCTTGGTTTGTCTGTCTCTCTCATACATACCCACTTTCACAAAGACCCCTCTCCATCTGAGGCTTCTAACCAAGCACCATTACAACAGCTGAAGACTGAAGGCAGCTTGGGATGTTAACCACAGATCTATCTTCCAGGATAATTCTGAAGACTTCAGAACATGACCAATCAGCCACTCCCACACCCCCACAGCAAATATGAACATGCCAGTGAAAGCAGTTTGTAATTCATTCATTCATTCATTCATTCATTCATTCATTCACTCACTCACTCATTCGTTCATCAATTTGTCCTCTCAGTTGTTCATTCTGAATTAAATTCAGGGTCCTCTGGGCCCTATGGAAGAGCTGAACTTGGTTATCTCTTTAGCCTCATCTCCTTCCACTCTCCCCTCTCTTACTCCACTCTAGCTCACTAGCCTTCTGCTGTACCTTGAACATATCAGGCACTTCCTGCCCCAGGGCTTTTGCACTTGTTCTATCTGCCGGGACAATTCTGCCCCCAGGTAGCCACAGCCTGACTGCCTCACTCCCTTTAGGTCTCTACACACGTCTCAGAGAGTTATCATCAAGACCGGCCTAGGAGAAAGCCCCTAATCCAGCCCCAGGGATATGGCCAAATATATACACCTATATATACACAGATCGTGACTTAGTTTCTTCCATTGGTAACAAGGAGAGGGAAATTGAAAACTAGTGACTTATAAATTGAATATGGCCCACAGATATGTTTTGTTTTGTCTAAATAGTGTTTTTGAAAAAACTGAATTAGTTGCTAACATTTATAAAATTTGGGAGATTGCACTTTAAAATGCCACTTTTCCACTTCTCTTGAAAAACTGGAAGATCAAGCTCCACATTCGTGCCTATGTTAACAGTGACCGGATGGGGCTGAGTAGTGGTCACCTGTTTCGACCAGGCCTGAGCGTTCCGGCCTTTCACAGGCCCTATGTGGCCCTCTGCATTCATTTATGTGGCCACATACAGCCTCCAGGAGTCTGTGCTTATAATCCGGGCCTCGAATCTGAGGTCTTTCAGGTCTTTGGTTTGGGATGGAAGGAGTAGAGCGTAGCGACAGGTTTGCTTCAATCAGAACTGAGTTTCTGGACTCATCCAGGCATTCTAGGTGAAGGCACTGGAGAAACAAGAGCCCAGAGGTGTGAAAATGTCGGCGAGGTGAAGGACTGCCAGTATGTAGTCTGGCGTGGGAAGAAGCCAGCAAAGTCCTTTGGGACCAGAACCTGAAGGGCCCTTAATATCTTGATAAATCACTTCAACTTCTGAGGGTAACGGGGAGCCACAGAAGATTTTGGAGCAAGGGAAGAGACATGATCACAGTTAGCAGTGAGGTGGGGATGGGCGAGTGAGAATCAGCCTTGATATCAAGTCTGGCTCAAGGTTCTCTCAGGACCTAACCCCAGGGTGGAGTGCGTAAGGGGTGAGAGTGCTGCTATCTCCCACCAGCACCCTCGGCTCCCAGCTCTCTCCTGCCTGTCTTATAATAACAGTGTTTTCAATACGGACGTTCTGGGTCCCCTGTGGCGGATCTCTCAGTCATCCTTCCAGAGAGAAAACAAAAAGCACTGTTTTTCCACGTCTATTTTAGGCTGCTGCCTACATCTTTGTTCTTCGTGAGGAACACACACTCCTGGGGGGCCCCTTTCTCAGCTGTGGCCTGGCAGCCAGGTCTGGACCACCAGGCTGGGTTCTGTTATAGGAAAGGACCAGCAGATGTGATGGAATCATGCCAATGAGGCCGGTTGCTGCACGGGGATGATTGTGTCATTGAGGCCCAGAGACGTGGAGGTGAGGGGGAAGGTAGCTCATTCCCGTCCACGTGCTCATCCTGGACAGATTATCTTTGACTATTCTGAGCATCTAGGGAGAGCCCACCCTCATTGTCCCCCAAAGATGCTGCCTGGAGTTTGGAAATCTACATTGTATGGTACGTTCATGCCCATGTTCCTGAGCGGAGAAGCAGAGACTCGACCGTACCTGGATGGATCAGGCTGACTCATTTTACAGAGGGTAAACTGAGGCCTGAAAAAGCAGCATGGTTTGCTTAAGACTCTAGAGCCATTGGCCACAAGCTGCGACTGAAAAGACCAGAAGGTAAAATCTCGCAGGGCATGTACTTTGTCTGCCTTGGTCACACCTCCATGCCCGTCACATAACATAATGTTTGGCAAATAGTAGGCCCTCGATACATAACATGTTGGATGAATAAACAACATCTCTGCAGCTCTTTTCAGCTTTTACAAATAATCCTCACATACATTCCCTGATTTTGACTGTCATGACATATCCATGTCATGCCAGGAATGGCATTTGTCCTCATTTTGCAGGTGAGGTTCAGAGAGGTTTAATTGCCTACCTGAGATCACACAGCCTGGAAGTGGCAAGGGCGGGATCTGCATCCACAACATCTTACTGTGGGCTGGGCATCACTTAGAATCTTCGGGTAGAGAAAGAGACCTTGGAAACCGCAGCTAGGTGGTAAAAGCCTGAGCCCCAAGGACAGCTCTGGCCTGAATTCTACTATATAATCTTGGGGGGGTGGGGGGGAAGACTAAGAGAGCAGTTTCTCAAAATGTTAAACAGAGTTGCCCTCTGACCCAGCAATTCCACTCCTGGGCATGTACCCAAGATAGCCACACAAAATCGTATGTCCACAGAAAAACTTGTAAATGACTGTTCCTAAGAGCATTATTCATTATCGCTGAAAAGTGGGGCAATCCAAATGTCCATCCAGGGATGAAGAATAGATGAATTGTGGTCTGCCCATATTATGGAATAGGATCCTGCCATGAAAAGGGATAAAGCGCTGACACACACTACAACATGGAGGAACCTCGATAACACGATGCTGAGGCAAAGCAGCCAGACACAAAAGGCCACACAATGCGCGATTCCATTGATATGAAATGTCCAGAAAAAGCCAATCTATAGAGACAGAAAGTAAATCAGTGGTTGCCAGGGGCTGAGGCAAAGTGGGAATGGGGAATGACAGCTAATGGGTATGGGGTTTCTTTTTGGGGTGATAAAAATGCTCTAAAATTAGATTGTGGTGATGGCTGGGCAACCCTGTGACTCCATTAAAAACTATTGAATTATACATTTTAAACAGGGGAATTTTATGCCATGTGAATTATATCCCAACCAAACCAGTTTTTAAAGAGACCAAGAGATGCATTTCCATGACAACGGAGTTTTAGAAGGGGGAACACACAAATGAGCAAACGTCCCCAGCATGGGCAGTCCCGTGCGGTCGTCCTGCATTTCTCGGGAAGGATTCCAACCCCAAGCCCCAAGGATTCACCTGAGGGCTTGCTTCTAGAGGAATGAGAATCTGCAGGGCACCTCTTCCAGGCAACCCTCCCAGATATTCCAACCAGGGACGAGAAAAGGAACCCAGTATGATGACTGGGCATTACTCCATGTCCAGGTGCTCTGTTTGTGATATTTCATGGAAGCCATGCAACAGCCTTGCTGTGTGCAAGGGACATCATCACCCCCATTAACCAGGCAAAGAAACGGAGGCTCAGAAAGAGGAAGTGACTTGCCCAAGGTCCCCCTTGCTGTGACCTTCACTGTCCTGGTGGAGGCTTCAGCCAGGGCATCCCTATCTGCTGCTGATAGAGTGATTCTCCACATTTCATCAGATTTCATTTGAACAAAGCCAAACATCTTTCTTAGGGACCCACCTGCCAGGGATTCTAGGCTAGACTGGGGCTGTTTTTCTGGACTCCATCCTGCTAATGCCTGGTGTATTGCTATGCACCATGGACTCTGTAACCACTTCTCAAATAACCCTGATGTTGGGGTTCAAGGAAGACAAGGTTTCTGCCTTGTGAAGCATTTGCATAATGTAATTTCACAGACTTTCTCTCCTCGGCACTAAATGAAATGAAAGGCTCTCCCTTCTTCTGAAGCTTTAGGGTCAGCCCTGGAGTTTATGGGTTGGAAAGAATTTCCCACCAACGTGCACAGGCAGACCTGCAAAGACACACCCTTTTGTGTCTCCATCTGTCTGTCCATCTGTCCATCCGTCCATCCATCCATCCATCCTCTCCCCATTTATTTCATAACCTCATTAATGCAACAACTATTTATTGAAGGCCTACTATGTGCCAGGCAGTGGGTTAGTAGCTGGGTACAGTGGAAGAACAGGTAAAACAAACTCCTTGTCCTCATGGAGCTCACAGTCTAGTAGAGGAAGACAGGCCTTAGGAGACACATAAAATGTTGACATATACTGGGATGAATGTCACCAAAGAAAAGTTCAGAATAATAAGGGGGACCTAATTTCTTTTGAGGAATAGGAGAGGATTCTATGAGGAAGTTGATAATGTGGGATAAGTATGACTTATGATGTATCAGTGAGGGATGCTCTTGGTTTAAGAAGTAGAAAATGCTTACTAAAAGAGGTTCAAACAAGCAGGGGATTTATTATCCCACATAACAAAAGGTCCTGAAATAGGGTTACCCCATCATCAAGTAGCTCAACAATACCATCAAGGGTCCAAGTTCTCTACCATCTTCTCTACCATCCTCAGAGAATTGGTTCCATTCCTAGGCTGGTTCACCTCATGGACTCAAGGTGGCTGCCATTGCTCTAGCCATCACATGAAGACATGACCAGACCCAAGAGCAGGAAAAAAAAAATCCTCTCATTCTATCATTTCCTGAGATAGAGGAAAACTTTCCCAGAAACTTCCTGGCAGACTTGGTGGGTAGTATCAGATATCCATGCATAAACCATCACTGATAAAAGGGATGGGGCCACCATGATTGTCTCAAACAAGCATTCTTACCCAGGGGTGATTTTTCCCTCCAGGGGACACCAGGGAACACATTTTTAGTTGTAATAATTGTGAATCGTGTGTGTGTGTGCATGGGGTGGGGGTGGTGCTATTGGCATCTACTAGATAGAGGCCATGGATGCTGCTAAATGTCTTACAATGCACAAGACAGCTCCCACAACACAGAATGACCCAGACATTAACAGTGCCAAGGTTGAGAAACCCTGCCTTAGACCAATCAGAATCAAATCCTGAGTCATGGGGGCGCCAGGTGGAAACTGGTGCAGGAATTGGTTGGGAAAGGCTTCCTTAGAGGGTATAATAGCTCAGCTGAGTCTAGAAAGATGGACATTGGTTAAAGCAATCCAGGGAATGAGTCAAGCCTACCATCTGGCCATGTGGATGAGCAGAAATGCAGACGACCTCCTCCATCTTGCCTGCCTCTTCCAGTGGGATGTAAGCCCACATGGCAGGGACCTCGCCTGTCCCTCCCACTTCTTTATCCCCATCCCAGTTCAGTATCTGCCACAGTAGTTGTTCAACACTCTGATGTTAAAGAATAAGTGAATGGGATGGAGGACACTCACTCTTGACAGTGAAACCCCAACTCGGGAAATTCCCAGGTATCACACAGGTGGACACATTCAGGAATAAGCATGGGGGGGGGCAGTCAGTCAGCACCAGCAAGACTCCATCATTATACAGATGGGGAGACCAAGGCACACAGAAGGGGAGATCATAGTCCAAGGTCACTCAGCAAGTTGGGGGCAGATGCAGGCCAGAATCCCTGTGCTCCTTTCCTAAACCTGGATCAACACCAACTGGTAGATCTGGGAATGATCATTTGGAGACACATGATTTGGCTGATCAGTTATAGTTGCTAAATCTGAGTCTATTTTGGGTCCCACCTCCTTACAAAGCTGTCTTTCTGGATTGCCTTCCCTCGTGACCCCAAAAGGATGCTGAGTGGGCCGCCATTTTGTCAGTGACATGCCCTGCTCAGATTGCAAAATGGCAGCCAAAAGGGCCGCCCATGAACATGTTTTATTTGGCCCACTCAGTTCTTAAAAAAAATGTATTATTTGCCTTCTTTGCCAACAATAAAAATAATTGGGATAATGTGCTTATTATCCAAATTTCCCAAGTCTCTTAGGTAATCAGAAGGCTTGGTGACACTGTACCCATTTTTCTGCATGGCAGCCATTCACCAGAGCTGGCTGGCGACTGTCCCTTCGGTAGGGATACCAGTGCTCCATTCCACCCCAGGGCCCTCACGTACAGGCCTGCCTAGCCCCAAAGGCATTCTGAGACTGCAACCCAGCCCCAGTCGATGGGGCATGAGGTGAGTGGGCAGGGCCACGCAGGGACCCCAGGCAGGGCACCCTCCCCCGTCTCTCAGAAGGAAGCCCTTGGTGGCCATGGCAACACATTGCCATTTGTAAACAGATCTTCCATCTCAAATGCAGAGATGACAAGTACATCTCCTTTCTCAGCTCAGGCAACATCAGCTCCCGGCACCCCCAAAACCTAAGGCAAGAAGGGGGAGGAGTGTGATCTGCCTTCTCCAATCTGGCCCCCAAAGGCAGATGCCCCAAACACCCCCATGTGTTCAACCAAACCAGAGATGGGGCGTTGGGGGTGGGGGGTTGGTTTAGATCCCATCTTATGTAAAAAGACCAGAAAATGTTTGATTAGAGACAGAGGAAGGCGTGGGTGTCTGAGCGGGGCTCTGATTCTGGGCAAATGTACACATTCCCCAGCGCCCGCCCTCCCCTTCACTTCCTCTGGGCAAAAGCAGACTCTCCCTGCAGCTTACGCAGCCAGCTTCCCCTCAGCCATGACCCAGCCCTTTGTCGGAGTCCCCAGCACATCCGCGTGTTTCTAGGCTGCTTACACAATCCGGAGGAAATAAAGCAATGAAATGAGAATCAGCCAGAAATAAGGAAATGCCCCACGCAATATTTCCCTTTGAAACTGAGAGGCTAAAACCCAGAACAGAGCAGAAATTGGAAGCCTCATTGAGAAAAGACGCACAGAGAGGAGTGCCAATTAGCACCCAGGTCCCCTTCTGGGATTGTCAACCATAAATATTAATGGCCATAATCATCTGGTGTTAGTCATAATGCCTTGTAAATTAAGGTCGCTTTACTAGGGGTAAATAGCTGCATTAACGGCAGCAAAAGGTAACAGTGCCCATCATTTTTCATTACAGGCCTGATGGCTTTGATATGTGATACAGTCCCTTGCCTTCCTCCTCTGCCTTCTTCCTCCCTCCCTGCCTCTCCCCGTCAGGCACAGGAGACACTGAGCCTAGAACTCACAGATACCTGGGGTCCCCTCCCCAATGTTTTCATATCTTTTATAATTAGAAGGGGGGGAATGAACTTTTATTTTATTTATTTTATTTTTTTAAAGATTTTATTTATTTATTTGACAGAGAGAGAGAGATAGCGAGAGCAGGAACACAAGCAGGGGGAGTGGGAGAGGGAGAAGCAGGCCTCCCGCCGAGCAGGGAGCCCGATGTGGGGCTCGATCTCAGGACCCTGGGATCATGACCTGAGCCGAAGGCAGATGCTTAACGACTGAGCCACCCAGGGGCCCGGGAATGAACTTTTAGACTGCAGAAAATGTTTTAATAGGTAGTATGATTATATTTGTCTTTATGCCAATGCAGCTATAAAATATAAGCTTAAATATTTTTTATGGAGAAAAACAAAAGTGCCCCAGGGCCCAGGAAACTCATCCCATCGTCCTGCTTTCTGCTGCCCCCTCCTCTCCCGTGCCTCCAATCCCTTCTCTCTTTCTCTATCTCCTCCCCTTCCGCCCCTAACCGTGGCACCTTAAGCAATCAGCCCTGCTTTATGGAGTCTCAGTTTCATCCTGCTCAAAAAAGGCAAACAATAATAATTAATAATAGTGACATTTAAGTGAAATAACATCAGTGGAAGCTTTTGACACAAAGTGGTAAACAGGGGTGTTACTTCCTTTCCTTTCCAGGAGTTTCTGGGCTCCTGGGAGTCAGAAGCATGATTTATCTGAAAATCTCAGGGGAGACAGAGTAACACGACCTCCTCAGCTCCCCCTGCCAAATGCACCATCAGGGCCGCCCCCCCTCCCTACTTGCTGGGCTTTCTCATTCCTCTAAAGGATAAACGCTTTTCTTGACCTGAGAAAACTCACGAGGCACTTGACGAGGCTAGCTAGATCAAATAATGTCCCTAAATTCCATCAGAAAGAAAGGATCCATTAGGGCTGGCTCCGGCCAGAGAGGGGGGCTGCCCAGCTTCTGTCAGCCAGGACTGGATACACTGTTGGCAGAACCCTGTACAAAATGAAAATGCGGGGCTCCGCGTTCAGCAATTATCGAGTTTCAAGACAGTGACAGCAGAGTATTAAACAAAGCGTGGGGCCCTTCTGAGCAGGGAGCCCAGTGCTACTGCAGGAGTCCGACGTCCTTGGCCAAGGCTCACAGTGGGTGTGGTAGTTGGGGGGCAGGGAACTGCCCTGATGCGCGACCTTCTGGTCTACCGCAGTCCCTGGCACGTAGCAGGTGCCCATCAGGCCCACCCACTTATGGTTCGCTCGCTCATTGCTCTAGTGTCTGGTCTGCAATGTCAGAGGACCCCTGGCCCTCCCAGTGGACATCTGGGCCAGGCTGGCCACCCGGTGGGTGGGCTGGCTCCCTCCCCAGGGTCTGTGCCCTGGACCCTTTCCCTGTTCCCTCCTCCAACTTCCCCCGGACACAGTGACCCCTGCCTCCAAGTTATGCTGACCATCAGCTCCCCCACCCCTGCCAACTGCAAACATCACAGGCCAAAAGTAAAAATAAAACGGAATCATAACAGTCAAAATAATAAAATCCCCAAATTTCTCAAGTACCTGCTAGGTGCTGGTCTAAGCACTTGATATATCCTCGCTTATTTTAATGCTCACACCAACCTTCTGAGGTGGGTCCCAGGATTATCTC
The DNA here is from genome assembly GCF_011800145.1 of Mirounga leonina. Classification (NCBI taxonomy): domain Eukaryota; kingdom Metazoa; phylum Chordata; class Mammalia; order Carnivora; family Phocidae; genus Mirounga; species Mirounga leonina. Next base: position 1,005,176 of record NW_023270490.1, read on the forward strand.
CTCGGGCAGAGGAGGAGACTGAGGCACAGAGAGGTAAAGTCACTTGCTTAAGGCCACACAGCCAGGAAGTGGCAGAAGAGGCAGAGTGGGGCTTCAGTGAAGGCTGATGTTGGACCAGAGCAGGGAAGGGAAAGGTGGGTCCTATTGCCTCTTCCCAGCCTCTAGGCAGGAGGCCCACAGACCCCTAGGATGTCTTCTCCTGGGAATGGAGTAGAGAGCGTGGGTGACAGAATAGAAGAGTATGGCCCCGGTAGAGTGCTGGGCTGAGTCCTGAGGCTTGTGTTAGAACCTGAGTTCTGCCACTATTCGACCTGGAAGGTCACGCACCCTGATCTGTGCCTCCTCCAACTTTGCTGACTTCACCTCCTACACCCTCCCTTCACTCACTCCAGGCCAGCACACTGGACTCCCTAGTGTTCCTAGAATCTACCAAAGGCATTTCCACCTCAGGGCCTTTGCACTTGCTGCTTCTATTTCCAGAGCACCCTCATGTAGCTATTTACGTGGCTACTTATTTTTCTGGTTTAAATTCAAGGACCACAAAGCATGTGTGTGTTGCGGGAGCAGGATGTGTCTTTCCTGTAACAGGCCTTCCCTGACTGCCTCACCTGGTAAGATCTGGAAAGTGCTTCGAACCGCGCCCGACCCTCAGTGAACACCGCAAAAGTGACCAGCACTCTTACTACCATCTAAACTGGCAGCCCCTCCACGTGTCACTTGGATCCCCTTCCCTTTGTTTTTCTTCACTGCACTCACCCCTTCCTGAAATTATCTTGCATGTTTGTCTACTTGGTGCTGCCTGTCTCTCCCACTAGAGGGTGAGCTCCATTGGGCTGGCCCTTTGTCTCAGTCACTTTGGACCCCAGAGTTAGCACAGGGCTCAGCTGGTGTGCAGGGGGCCCGGAGATCACCTCTCTGAGCCTTGCTTTCCTCACCTGGACAAAGGAGGTACGGCAGCCCCCGCAAAAGCTGGGGAGCAGAAGGAAGGAGGGGAGACCCTCCCAGAGTTCTGTGATGCTGGTGAGGGAACCGCAGTGATGTCACAGTTCCTAGAGCTGAGCCCTGAAATGCGGGCCACAGCTGCCGGTCAGTGGCCCAGACCCGCCCAGGGTGTCAGGCTTGGCTCCCACTAGGGCTCTTCCCACCCAGCTGGCCACCAGCCAACTGAGTCAGCATGGAGGGCTGGCCTGGCCTGACCTAGGAGGCTGCCCGGCCCTGGACAACAGCCTGAGGGTCACCCAGAGGGTAGCTGACCCCTGTATGGAGCCCTCACCTCACAGCACGTCATTGGATTCACAGGGAAATGCAAATCCAAAGCACCAGGAACTTCACACCCAGTAGGATGGCTAGCGTAAAAAACCAGACAACAGCAAGTGTTGGCCAGGATGCAGAACTCCAAGATGGTGCAGCCACTTTGGAAGAGTCTGTCAGTCCCTCAAAAGGCCAGACACAGAGTTACCATATGACCCAGCAATTCCACTCCTAGGTTGATACCCAAGAGAAATAAAAGCCTATGTCTACACAAAAACTGGATACAAGTGTTCACGGCAACATTATAATAACCCAAAGTGGAAACAACCCAAATATCCATCAAGTGATGAAGGAGAATCAAGAAGTATGCTATCCCGGGTGCCTGGGTGGCTCAGTCGGTTAAGCGACTGCCTTTGGCTCAGGTCATGATCCTGGAGTCCCGGGATCGAGTCCCATGTCCGGCTCCCTGCTCAGCGGGAAGCCTGCCTCTTCCTCTGACCTTCCCCCCTCCTCATGCTCTCTCTCTCTCTCAAATAAATAAATAAATAAATAAATAAATAAATAAATAAATAAAATCTTTAAAAAAAAAAAGAAGTGTGCTATCCCTACAGTGGAATATTATTCAGCCATAAAAAAGAAGCAAAGTACTGCTACATGATGAACCCTGAAAACGTTATGCTAAGTGGAAGAAGCCAGATGCAAAAGGCTGCATATTATATGACTCATTTGTATGAAATGTCCAGAAGAGGTAAGTCCAAGAGACAGAAAAAATGTTAGTGGTTGCCTAGAACAGGGATATCTGCTGGTGGGGAAATGTGGAGTGATTACTAATGGAGATGGGGTTCCTTTTTGGGGGTGATAAAAATGTTCCAAATTGATTATGGTGATGGCTGCACACTCTGTATGTACTAAAAAGCATGGAATTGTACACTTTATTTTTTTTTAAAGATTTTATTTATTTGACAGAGAGAGACACAGCGAGAGAGGGAACACAAGCAGGGGGAGTGGGAGAGGGAGAAGCAGGCTTCCCGCGGAGCAGGGAGCCCGACGTGGGGCTCGATCCCAAGACCCTGGGATCATGACTTGAGCCGAAGGCAGACGCTTAATGACTGAGCCACCCAGATGCCCCTATTTTATTTTTAAAAAAGATTTTATTTATTCATTTGAGACACAGAGATACAGAGAGAGAGAGAGAGAGAGAAAGATAGAGAGTAGGAGCAGTGGGGAGAGGCAGAGGAAGAGGGAGAAGCAGACTTCCCGCTGAGCAGAGAGCCCGATGCGGGGCTCGATCCCAGGACCCTAGGATCATGACCCGAGCCGAAGGCAGATGCTCAACGACTGAGCCACCCAGGCGCCCAAACTGTACATTTTAAATGGGTGATTATACATCCCCCCCCGTAATATCTCAACAAAGCTGCTGTATGTATGTATAGGTAGAGAGAATACGTTTGTAAAGTGTCTTTTATGAGCCAAGTGAGCCAAACAAAAAAAAAGTCTCTACCTTGTCAGGAAGTTAACAAGGAGGAGACAAGAGAACATATAAAAGTGTAATTTGACTCATGATGATAAGAAAAATAAAGCAGGAAGGGAATAGTGTAGTGGATGGGGATGGAGCTGCTTTAGATGGCAGAGGAGAGGTACTATGGCCCAGGAAGGCCACTCTGAGGAGGTGACATTTGAACAGAGATCTGAATAAAGAGATAGAGGGAGCCACAGATGCTTAGTGGAATAGCACCAGGAGAAGCAGCAAGTGCAAAGGCCCTGAGGTAAGAGCAATAGGCCAGTGGGGCTGGAGCATAAGGAGCCAGAGGGAGGGTGGTAAGAGATGAGGTCAGGGAATTGGCAGGGGCTGGATCATAGAAGGCCTGGTAGGCTGTGGTAGGAACTGTTACTCTATTCTGAGCGAGGTGGGAGCCACGGGAGGGTTTTAAGCAGAAGAGGGACATGTTCTCACTACAGTCTTCACGAGATCCCTCTGGCTGCAAATGGAGAATGGACTTCAGGGAGAACGTGGCCAGGATGGAAGATGGGAGACCAGGAAGGAGGATACCACAACAGACCAGGTGAGAGATGATGGGGCCTCAGCCCAGGGGGTGGAGGTGGAGATGGAGGTGTGGAGAAGTGTTCAGCAGACAATCCCATCTGCGGTCTCGCCCCATCCACCCCACAGCCCTGACATTTGCAGGGATACTGATTGCCATGTAACAAAAACTAGCTGTCAGCTGGGAGCGGGCCTTCCTCGAACAGTATGAACTCCTCACATTCTCCAAGGTCAATCCTGCATCCACCTGCCCAGAACTCTGAAAAATCCCATAGCCTTGTAGACTCTGGATCCTTGCTGCTTCGATCCCCTGAGTCCAAGTGTCCTGACCCCATCTGGGCCCTGGTTCAGCCCCCGCTATCAGTTTCCATGAGAAACCCCACCCCACCCAACTCATCATCATTCTGGCAGACTTAACGACTCAGTTTCTACATCTAGAAGATGGGGATAATAATAGTAGTTGCTTCCAATGACTGTTGCCAGGGTTAAATGAATTAATGTATGTAAAAGCACTTAGAACAGCGCCTGGCGCTCCATACACATTACCTGTTACTATTATTGTGTGGCTGTATTCTAGTCAGTGGTGAGGGGTATTTGGTGGGTCCCTAGGGGAGGGGTGTCATGTTGGAAAGGACACCCACCCAGAGCTAACTCTCTTCCCTCACCCTACTCCCACCAACAAATTCCCCTCGTTGTCTCCTGTAGCACAATCCCACCCCCTTTCTGGGAAGCCCAGACCCCAGCCCTCTACCCCCTACAGGGGCTCACGCATTTCAAGAGGTCTTGAGAAGCCGTCTTCCCAACTGCACTGGGCTCCTGGGAGGAATTCTCCTGCCAGCCGCTAAAAGAATATATTATCTGTATCTTGTCCAAGGAGGTGGAAGCACAGAAAGAGGGAGAAATATGCCCAAAGTCACAAAACTTAGCTGCGACAGAGCTGGGAATGTAATCTACATCTGATGCGAAGTGATTAAAGATGGAAAGCTGGTTTTATTACGTGCTTATTACTACGTGCCAGGCATTTTGTATGCATTGCCTTTTTAAAAATTGTATTTTTAACCCCAACTGGTGTTTTGAAAAGGTAATACATGCATACAGTTTGAAATCAGAAAGGTACAAAGGGATATACAGTTACAAGGGGGATCATTCTTCTGTCCCCATCCATTGTCATTCAGCTTCCCTCCCCCTCCCCCAGGTGATTACCATTCCCACTTTCTGATGGCTCCTCCCAGTGATGGACTGTGAGTGGCAGTCCCTGCTTGCCTACCCAATATCCATTCCCCACCTAGGAGAACCCTAATTTTGTTCAGGTGCCAATGTGTCCAGATAAAAATACTCATGTTCCTAGACTCCCTTGCAACTAGGAGCAGCCACGGGACCCAGTTCTGTACAGTAAAATGTAGGTGGAAGTCCCTAAGCAAGGCATCCTTTTCCACACCCTCCCACCCCCACAAGACAAGGCAACTGGAAGAGAAGATTTTTGTCTTTTTATTTTCCTTTTGCCCTTCCTTTTTCCTCCTGCCTGGAATGTGGACTTGATGCCTGGTGACAGAGCAGCCATCTTGAGAGCAGGAGGATCAAAGCCACATGCTCAGAATGGGGGAGTGGGAAGGAGGTGGATGCCCGAGTCCTTGAGCAGTTGTGCCAGCACCGGTCCTCCCAGCTCTGGACTTGTGTTTGTTCAGGCCATCACTTGTTGAATTTTCTGTCCCTTGCAGCTGCATGCCTTCCTAACTGATGTGCTGTGCATACAGAAGTATTTATATTTATCTGTATTCTTTCTTCCCCACAATCATGGTAGCATACACTATGCCCACCCTTCGGGATCTTACTTCTTCACTTAATGATGTATGTTGGAGGTTGTTACAAATCAGTACACACAGAGCTGCCCAAGCTTTTTAATTCATGTGTCAGAACTTTGTACACATGCCCCAGAGAGCCTTCAACCAGTCCCCTCTTGGGCTACATTGGATTGTTCTCAAATTTGCAAAGATTATCCAACCTATTTCATTCCCCACATGTAAGGATATATCTAAGGGAGTAGAACTGCTGAATGACAGAGGTTTGACCGACTTGCTTTCTACCAGCAACGTGCTAGTCTACCTAACACACTGTCTCTAATCCCTTCAACAACAAAATATGATAATGCTCAGGGAATTGTACGTGGCCTTCCCAAGGGCATTGAGGGTAATGGTCAAACTGGGATACAAACCAGGGTCTGTCTGATATCGAAGCTGCACTTAGAAATACTTCTATGACATTGCTTTCTATGTAGGGTGGATTCCAGGGCCTCTCAGCAAAGAGGGAAGAGTGAATATGACCGGGTACTGGTCTGTGCCTGAAAGGGGCCTTTAGAGTGGAGCTGTGGAGAAACCCACGTGTGTCCAAGGCTGGCTTCTAGCTCACATCTGCCACTGCCTTGCTGTGTGAGCAAGTCCTGCCTGCTTGCTGGGCTTCAGTTTCCCCATCTGTAAAATGGACAGCTTGGAGCTGTTGATCTCTAGGACCCTTTAGCGCTCAGCTCCTGGAAAATTGCCATGTCTGAGGGTCTCCTGGGAGCTGCTTTTCAGCCCCTAAAATGGAAACAGTCTTCTGAGCCATTTTTCCTCCATTCCTGACCAATCAGAGGTCAACCACATCCAGGGGGTTCTATTTCTATCTGTGGACTATGGTCACAATCCCTGGGGGAGGCCACACTGAGGGAACAGCCCGGTTGCCCTGCTTTCTCTGTGGATCACATCTTCCTCCAGCTCTCTGACACCCAGATTCTCAGGGCAATGATCCCAATTATGGTTTCATATATTGAGAGCTTACATTGGTCAGGCCCTTGACAAAGTGCTTTACAAATACAATATAGACAAATCTGGAAGAGAGGGACTATTCTTATCCCCAATATACAGAGAAGGCAAGAGAGGTTAAACAATTTGGCTAAGCTCACTCAGGCACTAAGTGGCAGGCCAGGGACTGGACCCTGGAAAGTCTGGTGCCCTTCACACAGGATTTCTCTACCACGGCACTGTAGACATTTGGGGCTGGATCATTCTTCGTTGTGGGGGGTTGTCTTGTGCACTGTAGGATGTTTAGCAACGTTCCTGCCGTCCACCCACTAGATGCCAGTAATACCCATTCCCCTGATGTGACAACCAAAAATGTCCCAGACATTGCCAAGTCTCCCAAATTGCCCTTGGCTGAGAACGGCTGCCTAACCACAGCTCTGGAGGAATGGATTCTGGGTGCATCTGGGGACTGCTAGCCTCCTGAGCCCAGCTTTGGCTCCTGGGAGGCACTGCCAAAGGCTGAGAGAACTTTGCAGGGGGAGCCATGCCTGTCACGTGATGGAAGCGTCACCGGGCAGCCTTCTCTGAGGTGAATGATGGGCAAACTCAGCGAGGGGCACTGGTGGGCAGCAGAGAAAAGGTGCAGGTCGTAGGGTGGGTTTGGAGGTCAGCTGTGTGCCCTGGACAAGTGTCTTACCCTCTCTGAGATGCAGTCTTCTCAGCCAAAATCAGAGATAACTGCTTGCAGAATGGAGGCGTGAGGGGCGCCTGGGTGGCTCAGTCGGTTAAGCGGCTGCCTTCGGCTCGGGTCATGATCCCAGGGTCCTGGGATCGAGCCCCACATCGGGCTCCCTGCTCAGCGGGGAGTCTGCTTCTCCCTCTGCCTCTGCCTGCCTCCCTGCCTACTTGTTCTCTCTCTCTCTGTGTCAAATAAATAAATAAATTAATTAATTAATTAAAAGGAATGGAGGCCTGAAGCTGAAGTAAAGTGTCATCATCACGGGTGAGGAAAAATGAAAACCAGAAACTGCTTCAAAGCAGGGTCTCGTTAAATAAATTATGGTACAGCCACAGCATGGAAGATTATGTCGCTATTAAAACAAATGAGCTTAATGTGTTTTTGCTGATGTGGAAAGATCTCTAAGATTTATTAACTTATTTATAGTTACAAAGCAAGGTACAGAGCAGTAATATGACATAATCCCACTGGTATTAGAAAAAAAAATTGAACTTTCAACATATCCTTATCGAAAGCCTACTACTTGCCAGACACTGTTCTAAGCAGTGGGAGGACAGCATGGACAAAACAGACTCAAATCCCTGTTTCCGGGGACCTGGTGGAATGTGCATACGAACATACAAACACGTGAAGGTTTTATAAGGCTACACAAGGAAGGCTCCGCTTTTGAACCTGGAGAGGTGGGGGTGAGAATTCTGGCTTTCCATGGCAGACCCTTCAGTAGTGTTTAATTAAATCAGTCTTCACTATCTGGATGCATCCCTTTTAATTCTCAGTTTTTAAAAGACTGAACCAAAAAATTCGAGGGAAGGCCAAGTGCAGTGCCTGGTCCATTGTAAATGGTTGCTTTTAGTATGATCACATATTCAGGAACTGTTTCCTGAGCACCTACTATGTGCAGGTACTGTGCTGGGTGCTGAGGACACAGCGGTAAAGCAAGAAAGATAAGAAACCGCCCTCGGAGAGCAGACACCCTCGTTGGCGGGGGTGGGGTGGGGTGGGGTGGGGGGGAAGACAGCTGTTAGAGAAGTAACTACAAGTGCATTACTGTTACAATGGAGGGGACTCTGGAGGCATCCGAACCTATCAGAGCGGTGGCCTACAGATCTGGGGAGCTGGAGCCTGGGCTCTCGCCCTCTCTCACTGACGTGACTTCTACCCTGGACTATTCACAGAGTGTGGCCCCTGCGGGGTTCTGGAGCTAATAAGAACAGCTAAAACTGATTGAGAACTTACAACCAACCAGGCACTCTGTAGGGACTTTACATGTGTTAGCTTATTTAATCCTTACGACAACCCTATGAAGTAAATACTACTTTTGTCCCCATTCTACGGAGAAGAACTCGAAGGCACAGAAGGGATGAGTAACTTGCTCAGGGTCACACAGCTAGTAAGTGGCAGACCAGAACTGAGATCCAGATAGTCTGTTTCAGACCCCACACTGTAACTACTTCCTTTCATGACTTTCTTCTCCTTTTCCTCCTCTTCCCTGCTCATCAGGAGCAGTCCTCGGCCCCAACACCTTCCCCCAGACATGAGGGATGGCCTTCTGCTCCCACCTCCAGCAGAACATGCAAGGACTGGAGAACAACCCTCTGCACCCTCACCTGTCCTTGGGGCTCGCGAGGCATCTCAGCTATGCCCTCAGAGCCTGGGGGGAAGAGGGATAAGGATGGGCAGGAACCACCAGGAGCATACCGGCCCCTCTGCCCTCCTGTCCTTTAGGGTTAAGGACCTCAGTTGACTCTTACAGCCAAGGATCCAGACTGAATATAATCCCAGCCCCTGAATGAGCCCTGACCTGTGTCTTTATTCTGACTGAACCCTGACTCTGGTCACAGATTCCCTCATGACCCTGGTCACAACAGAGCACTGACTTTGGTCACAGTCTGAGCTCTGGACCAGATCACAGACCTGATCCTAGGCTGAGCCCTGATCCTGGTCACACACTGAGTTTTACTTTGATCTCAGATACACAGCCATCTCCAAATGCTACTATCCACTGTCCAGGGGTCTGGAGAACTCTCAGAATGCCCTCTTTCCTCCAGAGCTTGGACCAGTCATCCCTTCCATCTGTGCAAGGAATGTCAGGCCTGCTGTCTCCAAGGGCCAATCTGGGGGAACGCAGGGAGCCCTAAGAAAGACAAGGACACAAATTTAGGCAGAGCTAAATTCTTGGGAGGTCCCTTCCTGTCCAGAGGCTCTCAAACTCTTCCTATTTCTCCCTGCCCATCTTCTTCTCCCATGTTCATGCAAATATTTATCCCCAAATAAAATTCATCAGCAGAGTTCTGTCTTTAAGGAAGGGAGGTCAGATAGCAGCCCGCCCAGCAGCTGGGCAGAATTCTGTCACCAGGAGGAAGTGCCCCCAGCAGGGAAGGACTGTGCCTTCTCCCTCCCAGCAAAGCATTACTCATTCTGCCCTGGCTCAGCTTCATTCTGAGGGGCTGTGGAGTTCCTGACTCTGGAACGATGCTGACCCAGGGAGCCTGTCCTCCCAGTGTGGCTGTCTGCCCCCGATCCTGGGAATCAGTCCCAATGTCTAAACAACAAGAGTGTCAAGATTTGTAATGGGCCCCCCCGCCCCAAGGTGCTTCCAAGGTTGGCAGGGCTTGACACGTCAGGAGAATGTCCTTGTGGCCGCCTCGAGGATTGAAATTGCCTCCTTAAGACCCCGGGGGCGGGGGAGGGTTCCCTGAAAATGGGGCTGGGGAATGGGGTGAGAAACACACATTCATCATGCCTTCCTTACTCATAGAGTGCAAACATTTGAAATCAAGGACACTGAGCAGATGCTAAGTTTTCTGGCTAGTTCCCCTCCCATCTCTGGAAAAGACTTTAGTTCCTCTGGTTTGAGAGCGGAGGGTTGGGGAGCCATAGAGGGAAGGAGAGAAGCGTGGGGGTGTCCTAGATGTGCATCATCCAAACCCTACCACTACCTACAGCCCATGAATTGCATCCTCCTTGGACAGTCAGGAGTCAAATACCCAGTGAGCCAGTCAGGGGGACAAAGAGGTGGAAAAACAGCTGGTCAGCCTGTCAGCCATCTTGTCAGTCGGCTACAGAGAGAGGCGATGGGCAGTCAGTCATCCACTTGATCAGACACATGGTCAGTCAGACAGACGAGGAGATGGGCAGACTCCTGTCATCATCCTTAGATACAACAGACCCCTAGCAGACAGACAGTCAGACAATCAGGCTTTCAGTCATCCTGTCAGTCAGACATGGAGAGGGCTAGCAGGCAGTCAGTCAGACCAGGACATGGAGAAACAGACTGAGTCATTCATCTAAGTACAGACAGACTGTCAGCCAGTCGGACAGACAGAGACAAGGCAGATCATCTGTCAGTCATTCAGTCACTGGGTCTGACACCCAAGCAGACAGACAGATGGTCAATCAGACATTCAGAAAGGCATTTGAACAAGGAAATGGACAGAGAGGCAATTTGTTGTGCATCTCATTAGTTAGATACAACAGCCAGTCAGACAGACAGACAGATGGTCTGTCAGGCACCCACGTGGTCAGAGCGCCGGCGACGCAGGCAGACGGGGAGCTAGTCAGTTTTGCATCCATTCGGTCAGACGTGAAGACAGACAGACAAACAGCCAATCACCCATTCAGTCAGATGCATGGCAGTCAGCCAGACACCTATGTGGACAGAAAGACACAGCCAGACAGCCGTTCGTCCAGTCAACCAAACACCCAGGCAGAAGGACAGACAGATGGTGATCTAGACATGTGATCCGTGTGTTAGTCGGACAGATCATCAGGCAGGCAGGCAGGCAGCTGCCTAGCCAGTCATTTGGACACTCTGTCAGTCAGTGGTGTGGGGACAAATCCGTCAGGCAGACCCACCCTGCCCCCCGGCCAGTAACCCAGCCGGTCATTACAGTGACATCCAGGCTGAGCAGAGCGGTCACTGGACCCGTGAGGGATGCTGCGAAACAGGACAGGTGGTCCTGAGCTCACCAATAACTGCAGTCAGAACATGCCTCTCAAGACCCTGACACAGCCCTGTAGGCAGTCGGGGAAAGCTTCCTAGAAGAGGAGGGAAGAGGACCAGGCTCAGCGGCCAAGAACAAAGCATTCTGGGTGGGCTAGCTGCCCATCCCCCAGGCGGGACTTGAGGCAGTTTTCCCGTTTGTGTCCTCCTTTCCTTAACCCAAGTGTTCTTTGAGCTATGGAGATGGGGTCCACACCCATTCCCCCACCTCTTCATCCGCACTAGCTGTGCCCCTCCCCGGAGCCACCCCTTGGCCCTCCAAAGCATACTGAACACACTGCCCCAGAGGCTGACTGTTTTTCTAGGCCGCAGGGCTAGAGAAGGGGTGGCAGTATGCATGTCGGGGTCTGCTGGGGGGCATGTGTGGAGTCCTTGGTCGGGCCCCCTCCCTCCTTCTTGCTCCGCCAAGTTCTCCCTTCCTCCCTCCTCCCCTGGAGCTGGGGGTTGGGAGGCCCTCCCGGGCCACTTCCCATTTTGGGAATTGGGCTGAGAACTATGCAAGGAGACTGAAATAATTCCTTTTTCGAGCCTGGCCGGGGCCCTAGCAGCCCAAACACTGGCACAAAACCAATGCGGGCGGGGGGGGGGGGGGGGCTCGCGGGGGGGGGGGAGGGGAGGGGGCGGGGCTGAGCCCTGGGGCCCAGGGAGACAAAGACCTGGGTGTCTGCAGAAAAACTTCCTCACCCAGCCCCAGGGCTGGTTACCAGGAACCTGGAAAACTTAGAAGCTCCCAGTGGGGAGCTGCCAGGCCAGAAAAAGGGGGGGGGGTATGTGGGGGGATGGGGAGCAGGAGACAGAGCAGAAAAGGAGTCACACAGTCCCCATTGGCAAAGACAATTTGAAAAACAGACCATTTCTAGCAGCCAAGACGGGATCTCTGGTATCTTCTGAGAACATGCCACCCTCCTAGGGGCAGACGGGGCATCTGCAAGATGGGGCCAACCCACTGACCCTCTTTCTCAAGTAAGAGATGGTTGCAGGGAAGCACTTAGCACACAGCAGATGCCCACTAAACGCAAGTGGCCCCAGCAGAATTCAAACACAGCTAGCTTCACACCCCTGCAGCACTGCCTCCTAGCCTGTAACCCGAGCCATCTCCGCCCGCTTGGTCTCCACGTCTCCTGTCTAAAACGGAAGCAATGCCAGAAGCCTCTCCAAGGTGGCTACGGGATTAAATGACATGAAGGTGTAGAAAATCTAGCACATGGTAGGTGTGCAAGGCATTTTAGTCTTTCCTCCTTCCTTTCCCTTCTCAAAGTGGTATTATTATTTCAGTGGGGATTTACAGCAACTCGGCCAAAGGCAGACCGCAGTCTACATTTTCTGGGTGACACCCATGTGGAGCCAGCCTCTTCTGAGCCTCAGTTTCCCCCTGGCGTTAAATGACAGTGAAGGACAAGAAGAGACGTCCCTGAGAGCTCTTTCATCACTGTCATCACCAGACACGTCACGTCTGGTAAGCTTAATTTCCAGCATGCATTTTCCCCTCCCAGGGTCTCTCGGGTCGGCTGGGGATCCAGCTGGTCTTGAGGAAGCCGACTCCCCTCTGCCAGGGATAAGCCGATCAGCGCATTCCTTTCCAGAATAAGCCAATCAGGGCATTGCATCCCCAGGATATGCACATTGCGCCCTCCAGCCATAGCGATCGGTCCGAGTGGAGCACGTGCCTTAAACTCGTCCAATCGGATTGGCTTCTGAGACTTCACAGGAATGCTGGGAGTTCTCTTTTCTTCTGGATGACACGGTGTGCAAATGTGATTCCTGGACGTGCCTTTGGGGCTCCCAGGAACGCAGCCGGCCCAAGAACAAAACGGACAGAGAAGGGCATAGCAGAGTGGATCGTAGACATTGGGAAGACATCCTGACCCCCTCCACCACCTGGATCAAACCTCACTGGGCCTTTTCAGTTACTCCATCCAATAAATGTCTTTTATTGTCTATGTCGGTGTGATTGGACTTACTGTTTCTTGCACCCAAAGTCACCCCTGCAGACATATTTCCTTTATCAAAGTGGTTTGTTTTGTTGTTGTTGTTGTTGTTGTTTGTTTTTATTTTGGCCAATTTTAACCTTCATCACTGCCTTTCTAAATAGATGTCCATTGTTCTCCCCATCTGAGAGATGAGGAAGCTAAGGCTCAGAGAAGTGAAGTGACTTGCCCCAAATATGAACCTGGAAATGTCTTATGCTCCTTTCATGACCTCCCATTTCTCATCCAACCCTGAGCAAGTGAGAGGGAGAAAGACAGTAACAACCACCACCAAACTCCAATAATGATTGGTTCCAAGGAAGACAAATCTCCGAATGTCAAGCCTGGAAGACGCTTAGGGATCACCCAGTTGAACTGTCCTCAACCCTCCCATTTCAGAGATGGGGAGACTGAGGGAGGCAGCCTGAGAGCCAGGGCCTGCGAGGGCAGAGGGGTCATCTGCTGTTTCAGGCCTGTCTGGTGGCTTCCTTCTGGTAAAAATTCCTCACAGGTTTTTGGGAAATCGTGCCTCCACTCTGGAGCCACCTGGCTTACGGGAGGCTGACCCACCAGGCCTGGCCAATCAGAACTGTGCATTCCCCTGGCAATGACGATTGGCGCAGTTTGGGCACTGACTCAATTAAGCCAATCAGAGTGAGCGCTGGGGGTGGGACCAAAGAGATGCTCCCAGTCCTAACCAAACTCGGTTTTCAGCACAGAGAACGGGCCCCAGGTTCAGAGCCTGTGGCAGGCTGCAACAGCCACTTACAGTTTAATGATCTAGTTCATTTTCATGTTATTCATTTTTAAACTTGTCTTCCATTTGGGTTGACCAACTCAACCTGGTTTGCTAGGACCATCCTGATTTTAAAACGGAAAAGTTCCATGCCCAGGGAACAGCCTCAGTCCCAGGCAAATGGGGATAGGGACAGTTGGTCCCTACTTCACTTTATGGGTATCAGATACTAGCTTTCCATTAATGGCAGGTTCCTTTTATAATAAACTTATGTAAATTTAAAAATTGAGCCAGTTAAGGGAAAAATACTAACAAAATCGTGTACCTTTAGTGAAAAGGAAATGGCAGAAAATCATGAAAGCTGCCTGTGAGTGTGAGTCCTCGTCGGGAGATACACAATGCCTGCAAAGTTGGAAACCCATGCTCAATCCCTGGGTTACTGGCCTACTGGCTGTTTAATCCGGATAACTTGCTCACCCTCTCTGAGCCTTCAGGTCCTCTTTAGAAAGAGGAATGGTGTGGGCAGGCAGGCTCTGTTAACTCGCTTAGCATGTGGGCTCCTCCCTGAGCAAAACCTGCCGCCAAGAGCAGCTCACAAATCCTTGGGGAGGCCCGTCATCTCCCTACTGTGCTTGGCTGATGGGGCCATATCTGCAAATTAGCCACCATTCAGCCCTTTAGAGATGCTAATTGCCCGGGGCCCAGGAGTCCCCACTCCTTCCTGGCACAGGCGGCTGGCTGTCAATCCCCTGCCATTATTGTCTGCTAACAGTGCTTGATTTGTCGACACAGACCAGGGTGCGGGCTTGCCATTCGCATCCAGCTACAGCACAGCGCACAGAGCGTGGCTACCGATGTGTGTGCGTGAAGCACACACGTGCCAGCAAGCATCTATTCCTGTGGACAGATCTGTGGACACACGCGCACCCTCACGCGTGCCTGCCTAGGCCCCCGAGTGTGGAAGTGAATCAGTGTCTCTGTGTGCTCTGGGAGCCACTCATAAGCCTGCACAGAAAGAGCTCCAGACAGGTAGACGCAGGACCACGCACATGTGTGTGCAGACAGGCACGCTACAGGGGGTTGCTGCCAGGATTAAATGACAGACGCCTGGTGGTGCCGAGAACAGTGCAGGGCATGTGGTTAGTTAGCACTCCATAAATGAAATCTCTTACTGATCATTTTTTCCCTGATACTCTCTTTGTTGAGGTATGATTTACACACAATAAAATATACAAGTTTTCTGCATTCAGTGCAATGCCTTTTGATAAATGGATACATCCCAATTAAAGTATAGAGCATTTCCACCACCCAGAAAGCTCCCTCAAGCCCCCTTCTGGTCAATATCCCCAAAGGCAGCCACTGTTCTGATTTCTTGCACCATAGTTTAGTTTTGCCTACTCTTGGGGCCCACATAAATGGAATCGTACTGGATGTTCTTCTTGATGATAACTGTTCTGTCGGCTCAGGTGTGGGCCAACAAGCATGCACAGACACGTACACCTGCACGTGTATGCATGGGAGCTCACGGATGCACCCATGCACACACGCAGTATTTCAAAGCTGTAAAGCTCTTGGCCTCAGTTGGCAGCTCAGCTTGGCCTCGCTAGGTCCAAGTGGCTAAGGGAGGTGAAGGAGCTCCGGGGACTGGGTCCAGATCCTGGGGAGGCTCCTTCAGCATCTCCATCAGCTCCTTCTTGCTGGAGGACCTCAGGCAAGTACTTAAAAATCTCAGTTTTCTCCTTCGTAAAATGAGATGATTGACACGCACCTCGTAATAACTCCCCTGGATTGACTGCTTACTATGTGCCAGGCAGTGTTTTAAGGACTGTACCAGTCCTAACCCAAGTCCATCCTTCCAGCAACCTGAGAATCTAGATACAATTATGACCTCTCTCTTATCAGACAGCAGCTTGTCTGAGGTCACACGGCGGAGGAAATGGCAGAGTTAGATTTGAACCTGGTCTGGCTCCAGAGCCTCCGCTCACCACCATTACAGTACCGCTCCTCATGGAGAGACTGTAAGGGCATTGTCTTTGTCCATATACCTGCCACAGGGTAGGTGCTTAATAAATGTTTGATGTGGTTACTACCAAGAACATTTGCATCCCCCATCTCAGTAATGCCTCAGAACAACCCCATTTTGCAGATGAGAAAACAGAGGCTCAAATAAGTCTGTTGCAAAAATCCCAGTTCTTCTAACTCTGAATCCCACATTCTTTCTATTCTCCCCACTTGGGATGTTCTATCCCATGAGGGAGGGACTTTGCCTGTTTTGCTTATTGCTATTTTCCCAGCACCGAGAAGAGTGCCTGGCATCTACTCAGTACTCCATATATGTTCTTCCAATGAATGGGTACAGCAGGGAGCCCAATGCCCTCCGTTACAGTGTGAGGATCCCAGACCTGGAGACGGGTGTCACTTGTCCAAGGTCACACCGTGCCTTAGCACCACTGACTCTATCATATTCTCCCTGCCTGGCTCACCCTCTCTACTTCCTGACTTGAGCAGCCCAAAAGATTTGGGAGCCCCTGAGGCACTCTCAAAGGCCACGTTAATGGGGAGCTGGTTGGGAGCCTCTCCCAACTTCATTACACTGGCCAAGGTCAGCACGGAAGGCTGCCAGGCTAAACCTCAGAAAATGCCGGCCAAAGGGATACAAAGCCCCGGCTTCCCAGAGCTTCTACACTGGAGAAGGGGAGCATTCCTGGCAGAGGGGGTGGGGAGGGAGGGCCAGGCCAGCCTGTAAAAGCCCTCTGCAAACAAATGCGTGGTCTGCAGCCCACTCTGACCATCATCCCCACCAAGTCAGCAGAAGAAGCAAAACTCTTGAGCCCAGCAGGATGCTGTGGTGTGGCCTAGGGTCTATGCCTGTGGGTACCGTGGTCCATGAGAGCCCATCCTGAAGATGCAGGGGAGATGGGGAAAAGGTGGGACTGCTGGGGAGGGGACAGGCTGACCTAGACGGAGGGTCACTCTCAGTTGTCAATCTCTAGCATTTGTCTGTGGATAGACGCTTTAAACACGCTGATCGCTTCCTCTCAGGGCTTAGGTGGGTGTCTCCTGAAGCAGAGTCTGAGGGGAGGATTGTTAGGTAGAGGTGCTTCAACGGAGTGCCTTGAGGAGACAGCGAGAGTGAGGGAAGGGGGCCTGGCAGGGCAGGAGCTGTGCTGGATGGTGGTCTCAGCAGGCAGCTAGCCTCAGCCTGATCCCACGGGGAGCTCAGGAGTGTGAATGGCACCCGGAGTTGGTCTGGCCTTCGAGTAAGAAGGCCAAGCTTCTGCCCCCCTGACTCGGTGAGTCGTGGGCTACAGGCTGCGTGCAGGGAGGGGGAAGGTTGTAGTTTGCAATCCCCCAGGCAGTCAGGGGGGCTGCGGGATATGCTAGCCAGAAAAGGGGATGTGGGTAAGGCCCCTTTATTGCATGAACTCATCAGGACCTACACCTCCCCCACGTAGGGCCAACCCTCAGAAGAAAGAAGAAAAGGCACAGAGGGGAGACTGTTTCTACCGCCCTCCAGGGCAGGCCACTGCATCCAGTGTTTGAAAAACAAAAAAATCAGCCCACCCCGCCCCCCAAAAATGGCACTTCGCACACCAGGGCTGACAGGGCCTTCTCTCACGTCTGCAGGATGCTGGGGTCTGCGAGGCGCCATAGGTAGCGCCGGGGAACAGCAGTCTCTGGGTCCTCCGAGCGGATATGCCCACTGGCCTGACCCAGGACAAGACGGGCCGGCTCCAGCAGCAGACGGCGCAGATGAAGTTACAAGGTGAAGAAAGACAAAGCAGCCTGGCTGGGCCTCAGGGGAGGCCCCGGGACAGGCCCTGGGAGGGTGGTGGTGAGATCTGACCCTGTGGGGAGGTGATATGGAGGAGTAGGAGCAGGGGGCGGAGGGTCCTTGGGAAGGTGAGGGCCTGGCCCCCACCCCCACGGCAAAAGGCACCAGACCCTTCGGTCCTGAGCGGGGCCCCTCCTCACCTTCACCTCTGCCAAACTAAACCCTCCTCCTCTGGGCATAGCACTCTATAGCGAGCAAAACACCTGTTATGAGCTCAGTATGTTGAGGTGGGCAAGCCAAGGGCTCCATTCTACACATGGGGAAACTGAGGCTTGGAGAGGTCCACAGTGACCCCTTCATTAAGCATCTACTGTGTACCAGGCACGAAGTCAGGTGCTTGTAGTACACAGACCAGAACCCCTGCTCCCATGGAGCATATACTCAAGTGGGCCAGGAGTGCGGAAAGCAAGAAGGTAACAATTACTACGGAGAAACAATAATAATAAAAGCAGGCAAGGGAGAAAGATGGCCACTGGTGGAAGTTGCCATGTAAAAATGGACAGTGAGAAACAGGAGAACACCAGCTTTGGAGTTTGGCAGGTTCAGGGTTCGAATCCCAGCCCTGGCTGAGTCTTGGGCCCATGACTTGGCCTCCCTGAGCCTGTTCCTCACCTGCAAAAAGGAGGCCGCTGTGCAGAGGCCGAGGCTCGTAGGGGTGCATCTCTGGCTAAGGGGCTCAGACCCTAAGGCACAGGCAAGATGCTTTTAAAGTGTGCTTTGAGGGCTGCCTGCATCAGCATCGACTGAGATCCTTGTTAGAATGTAGATCCTGAGCTGCCACGAGAGACCTTGATTCTGTGGTCTGGGGGACAGACCTGGGAATCTGAATTCTGCTAGGGCTTGGGAACCCCCAACCAAAGGCTTGGATGTGGGGTTAGCCTGTGGCTGCCTCCCTGGTGAAAACTCACAGGTGCCCAAAGGGGAAATGCCCTTAAGGATCACAGGGCTCAGCAGTATGCTCCCATTATGTGGATGAGGAACCTGAAGACCAGAGAAGCTGAATGACTTGCTCAAGGCCACACAGCTGATGAGCAGCAGAGCTGGGTCTGGGATGGTTGACAGATGGATGGAGAGAGGTAGCAGCCGGTTCAGGTAACAAGGAGTGGGTGCCAGATAGCGGGGGTGGCATCAGGAGGAGAGCCAAATTTTGTCCCAAGAATCTAATCCTTCTGGACTGGGAGAAGGACACGTGCTTCCTTCCCATTCGAGAGTGTTAAATGACCCTCCCTGGACTCCTGCTCCGTTCATTCCTTGCAGAAACAGGATCCTACTCTCTGGCACACCCTGACCAACCCAGGGCACCCCAGTCTCCCAGGGAGCCCCTTCCTGCAGCCCAGTGGACCCCGGGCACACCAGTGTGGGACACACACCACCAGTACTAGACGCATTGAAATCCGGATTTCTCAACCTCCCTGCACAGTAGAATCACCCTGGGAGCTTTGAAAAGTACCAGTCCCTGGGAGCCACGCCTTGAGATTCTGATTTAATTGGTCTGGGGTGACTTGGCATTGGGGCTTCCAAAGATCCTCAGATGATTCCCACGTATAGCTGTATGGGGATAAGACGTCAAATCACATTGATTCAGCGTGACGAGTGCCTTTCCAGTTCTCCTTCTGACCTTCGGACTCCCTAAAGGGGAAAGTGTAGTTCGAAGCTAACAGGATTTCAACGCTTCTCTAACACGTGTACATCTTCCCTTTTGACCCAAAGAGAGCAGGTGTCAGGGTCCAGCGTCTGGCTAGAATTTCGCAACACGATTTATGGTGAATGGTACCGTTTGTTCAGAATATCCAATTTCCAACTTAAAACAACTTATTTTACTTAAATCAGTGAATTAATTTAAAGAAGAATATTAAGCAAATCCTATTTTAGGTATTTCTCCTGGACCCAGTGGTGGTCTATCACCCAAGGAAGTCCCCTCACTTACGTTCTCCTCCGGCTACAGGAATCATTTCTGAAATGAGCACATCGCTAAAGTGTGTCCAGTCAGAGCCAATTCTGGAGCTTTTGCTGGAACAGCCAGGAAAAAGATCTCTCTTTCTGCTGGCCTTGGTGCTCATAGGATGGACTTTGGAGAAGATGTCAGTTCAGAGAAGGGAGTGACCTTCCAAGGCCTCGAGCACTAGCGGTACAACTGAGATCCGAACCGTGTTCACTTGCCCCCAAATGTAGTACAGCTTCCAAATAAACCCCCATTTCTGGCAAATTCACCGGGATCCCTCAGAACTTCCGTTTCCTGGGTTTAGAGTCTCTATATACAGCATGTGCTTAAGGAAAATTCAATAGCACCCTTTAGAACCTAAGTAGGTACCTTTAAAAAGCTCTTAAAAGACACTGTAATGATCATTTACACATCTGGAGCACCAGAGATCTGGCTATTTGTGAAGATATTTGGTGCCCTTGTTCCTTTCAGTTTGGGACAATAAGAAACTTCTGGTTGGAGTCTCAGCTAGACATTTCAGACTATCTCACCCACTCCCCACTGAAAGGAGTGTGATGTCTGCTTTCTGCCTGCTGTGATAACCTCTGAATTCACCCATCTATCCATCCATCCATCCATTCACCTGCCCCCCCACCCACATATTCAACACAATTTTACAGAACGCTTACAAGGAGGGAAGCACAATGCCAGGAGCAGGAGAGACAGACGAACACAGCAGACAAATCCTGCCATCAGAGAGCTCACAGTCCACTCCGAGTGGGGGAGGGCAGGTAGAAATCAGATAACTGCTTACATGGATGTGAAATTACAATGGGAACAGGGGACATCCAAGAGAGTCTGCACATAGAACTCTGAAAACCATAACTGGGGATTTGACCTATTCAGAAATCAGAGAAGTCTTCCTGGAGATTCCGGAGCTTCAGGATGAGCAGGCAATAAGTGGGTGAAGAAGAGAGGAAAAGCATTCCAGGCAGAGGGAACAGCATGTGCAAAGGCCCTGAGGCAGGAAGGAATTTAGTAAGTATGCAATCAGTATGGCTGCGCACAGGAAGCTAGGAGATGAAGTCAGAGAGGTAGGGGGTCCTGCCCGCATGGAGCCTTTCAGGCCCCTGGGAGGACATGTGCCTCCTCTCCTCACCCCATTCTCCAGCAAATCAAATGGAAAACTCCCACCTTTCCCTCCTCTCTCCTTTACATCATAAAGATGGGAAAAAAACATGGGGCGCCTGGGTGGCTCAGTTGGTTAAGTGACTGCCTTCGGCTCAGGTCATGATCCTGGAGTCCCTGGATCGAGTCCCGCATCGGGCTCCCTGCTCAGCAGGGAGTCTGCTTCTCCCTCTGACCCTCCCCCCTCTCATGTGCTCTCTCTCTCTCTCATTCTGTCTCAAATAAATTAAAAAAAAAAATCTTAAAAAAAAAAAAAAAGATGGGAAAAAAACAAAACACTGCCCTTATGATTTCTGGAACTTGAGGAATACAACAAAGCATCCACACAACAAGGAGAGTTTGGGTTACTTAGGCGAAAAGGGAGAAGAGCAAAAAGAAAGACAAGAAGCCTGGGAGTTAAATGAGGAAGTGAGGAAAGGAGGGGGTGTGCACTGGTGCAGGGACTGGGCTCAAACCTGCCTGCCGCCTTTTAGCTGCCTCCTTGCATGTGTCACTCAACCTCCCGGGCTCAGTTTCCTCATCTGTAAAATGGGAATAATAACAGTACCTTCCTCAGAGGGTGCAGTGAGGGCTGAATGAGTTAATAATGTCTGTCTGTAAAGAGTGATGTATGAGTGGTATGTGGGTGTTACATGGGTGTTGTCAGAGAG
Source organism: Mirounga leonina (assembly GCF_011800145.1). Lineage (NCBI taxonomy): Eukaryota > Metazoa > Chordata > Mammalia > Carnivora > Phocidae > Mirounga > Mirounga leonina. The sequence continues at coordinate 1,026,284 of NW_023270490.1, forward strand.
AGAGAGAGACTGGGTTGCACCTCTAAACTCCTCTGAGTCCCCAGGGAGGCCCTGCTCTCAGCCTGGACAGCTGGAGGGTGGGAAGTAACTGAAGGGACCAAGAACCCATGGTGATGGGCTATATGGGACAGGCTTTGGAAGGCAGCTAAGAAATCTGCTTGGGAGACAAACTCCTCCCTTGAGTGAGAACATCTCACATATGGGAGGAGGGCCAGGTTCTACAGTTTTCTGAGTAAAAAGGAATGGGCTCTGGCCACCTCCCTCATAAGAAACCTCCAGTTCTGATGATCCCCCAGTGTTGAATTTGGAATCCAAAAGCACTGACCAAGGGGGTCTAATGACAAATTCTTTTTTTTTTTTTTTAAAGATTTTATTTATTTATTTGACAGAGAGGGACACAGCGAGAGAGGGAACACAAGCAAGGGGAGTGGGAGAGGGAGAAGGAGGCTTCCCGCTGAGCAGGGAGCCTGATGTGGGGCTCGATCCCAGGACCCTGGGACCATGACCTGAGCCAAAGGCAGACACCTAACGACTGAGCCACCCAGGCGCCCCTCTAACGACAAATTCTTAGAAGAAATGCCAGGGCCCATCATGAGGGAAATGACATCAAGTTTAGGAAGTCAAGAGAAAGATGCTTACATAGAGTCATTGAAGATGAATTAAGGAGGCCAAGGGGGCCAGGGTGGGGGGTGCAAGATTGTTCTAGTTGGCACAGCATGTGCAAAGGTCCTGAGGTAAGACCCTGAATGGAGCCTGAGGATCTGAGAAAGGAGATAGGGAGTCATATGATATGTGTAATATGAAGGTGGGTAGTAGTTCTTATAGGCCTTTAGTGACCAGATAAGGGATTTGGAAATTATCCTAAGAGCAATAAGAAGTTATGGAGGAGTTAATGCCCCTCCCTACTGCCACTGTCCCTCACCCCCATCCAAAAACTCTGTACAGATAGAGTGGATAAGACCGGAGGCAGGCTCTGAGTGAAATGATATGAGGCCCGAAAAACTCTCTAAGACCATATGTGAAGGGGCAAATTCATTCGTTTATTCATTCACTCAATAAATTTTATTTCATAACTACTATTCTAGGCACAGATTTTTTTTAAAGATTTTATTTATTTATTTGACAGAGAGAGAGAGAGCCCAAGCACGGGGAGCGACACGCAGAGGGAGAGGGAGAAGCAGGCTCCCTGCAGAGCAGGGAGCCCCATGTGGACTCGAACCCAGGACCCCAGGATCATGACTGAACCGGAGGCAGCCACTTAACCGACTGAGCCACCCAGGCGCCCTAGGCTCAGATTTAACCACTGAGAAAACGAGCAAAACCTGACCAAGTCCCTCTCTGATGGAGCTTATGGTGTGGTGAGATGAACCAGATAAACATATAATATACCAGGTGGTGAAAAGGGCTATGAACAAAATAAGGAAGGTAAAGGAATGGAGTGTGAAGGTGGGGGACGGGGAGCGTGAAGGTGGGGGGAGGGGAGCTATAGTCACTTCCCCGGGGATGAGACCTAGCGGCTGGTCCCTGCCAGCCACCTTAGCGCTGAGTGCCCACCACGTGCACACGCACATGGTAAGTAGAGCTGAAAGGTGATCTTGAGAGCCCCCGCCTCCCACCATCGATGAAGCTGCCCCCCCCCCAGCCGACGTTAACAGTGCATTCGTGGTGCCCGGAGTGACCAGCGCGCTATTCCGCTTCCCCACACTACTCCGCTGCCAGCCACACATCTCCCGGGGCCGGGAAGCCACAAGCCCTTGGCATCTTTTCGGACCCTGGCCTGACCCCGTCTGCCTTTCTTTGGAGCACAAGGAGGTGAGATCTGGGGTTGGCAGGGCTGCTTCCTGGGGCCAGCAAGAAAAGGTAAATTAAATGGGGTTGACAACAGGCCAAGGGTCCTTGGCAGGGGAGTCATTGTTCAGCTGCCTTCCTGAGGATGTGACTCCTGCGAGCACCTCCTGAGTGGATGGGCGCCAGAAACAGTAAGAGAAAGAGGCATAAATAACAGAATCCCACTGGCTAAATGGAGGTTTGGGGACCTTCTGTGGTTTGCCTTTCTTCAGGAACTGCTGCCAGGGGGTAGACGATGAAGCATTAATGACACACATAAGGGATGAGACCCCAAAAATAAAAGCATTAATGACACACATAAGGGATGAGACCCCAAAAATAAGGAGTCAGGGACAAGAGTTCCGACACCAAACACCGAGGTTCTGAATGTGCCCGCCAGAATTCCAGTCGTGAACACCACTGAAGTGTCCTGACCTTGACCCTCAAAACTCAGACTCTGAACATGACTTCCAGCCTGGAACATCAGCGTTCCGACCTTGCCCGCTAGAGTTTCGATCATGAGCATCAGTACTCTAGCCCTGTACTCCTTGGGTCCAGTTACAGATCTGAGGATTCTGACAGTGGATGGCAGCTTTCTAACCTTGAACCCCAGAACTGTGACCCTGAATGCCAGTGTCCCAACAACGAACATCACTGCTGTGATCTTGAGCAGCGTAATTCCAACCTTGAACCAGCCTCAGAATTCCCATCCTGGGCCCCCAATCTCTGCCAAAAATTCCTGAACCCTCATGCTTCCCAGCCTGAATTTGTAGAGCTGATACTACTTTGCGAGGATCTAAAGTTTAATTCTACACAACAGGCTCTGGCATAGGCCCACAGCCCCTAGAAATAAGCCAGATGCTCCGATGGGGAGGAGAGGAAGATGAAAATAAAAATAACACCAGCTTATATTTTTTGTGTATCAGACACTTCGCTGAGCACTTTACATGCTTCTTCTCATCCAGTCCTCTGGACAACCCTTGGGAACTTGCTATTCCCATTTTACCGATGAGAAACCTGAGACTCAGAACCAGTCCGGTTTGCTGACTCAAGATGCACTGCTTTTTACAGCGTTACAGTAGCTTTTTCTTCCTGCTCTAGTTGGAGGTTGGGTAGGGGGACGTTGGTTCCTGTTAACTAATTAGTTAAGGATTTCCCTGACTTGTGTTGGCACCCGCTGGGGGTGCCTTGGGTTTTGAAGCCAAGTCCCAGCTGGGGAGGACAGTCATTCATTCAACAAACACCTGCCACCCTGTCTTGTGCTTGCTGTCAGAGTGGTGAGAAGGGAGGGGAGGACCAGCTGCTTCTGTCACCCAAGCCCTACCCTCATCTCCCTCTCCTAGATGGGAGAGCCTCACAGACCAGAAATGACCCTTCTTCTTCCCATTTCTAGCCATCAGAAGGCTCTGTGCCTCAGAGTCAAAAAGTGGAGCCCTGAGGGCTGAAAGTGGTCCACATGACTGTTCTGTTTGGCCCACTCAAATGTGTTTAATTTTTTAAAAAATTATTTGCCAATATTAATAACTTGGGATATCTCACATGAAAAAATTAAAATCTCTGGGGGCACCTGGGGGGCTCAGGCAGTTCACAGTCTGACTCTTGATCTCGGCTCAGGTCATGATCTCAGGGTCCTGAGATTGAACCGTGTGTCGGGCTCCGTGGTCAGCGGGGAGTCTGCTTCTCTCCCTCTCTCTCTCCCTCGGCCCTTCCCCCCACTTGCACATGTGCGCACTCTCGCAAATAAATAAATAATTCTTCAAAAAAAAAAAAAAGAAAGAAAGAAAATCGCTGGCTGGGCCCAGAACCCAGCCTAGAGCTGAATAGCAGCTGCATCTTTTGATGGACGTGTGTGCTCCAGTCCCCGCCGCTCCCTACTGCCTCCTGGACACCAAGGCTGAGTGTTCATGGTCTTGCTCATTGACGTATCCCAATTCTTCCAGCCAACGGCTTTGCTTGTTAACACTACCTCCCTGGCCCCTGTGGCCATCTGAGTTCAAGGTCCCCGAAGAGACCCTTTTTCCTTGACAGATTCTCTGGGACTGAGGGACCTTCTACTCCTCACTCCCAGGACTTCTGAGTCTTCCTTCCTAGTAGGCAGGGCTGGCTTCGTGGGGGTGCAGCCTACATGGTCCCACAGGGTCCTGTGATTCGAAGGGCCCCAAGCTTGGTTGCCGGCTCTACTTTCACGGTCTTGAAATTCTTATGAATTTTTGAACGGGAGGGACTGCATTTTTGTTCGGCACTACATCCCGTCGAAGTCTATAGCCAGCCCCGCCATGGCGTCGCTCAGTAATTAGGGGCATCAAGCATGCACACACCCACCAACGGATCTCTCCAGTCTGTCTGGAAAATGACCTCTTTAGATTGGTCTCTTCTCCCAGTCTTGAGGCCAGCAAGGGTCTGAAATGTTTAGGTAGGGGTGGGGGGCTTGGGGGCAGCAACCTGGAAGGACAGGGAGCGGGACTAGGGGACTTGCCTTGGGTCGCGTTTGCATAGCGCTTTATGTAAGAGAAAGCTGCCTACCTTCCAGCCTCTCCTTGGCACAGTCATTGTATGAAGAATTCGAGCAGGCAAGGTGTCGTAGTTGGAGGCCAGATCATGGCAAGGTTTGGGGTAGACTATCTTTCCTTTCTCCCTCTTGAGAAAAGGAGGGGAAAAGGAAAACCAACAACTCAAACAAAGCACTTGCACTTGGCCGGGCAACATGCTGGCCACTCCGGCGCACCGGTCTTTCCTGCTTGCCAGAGCCAGCACACCCATTTTTCAGCCGGGGAAGCTGAGGCCAGAGAGCTGAAGGGTCTGTCTGCCCAGGTTCTCATAGCTCATATATGTGGCTGTGTTGGGATTATGAACCCAAGTCTCCAGAGTTCCAAACCAGAGTTCTTTCCACTTATCCTACCAGCCGTGACATAGGAGACAAGGGAAAGCTTTGGTAAGAGGAGGGGAAGGACGCCTGCCCCAGGTGGGCCTAACCTCAAAATAAACCAGAGAGACATTCCATCACGGAAAGAGTGTAAATGCTGCCACATCCAAATTGGTCATTCAAGGTCAGGGAGGGCCTTTCTGAACAGGTGACATATGAGCCAAGATCTGAAGGATGAGAAGAGGCAGCTGGCTTTGCAAGATCTGAAGCCAGAGGCCCAGAGAGGTTAAGGAATCTGCTCAAGGTCACACAGCTAGCTTGTGCCTTCATTCCCTCCCTCTGGCCCTCCAACAAACCCTTCTAACGAAGTCCCTCCTCTGCATCCGGCCCTGGAGCGATGTTAGGATATAACTACTCCCGGAAATGCTATTGTAACTCAGAGCAGCCTTGAAGAATAGGTAAATAAATGAACGTGGCAGGCGTTCCAATAGAACTTCATGAACGAATCGAGCAGCCCACCCACCCTGCCTTAGATCACAGAAACAAAGAAGATACAGTCCTAGACTTTGAGAACTTCCTGCTTTACTTGGGGAGATAAAACAAGTGCAGCAGAATATAGAATCCAATAGGGAGCATGTTAAAGGACACAAGAGAGAAAGACAGAACTCATGGAAGAAAGGTCATTTCTGCAATTTGGGAAGGAGAGAAGTCAAGTTCAGGTTCTCAGAAAGGGCCACCTGGACCTGGAGGACCTCTCTGACCACACCCTGTTGTCTTCTACCAAAACATCTTGCTTCTCTCCTTCACAGCATACAGATTACACTGTGTGATTATTGCCATTTACATTTTTATTTGGTTAATGCCCATCTCCCTCCAGGAGCCTAGAAGCTCCATGATGGCTGTGGATTATTTTTATAGCTTACATTTATTCCCCCCGCTCTTGGTAGCAGTACCTCAGTCTCTCCCTGGGGTGCCACCTGTTTTACTTCCATCTCTTGGGCTCTTCCCAGTTCCAGTCACTAAGATGTGATCCAGACCTGTTGAAGTGATTGGCTTAGGGATGGGCCAATGAAAATTAGTCCCAGGGTTTTGCTGGCTCTATTTGAAAAGAAACTTGCTTTCCCCACAGGATAGAAGCCTGGAGTTGCTGGAGATTATCTTTCCAGCCATGTTGGTAGAGCCTGCTGAAAGGCCAGAACTTAGAGATATTAGACACCAAGTACTGATGACATATCAGCCCCTGGATCCAGCCCTGCCTGAAGCCATCCCTAACCCAGGACTTTTCAGTTACATTTTCTGCTTCGGTCTGTTTGAGCTGTATATTTGTTACCTGCAACCAAAAGAATCCTTACTAATAGATACACAAGTGCTTCTCAAGCACCCAGCACAGTGCATAGAATACAGTAATAAGCAATGGATATTTGTCGCACAAACAACAGTTGGCATTGAAGCAGGAGCTCAAAACATGCACCCACATGAAGTTATAAGATCCAGAGGAGCACAGAATGGAAGCCAACTTTGAAACCAAAAGGATTGTCCCAGGAAGAGGAGAGGATGATGAATGAAATTGTGGTCACTATTTCAAGGAATAATAAATGATGTGTAAACATATCCATGGCATAGGAGATAAAGGAAAATCGATCCCGTCAAAGAGAGTGGGGATTCCAGGCACGATGAACAAATGGAAGGCAGGTTCAATATCATCATCTTAGCTCTACCTTCATTTTGCTTCCCACACACCCCTGGCAGGGCAATTGTGGGCTGCCTCATTGGCACACTTGGGTCCACAGGGACTCTAAGAGGCAGAGCTGACCAAGGTCAAGGGCCTCAAAGATCACACAGGCCTTGAAAGACTCAAGGATGGGCCCTGGGCAGCAATTAGTGAAATATGATGGTCTATTTTTAGAAGCCGTTTGATTCCAGGTCCATTACCTGGTAGATGTGAGTGATGGTGTGGAATTGTCAAATGTAACATTATTCTCTCAGACAGCATCCGCTTGGCAGGCCACATTGGGCAATTATGGTGGAGACTGGTCTTGCTGCAGAGCAAAAATGGAACAGTCACGGCATGAGGAAAACACCTCAAGTGTCTAATTTCATTGTGTCTCCTTGTTGTGAATGGAAGGCCAGAGGTCACTTCTTCCTGGCCCAGGAAGTGTGGGCATAGGAGTGGGCAGGTAGAGACAAGGATGGTGGGAGAAAATGGGAGGGGATACACCTGGGAGACCCTTGCTTTGTAGGGGAGATCACTCCGATCAATCAACACACAGTCATGCAAGTTTGCTCACTCATTCACTCAATAAACGTTTACTAACACTTAAGCAAAAATAATAACAATAGTTAACTTGTCCTGAACACTCGCTGAGTGCCCGGGGACTGCTCTGAGTGCCTCGTATAGAACCGTCACCCTAGCTGTTGTGAGACTCCCCAAATTATGGATCAGGAAGTCAAAGCCCAGAGAAGTTAAGTCATCCCATCAAGGACACACAGCTTGAATCATCCCTGAGCTGGGATCTGAATCCAGGCAGTCAGGTTGCAAAGCCTGCTTTTTAAAGCATCCCTGTCTCTCTGTGGGCCAGGCCTGGCATCCACAGAACATCCCATAAGCCCCTCTTCACAGTGTTTTGTGTGAGGAAGGTATGAACATCAGGCTTATTGGAGCACAGAGGAGGGAGCAGTCAGGGCTGCCTGAAGAGGATGTGGGTGGTGAAGGGAGGAAAGAGAGACTGCAGGCAGACAAGAGGAAGAAGGAGGTGCAAGGCAGAACAATCAGTCTGGGCAAAGGTGTAGAGCAGGACTAGGGAAGGACGGTGTAGTCCAGGAATGCCAGAGGTGGGTGTGGAATGAGTAGAGGGGTCAGGGAGAAGGTATGGAAGGAAGTGAAGGTGGAGAGGTTGGCTGGAGCCTTGAAGGTCAACTAAGGAGTTTGGACTTTATCCTGGGAGAGTGAGAACCTTAGAAGGGTTTCTGGAAGGGGATGATGTGAGCAGATTATACTTGAGAAAGATGGCTCTGGTTCTCTGCAGAGGAAGGCTCGATGCAGGGAGGCCTGTGTGGAGGCTCAGTAGAAAGGCCACGGTCCAACAGCGACAGACAAGTTCAGCCCTCTGATCTTATCTCCCCAACTCCCCTGCTGGCTCACTCTGCTCCGGCCACACTGGTCACCTGGCTGTTCCTTGACTGATCCAGACATGCTCCTGCCCCAGGGCCTTAGCACACACTGTCTTCTCCATCAGGGAGGATTCTGAGCAGGGGAGTGAGCAGATCTGACTCATAAAAGTCCCTCTGGTTGCGTGTGGGGGACAGACTGTGGGGGTAGTGTGAAGATGGAAGCACAGACAGGAAGAGGCTCCTGCAGTGGTTCAGATGGGAGAGGATGGGGGCCTGAGTCAGGGATGCAGCAGTGGGGCGGTGAGAAGTGGCCACATTCCAGACAGGTGTCACCCATGCTTGTGTTTCACTGTCTTTCACTTGCATTCCACAAAACTTTCATGAGTGGAAGAGGAATGGTGGAGCCATGCTGGGTGTTTCAGGGACTGTCCCTTATCTCTGTCAACAATTACCCAGACAACACCTCCCTATGTCCCCAGCACTGTGCACAGAGCTCTATGCCTGTTAGGACCTCTGACCCTCCCTACCCCAGGGCTCTCCCCAAGAGTCAAAGTCATCCAGAGCAGCAAATGGTGCTGGGAAAACTGGGTGCCCACATGCGAAATGATAAAGTTGGTCCCTTACCTCACACCACACACAAAAATTAGCACAAAATGTTTCAAAGACCTTAATGGAAGACCTAAAAGTATAAAACTCTTAGAAGAAAAGATAGGAGGAGAGCTTCATGACATTGGATTAGGCAATGACTTCTTGAATATGACACCAAAACACAGGCAATCAAAGAAAAAAGAGACAAATAGGTCTTCATCAAAATTTAAAACTTAGGTGCATCAAAGACACAATCACCCAAGTGATAAGGCAACCTACAGAATGGGGAAAAATATGTGCAGATCATAGATCTGGTAAGGGGTTAATATCCAGAATATATAAAGAACTCTACAACTCAACAACAAAAAGACAAACAACTTGATTAGAAAACAGGGAAATTACTTGAATAGACATTTCTCTAACGAATATGTACAAATGGCCAGCAAGCACATGAAAAGATGCTCGACATCACTTGTCATTAGTGAAATGCAAATCAAGACCACAATGAGATACCACGTCACACCCAGAAGAATGGCTCTTATCCAAAGAACAGAAAATACCAAGTGTTGATGAGGATGTGGAGAAATTGGAACTTTGTGCCCTGTTGGTGGGAATGCAAAATGGTGCAGCTGCTGGGGAAAATAGTATGGCAGTTCCTCAGAAAAGCAAAAAAAGAATTACCATGTGATCCAGCAATTCCACTACCAGATATATACCCAAAAGAATGCGAAGAAGGTCTGGAGGAGATATCTGTACACCCAGGTTCATAGCAACGCTATTCACAGCGGTCAAAATATGGAAGCAAGCCCAACATCCATGGATGGATGAATGGCTGAACAGAGTGTGGTAAACACGTACAACAGAGTATTATTCAGCCTTAAAAAGGAAGGAAATCCTGCCATAGGCTATTACATGGATGAACCTTGAGGACATTACGCTAAGTGAAATAAACCAGTCACAAAAAGACAAATACTATATGATTCCATTTATATGAGGCACCTAGAGCAGTCAAATTCTTAGAGACAGAAAGCGGAATCATGGTTGCCAGGGGCTGAGGGGTGAGGAAAGGAATGCTATTGCTTAACAGATACAGAGTTTCAGTTTTGCAAGATGAACAATTTCTGGAGACCGGTTGCACAACAATGTGCATATGCTTAACATTCAATGATACACTTAAAAACAGTTAAGATGGTGAATTTTATGTTTTATGTATTTTGCCAGAAATAAAACAAGAACTCATCTGGGGGTTGTGTTCCAATTGTGGGGCTCAGGCATGAGTGTTTTTCAAAGCTCAAGGGATGTGAAGGTGCAGCCGGAGTTGAATAGCCCTGCTCTGTGAGGTATGCCCTATTTATCATGGCTACTTCCCAGTCTTAACGGAGGTGAGGTGCCCCATGCGCTTGCACCACCAGGAAGTGATGGAGGTGGGATTTGAACCCAGGCCCTTAGGAATATGTCTTCTGTGGTGACATTACGTCTTATTTGTTATTTATGTCACCGGAGAAACATTTTAAGGAGAACTGTGCACTGGACATTAACATGTGAATTTTGGCTGGTCATGCTCAGCTTTACCAGAGGCACCGAAACCAAGAATCTCTCTCTCCCTCGGGGAGGAGGTTGGGCCTTATCTTTTAAACTACCTATTAAAATAATGCCTAATGCTAATCCTGTGTCTCTAGTAGTCCCATCCAGTAGCCTTTGAGGGCAGGGTCCTGATGGATCAGGCGCCAGGAACACTCCCAAGTCAGGTGGGAGACGCCGAACCCATCTCTCCCCTCAAAGCATGTTCCCCAGGGTGAGAAGGGCAAGGTGGAGATGGCTCCTGGAGCTTTCTTCTCACTTCCTGAAGGCTCTTCACACAGCCCAGAGGCCAGACCATGGGCTCAAAGTCAGGGAGCCCTCCCATTCCCTGTGTGACTGTGGGCCAGCCACTTCACCTCTCTGGGCCTCCGTTTCCATGGCTACGAGTAGAGATAATTGTCCCGCCCTCACAGGGTGGCCTGGGCATCAGATCCGTAAAGGTCCTTGCGTCTGCACCACTCCATAAGCACTGGATGGTAGCTACTGCCACTGTCAGTTCTTATTTTATCCAGGAGACAGAGGTGAGGCTGACTGAGCCCACCAGCCCTGGATTCTCTTCTTTTAGGAGGATCTCTGGTATGGGTTTTGTTGTAAGATGCTTTTGTAGCCCACAAGACAATCAGGACACTGAAGACGTGACATTTCCCACAGATCTGTGGTTCCTTCCACCAGAACCAGACCCCAAGACAAGGATCCAAGTACAAGTAGCTTATGTGGGAAGTCATCCCAGAAAACACTGGTAGGGGAGAGGGGCCGTGAGATAGGGAAGGGAAAGAAGCCAAACAGCGTTTATAATCAAGCAAGGAAATACTGTGGGCACCAGGAACTCTGGGGCACCTCTGAGTTACCCCCCCCCAATCCAGGGGTGAGGGAGCCGGGGTGTTTATACAGCTTCCCCCATCAGTCAGCAGTGGAGGGCTGCTCTGGGTGGGGCATTAGGTCCCTGTCGTTCCTGGACTCACTGGCCAGAGGAAGCCTCTAAGGCAAAGGACTGCAGGTGTTGGGCAGCTGGGAGTTGGGCTGGTGGCACAGAAATGGTAAGAGCTAAAAGGATCTGGGTGGGACATGGCCTCTCCTCTCTCGGGGCTGAGTCCCCGTTCTGCCCCAACTGCCCCTGCGATGGTGAGTGAGTTATACAACCTCACCTTATAATAAGCATGTCTCATTTTAGAAGACGATGACTTTTTTTTGAAAAGGAGTTTATTTATCTGGCAGGATCATCAGGAGGATTAAATGAGATGACGATTAAAAACAAAACCAAAAACAAAACCCCTAAAAGTTACTGAAGGCTTTCTATGTGCCAGACCCTTTGCATACATTAACTCATTTAATTTGGTAGCAATTCCATGAGACAGGCTTTGTTACTGCCCTCAATTGATGCATGAAGGAACCGGGGCACGGAGAGGTACAGCAGTCTATCCCAAATCACATGGTTAGTGAGTAAAGGAACCGGACTTTGAACTTGGGCCATCCAGCTCTAAAATCAGGGCTCCCATCCATGCTACTATCAAGTCAAGGACGTACACAAAGTGCTGGGTATGGAGTTGGTGTTTACTGCTAGCTTGTTCTCTTTCAGTTAATGAAGCTTTGGCCAAACTGCTCATTTGGCCAACACTTTTCCTCCCTAAGCATTTTCACATTTTCACATTTTGCAGTCTTTCAAAACCCCCGAGAGACCAGCTGCCAAGGTATGATCCTGGTCAAGCATCCTAATGGAATGGAACGATCTTTGAGCCTCGATGAGGGTACCAATGAAGTCAGAAAGGCCTGGAAATGGTCCCTGACCTGTACCGAATTGCAGTGTGACCCAGGCAAGTTGCTGGAGCATCCTCTGTGTTTCCTTATATCTAATGGGGATCCTGGATTTCTGATGCCCGGCTTCAGCACCTTACATCCACCATCATACTTAATCCCTTGGGCAGCCGTGTGAGGCGGGGGGTGGGGGGTGGGGGTGTTTATTTTCATCCTCATCTACAGATTCGGAAATGGAAGCTAGGGGAGGTGAAGCGATTTGCCCAAAGTACAGAGCTAGGAAATGGCAGGGCTGGGATTCCAACCCAGGACGGTGTGACCCCATAGCCAGGATTCCAGATCTCTGCAATATTGTCTCCAAGGAATAAACACAAACATCTAGGATGACCGACCTGGGGCTGGCAAGAGCCTCGGCCACAGATGACTCATAGCGCTGAAAAGGCCCTATAGATTCCAAATTGGTTTCCCTCATTTTTTCGGTTCTCCCCCACACACACACCCCCCGCCCTCATTTTTTCTTGATGACAATACACGAATCCCCCTGGCTCAGGTTAAGGAAGCAGAAGGATCATCACATTAGAGGCATGAAATCCCAAAGGGGCGGGCAGTGATCGGGCAATCCACAACACTGGGACAGGAGATGTTGCCATCCAGGGGTGTAGCTAGCAGAGAGGAATCCCCTGATGATGCTAATAATCGCTGTTGTCATTTATCAAATGCTGACCATGTGCCAGGCACTTTATGCAGATTATCTCCTTGTGGCCCTCTCAGGTGGGCTCCATTTTAATTCCCCTTTTCTAGATGAGGACACTAAGACTCAGAGAAGGGAAGGAACTCCCCCAAGGTCATATTCCTGGTAAGCCATGGACCTGAGAACTGAACCACATCTTCTAGACCCTGGAGATGATTCTTTTTTTTTTTAAGATTTTATTTTTTAAGTCATCTCGATACCCAACATGGGGCTTGAACTCACGACCCCGAGATCAAGAGTCGCACACTCTACCGACTGAGCCAGGCAGGCTCCCTACCCCCACCCAGAGATGATTCTTAATCAGATCTGTGGTGGGCAAAATACTGACCACTATCTTTAAATAAAGACCACTCCCACTTTTGAATATAATAATATGTAATTATTATGATTATTCACATTTATAAAGTACTTTCCACTTGCAAATTATATTCACATCTGAAATCTCACTGAGTCATCAAAACCGCCCCAAGAGGTGGGCATTGCTCTAACTGCCATTTGGCCAATGAGCTCACTAAAGTGCAGACAGCTTGAATGATCTGCCCAAGATTCCAGGATTAAGAAACACAGGCTGGGAACCAGACCAGCCTGGGTTCAGGCCCTAGCTCTGCCATTTTCATTCCTGCCACAAATATTTATTGAGCATTTAATTGTGGGAGTTCCAGCAAGTGGTTTCACCTCTCAGAGCCTCAATTTTCTCTTCGTGAAAGAGTCTTAATACCACTCATCGAAGCCATTCCTTCCTGCATCTGAAAATGCTGGACACTTGCCTTCCCCGGCTTCCCTGCTGTGAGAGCATGAGCATGTGACCTGATTCTGGCCAATGGGATTTGAAAAGAAGTCTGAGGGGACTCCTGGGAAAGGTTTGCCTCTCAGGGAAAAAGGTGGCACACGGGATGAAATGTCCCTCTTCACTGGTTGGACCTCATGGGTCTACATTAGCCGTCTTGTGACGTGAGGCTGAATCAAGCCTGAGGGCCAAGCCACCTGCAGGAGCTGGAGGAGCAGAAAGATGGAACGATTCTAGAATCCTGATGGTATCATGGAGCCATTAGCCCAAAACCAGCTACCTTGGAATTTTCTGTTACGTGAGATGATGCATCTTCCTCCTTGTCGAGGCCACTTTTAGTTTTCTATTCTGTTACTTGCAGTCCAAATTGGCAGATTACCTGATAGGATTGTTGAAGGGATTTCAATGAGATAGGGGATATAAAGTACCACTAACTAGCGCCTGGCACAATCAACAGTAGCCAATCAGACTGAGATACATGCCCTGAGACTATTCCAGGGAAGGCAGACCCTCCTGGCCTGGCGAATTATTTCCCTCTCTCTCCTGCTAAGAAAAGCCTGGAGATTTTTCCAAGAAAGCAGGAACCCAGTGGTGGCCCAGGACCACAATCCTGTTGCTTGGACGGGGCTGACCCCAGCTTCCAAGCAAGAATCATCACACTGCCTTTTGCCTAATGGACTTTGATTTTCACTCCCCTGACGGTGAAGGCTAGAGCCTGTACTTTGGTTTGTCTCCGTGTTGCCAGAACATCCCATCAATTATTAACAGCGTCAGCTCGGTCTCCCAGTACTGCTATCAGAAGGAAAGAGTTTGTTGCAACTCAGCCCACCCAGTCATAGAGAAAGGACTCTGCTCCTATTTATAGCAACGAGCCCCACCTACTCCCATGTGCTAGGCACCGCGCTAAATCTTCACAAACATGATTTCATGATGACCCTGCAAGAAGGGCCTTGCATCTCCATCTTATAGGTGGAAGGCGAAGGCTTGCAGAGGTGAAGAACCCGCCTGAGGCCAGAAACTGGGGAGGTGGTGGGACTGGGCCTGGGACCCTGGTCTGTCCTTGCTCTAAACATAGGAGATATGCTTGTTCCTGCATCTCACGACCACGGAGAAATGATCTTCCCTTTGACCATCTCATTCTGTGGCCTCTGAGAAATTTCCATAGGCTTTGCTGCTCTGATAAGCAAGGCATCTAACCTGGGGGATGGATGGGGTGGGGTGGGCAAAGTACACATGACTGAAGGAGGCCAGGAAGCTGGGCTGCAGGCAGGCAGTGAGGAACAAGAGACAGAGCCCCAAAACCCGAGACACACTGACTGACTGCTTGATTCATTCATTCAGTCCACATGTAGTTATTTGGAGCTCCTCTGGGCCAGCCACCTTGACGGGTGCTGGGAACAGAGCTGTGACTGTAACTCATGGAGCTCGCACTCTGGAGGGTGAGAAAGAAAAGGAAGCAAATAAAATTTCAGGTGGTGCTCAAAGCCTAGGCAGGAAAGACACTGAGTGTGGTTGCAGAGAGTAAGGGGAAGGAGAACGTTTTAGACAGGGGTCGGGAAAGTCTCTCGGAGGGGTTATTTGAGCAGGGACTTGCTCAAATGAGGAATGAGGAGAAGCAGCTGGAATGGGACACGGGGGGGCAGAGCATTCCAGGTGGCAGGAATAGCAAGTGTAAAAGTCCTGGGGCAGGCTTTAGCCTGCCCTGGGTAGGGAACAGCAAGGAAGCCAGTGGACTGGAGCCCAGTGAAGCAGAGGAGAGTTGAATAGATGAACTCAGAGAGAGGACATGGGGACCGATTCGGTAGGGTCTGATATGCCATGGTGGAAGGTTTGGATTTTATTCTGAGTGTGGTGGGAAACCTCTGGAGGATTTTAAGCAGATGAATAATGTGATCCAGTCTCTAATTTGAAAAGCTCCCTCTGGCTGCTGTGTGGGCAATGGATTTGCAGGGGGCAAAAGTGGAAGCAGGGAGACTGGGGAGAAGTCTGTGGCACTTAATCACTATGGAAAGAACAACATCTTCAAAATCACACTTGGGTTTGAATTTCTGGCTACTCTTGTTTGCCTGCTGTGTGACCTTAGGCAAGTTACTCAACCACTCTGAACCTCCCTATTTATGAAAGGCGGGATAATAACAGAGAGCTGGTATGAGGACCAGTTGTGTTGTTACATTTCATACACAGTGAATGTTTGATCAATGGTCAGGATTTCTATACTGAGGGACCAATGATCATGCTTGCCTGTGAGCCTCCCCATTTCAGCTCTGGCTGCAGAATGTCCTAGACCGTCCATTTGCCAGGAATGTGAACTGACAGCCTGAGCCTGGGATCACGGAGAGGTCATGAAGCTTGTCCCTGTGAGCGGATTAACCCGAGGGCAAGATGAGGCTGTTTATTCCCAAACAGCGCCTTTTGCAAGCCTGAGCTCCCTCCACTGTCTTGCTGCCAGACGCCAACCCAAACACAGCCCTTTGCCGGCTTCTTCCCTGGGAGGGTGACTCGACCCTCCTTGGCCCCTCATTCTCATGTCTTAGGGACAGGACAGGGACAGGGAAGAGTCATGTTTGGGCCTAACCAGGGTGTGTGTAGGAAGAACCCGTGTCAGGCCTGGAAATAGCAAAATAAGTCTGCTGATCCTAAGCCGGTTAAGGGTGAGTGACTGTCTTAAGAAGGAAGGTTTCTGGACACGAAACCTAGGGCAGGATTATGGTCAGAGGCAGCCCACAGAAGAGAAAACCAGGCCTAGAAATCTCTGCATGCTCTTTGGGGTTGCCAGGGAAGAGAGAAAACGTTCAGGCCTCCCTCCACCTTCCTCCCAGCCACCCCCCCCCCCACATCTACTCTCAGAGGCCTCTCCCCAAGCCACCAGATCTGGGGAAAGGACCCCACAGTGTCCCCTTCAGACCCAGCCTTGCAGGTGGACCTTCAGTGAAGGGCCAACTAAGCCAGGGGGATCCCACAAGGAGAGGCCAGGCGGGGCACAAGGCAGCCCGAGCACATACATGATGCTTCCTCCTGCCTTTTTCCTTTTGCCGCAAACACATTTACCTACCTGCCCCCCCCCCCACTGGCCCCACTCTTTGAGAGTGTTCTGCATGTCTTTCCCAGCGTGGTAGTCCTGGATTTCGACATCAACACTTCTTATTTCTGGCTCCCCCTGGGCCTCACACAACCTCTTCTAGAGCGCTGAACACACTGTGTTGTCATTTACTCCCGACACCCAGCACGTTGGCCACCTGAAGACAGGCCCCATCTCTCCAAGGCATTCCTGGAACCCAGCCCAACACAAAGAAGCAGCTCAGCAGCACTGACCCCCTTCCCTGGCCTGGCCCCCCACCCCAAGTCTGTCTCAGGCCAGCATACCCTCTGCCTTCACCCAGCAGCACACTGGTCCACTTGGTGTGATCTAAGCCTTTCCGCCTCCTTCTGATTCATTTTTCACATTGCCTCATTTTTTTATCTTATTTCAAAATTCACATCCTCTTCCGACAGCCAAAAAGCATCTTTACAAGCTGCACCAAATCATTCTTGGAATAAACTCACCAAATAAATAAAGAACAAACCAGGGGTGACCCCTTGCCCACAAGCATCCACAGGCAGCTGCGTGCGTCATGCATGCACACACCTACCCCTCAGAGTCCCTGTGCCTCATTTTTCTTACTTATGTTAAAACTGCCTGACAGTATCTCAATGTCCTCCAAGCACATCTGTAAGCTGCTTTCATTCCTTCCTTGGGGCAAAGTGGGGTTATAAATACAGGGATAAGTATTAGAATAGCAGGTGACCCCCTCCCCCCTTCCGCCTGGGTCTAGGACTCCACGAGGGAGCATTATGTATATAGACCAAACTCAACTCCATCCCAGCAAGGCTTTATCGTCCCTCTGTGCCTTCTTATTTACAGTGTCCACCCTCTTGCTGTGGGAGTTTACATCTCCGCAAATCCTCTTCTCCAAGAGAGTCGAGGTATAAAGTATTGAATGATCAAGGGATGAGGTAACCAATGCAAACAGTAACAGTCGAAAGGTGTTGGTGCTCACGTCTGAGGTCTGGGCCACAGCCCCTCCCCCTTCCTGGTCTTCTTTGGGAAAGAAGCCAGAGACTCCCCCAGCGGTGGTCCTCCAGCCGGGGACCCAGGCAGAGCCCCCAGTGCAACTGCCCGCAGATCCCAGACTCACCTTGGCAGCCACGGAAGAATTGGGCTTCTCCAGGAGGTCCCAGAGCTTTTTCCTCTTCTCTGCGCAGCACGTGTTATCGAACTCCTCCCCCTCTCGCTCCCGCAGGGTCTCAGCCTCCCGCTTGAGCTCCTCGTTCATCTGCTCCTTCTTCTGGTGGTAACGGGCTTGGCAGCAGGACTCCAGGTAGATTTCGTCGATGCCCCAGTAGTCAAGCTCTTGGCTGAAGCTCAGCGCGCACATCTCCTCCATCATGTGCAGCCGCCCAGTGCGGTAGAAGTTGAGGATGGAGGTGAAGGCGCCTGGATGGCGGTCGAAGAAGTACTCGTTGTCGTCGAGGCTGTAGTCGTCGCACACCTCGAGCAGCGAGTCGTGCGTGTTGCAGTCGCGTAGCTTGCCCAGCCGCGTGCGGGGCAGGCGGTCCAGGGTGCGCCAGAGAACCTCGTGTGCCAGACCCCCGACGTTGAGGCGGACGCGCCTCGAGCACGCCTTGCTACGTACGATCTCCATGGGCTCGGGCGGCAGCGAGCTGGTGGAGCGGGAGCCATGCTTCGTCATGCCCGCCGGCATCGCTGGTCCGGCCGCCCCCGCCCCCCCTGCCCCCCCAGGCCGCTGTCACTGGACGGCAAGGCCGGCCGCTGCGGGGGAGGGGGGCAGGGAGCGCTGTGGGCTGCTGGGGGTGCAGGGGACCGCGCGGGCGCGCGTCACGGCCGGCTTCTCACCTCCATCCCGACCGCTGAAAGGCAGGAAGCGGACGCGGGTCAGCAAACAGGGAGCTGGGAGCGGCCCCTCCCACCTCCCCACCGGGGCCCCAACCGGCCTTGACCTTCCTGGTGCTTAAGCGGCTCAGGACTGGGGGGCGGGGGGCGGGGGGCGGGGGTGGCTGAACGGCTTGGCGCTGTCCCTCCCGCCAGTGCTGAAGTCCGCCCCATCCCATGGGTGGAGGGAGGAGCGACTCTTCGGGGCGGGAAGAGGGCCCCCAAGAGGCGCTTCGGGGATCCGGGAGGCCCCACCCCGGGTTTCTGCCGCCCAGGCCAGACCCAGCCGCCCGGGGCGCTGTCCTCCCCTTCGAGTGCTGAAACTCGCTTCTTTCTGGGTCTCCCCGTCGAGTCCCGAACCAGCCCCACAATGGGCAAAAGGGGCGCTGCATGAAAAACTTTTTTTTTTTTTTCAGATTTCTCATCTTTTCCTTCCCCCTGCTCCGAAATAATTAGAATTTGAGCTCTAGGGGGTGGCAGTGGGTTGGCTTTTTCTAAACCTTAAAAGACTTGGGGACAATTCTGGGGGGATTTCAGCTGCCCACCTGTCGGAGGTCATAACTGACGGGGTGGTCAAAGACAGCCTCGCTGTTCCGGAGCGACCCCTCTCCCTAAAGCACGGGAGCATCTCTTGAGGTCGCTCCGGTAACTAAGTGAGCCCTGAAAGACGCAAAGCCAAGATCTGTGCGGAGTCCTACCCCTCCCCCTGTGACCCCTACCCCACCGCAGGAGGGGCGCGCAGAGTCCTGCGGATCCACCTGCTCCATCCTTCCTTCTCTCCTTCCCCGCCCCCCCCCCTCCCCGACCTCGCTCCTCTCCTGCGATGGCTTTTTATAACTCCGGGTTCTGCGCCTTTCCCGGGGCTTGGAAGGGAAGGGGTGGGGAAGGTGGGAGGCGGGGAAAGGAGCTGAATTTTCTGGCCTTTTCAAAACGTGCCCTCCTCCCGCCGCGCGCTGGTGATTTCGGGGGCTGCCCTGAGCCCCCCAGCATGTGATCCTGACGCCCTCTCCCCTCGCGCGTCCCCAGGCCCCAACCCTTGCCCGAAGAACCCCCCCATAACACCCCCCCGGCCTGAAGCCGCGGAGCCCGGGTAGACCAACAGGCCGAACCGCGGCAGGCGAGCCCCCTTCCTCTGTCCCCCTGTGTCCCCGCCGCTGGCCGCGCGCCTCAACACTCACCCCCAGGGCGGCCGCTTCCCGGGGCCAGGGAACGCGCATCGCCCCGGCCGCCCGGGCGCCCCCGCCCGCGGGCAGCGGCGAACCCGGGGCCGGGCCGGGCCCGGCCTACGCCGGCCGGGCAGGCGACGCGCTAGGCTGCAGGCGCCGAGGAGCCGGGGCTCCCTCTCCGCGGCTGGGGGCGCGGGCGAGCGGGGGGGCGCGGGTGGCAGGTCCGCGATCGGGCGGCGCCTCCTGCTCCACCTCCTCCGGCTCCGGCTCCGGCTCCGGCTCCGGCGGCGGCGGCGGCGGCGGCTGCTGCTGCTGCTTGAGCGAGATCAACAAGTCGGGGCTGAGCTTAGGCTCTGCGCTGGCTGCGATTCTGTCCCGCACTTCGGAGCGCCCGGAGTCGGGCACCGAGGCGGGACGGCGCCACCTGCGGGTCGGAAGCGTGCGCGCCGCTTAACTCCTGCCTGCCCGGCCCAGCCTCCAGGTGAGGCTGGGGGCGGGCTAGGGCTTTGCGCGAAGATGCACCTGGCGGCCCGGCCCTTCCCACCTGGGCTCCCTTTCCTGGCTGCCTCGCAATCCTGCCTTCTTTTGTCAGGTGAAGAACGTGGGGGTGAGCGCCTACTCTGTGTGAGGCACTAGGATAAGCGGCTGAGAAACAGCTGTGAATCAAACACAAACGTTCGACCCTTGGAGAGCTGGCTGGAGACAGACAAAAAACAAGAAAGTAAAAAAAATATGTCAGACGGTGATAAGCGCTGGGGGGGATAAGAAAGTAGAGGAGAGGGATAGAGGCAGGGGTGGGGTGGGGGCAGATTGCAATTTTAAATAGCCCTTGCTTTCATGAGCTTCCATGCTAGATTCTAAAACCTAATTCTAGGATGGAATTCTGGATTCTAGTGGAGGAAGGTAGACAATGAAGTAGATCAACAGACAAATATGCAATGTGGCAGCTGGTGGCAACAGCAAAGATGAAAAATAAAGTAGGGTGAGGGCAAGAGAGAGTGAGGGGTCAGCTGGTTTATAGAGCCTGGCGATTCATTATTCATTCATTCATGTTACCTTGGGCAGCTGGTTATTGAGAGCTTACTGGGTGCCTGGCCCTGTGCCAGGCTGGGCAAAGGAACCATCCTTCCCTGGAGCTCCAGTGGAGGAGACAGAATCCATCAAATAATCTCCAGAAATGAATATAGAACCAAAGGAATTACCTGAAGAAGTGAGCAAGGCTTACCTAAGGATGCCATAGTTAGACCTCATGTTTACTCATTTATTCTTCCAAATACATATTTACTGCATGACAAATAAATAGGAAGAGGGATACACAGTAAGCCCCCTGCTTTGGAAGAGAAAGCTGTGACTAAGCCACAGGGCCCCTTTCCCTCTCTGGCCCTTTTCTTCATTTATAAAATGAAGAGATTCATTTCCATAGTGTTGCACATATTATACTATATAGTATAATATATAATATTATATATACTATATAGTATAATATAATGAATAGTATAACATTATATATATATATATATGTTTAAAGTAGGCTCCACAGCCAGCATGGAGCCCAACACATGGCTTGAATTCATGACCCTGAGATCAAGACCTGAGATAAAATCAAGAGTTGGACCCTTAACAGACTGAGCCACCCAGGTGCCCCAATATCACTATATTTTTAAAATCTGTTTACTTTCATCACCTCCATCATCATGGTCCTTGTCCAAGATGTCATCCTCTTGTGGGTAGAAGCCAGGGATTCTGCTAAACATCCTCCAGTGCACAGGATGGGCACTCACGATAAATAATTCTCCAGGTCTGAATGTCAATAGTGCCAAGGTTGAAAAACCCTAGATTAATTTAATAGAAGGCAAAGGTATTTGCTGGTCTGGAAATGCTATTCTCTCAACCACTAATTGGTGAGCACCTACTATATGCCAACACTACTCTAGACACTGGAGATACAGTGAGAAGAAGAAAACAAGCAATCCCTATGCTCTTGGACTTATATTCTAGTGAGGAATACAGTTAATAAACAAGTTAAATAAATAAATCTGATCACTTGGATTGTGATAAATGCTATGAAGAAAAGTAAACAAGAGGAAGTGGTAAAGCATGTCTGAGAGGCACCAGCAACTTTAGATAGGGGTGTCAGGCAGGAAGTCTTCCAGGAAGAGATGATATATCTAAGCTCAGAACCTGAGGGCAGGGAGAAGACAACCATGTGAAATTCTGAGGAAGGGGTTACAGGCAGGGGAGCCAATAAAAGCAAAGGCCGTAAGGTGGAAATGACCTTGGGAAGGAAGGTTTAGAGAGGTAGACAGGACTAGGCCATACAGAGCCTTGTTGGAATTTTATCCTCAAGGTTAAGGAATGAGTTTGAGTTTTTTCTGATCCTGATGGGAAGCCATGATAGCATTTAAGCAGAGAAGTCCCATGTGCTGATATATTTTTAGAAGTGATTCTTCCAGCTGCTGTGTGCATTATGAAGTATTGGGGGACAAAGATGGCAGCAGGAAGACCCCTCATGAGGCATCTGCTATTGTCCGGGCCAGTGGTGAGGGGCTGGGACTGGAATGATGGTAGTGAAGATGGTTGGGCAATTTCACAGCCACAAGGCTCTGGAAGGAGATTGATTCTTCCCCAAGCCCAAGGCTAGTGCTAGATACCCCATGTCATTCAGATTCTTCCCTCTGAGTGGCCCAAGTCCTGCAAAGTTTGGTTCCAGATTTAGATAAAGAACATCTAGATACACCTGGATCTTGGAAGTGCAGACAGTGGGAATAGCTCTGTCTCTGTTTCCCCATGTTCTGCGCAGCACACAGTTCAGAATTTTTCCTTTCTGAATGAAAAGACTGTAACTATTTGAAAACATCAGACCTTCATTTCCTAGAATTTTCTGCCATCATAAGAGGAGAGACTGCCTAGAAATAAAGCCAATTCAGGGGAAAGTAGAGCCCAGAGGTTGAGATACTGAGTCCTGACAATGTCGTTAGAGTTTCTGGATCCAGTCATGCCTGAAGGCATTGCCCCTGGATTTTCCAGCTCTGTGAGCTAGTAAATACTCCCTTTTTACCTAAACCAGACTGAGTTGTGATATTTTCCTTTATGTCCCAAAGAGTCCAACTGATAACAATTCTTTCTCCACAAACCAAAAGTTTCCCATCTCCTTATAATGTACTTATAAGAAACAGGGGGAAAGAAAATGAACTTACAGGAAACAGGGCAAAAAGAATAATAAAATTCAGAATGTTTTACAGAAAAGGGACCCCTCTCACCCCGGAAAGAGTTCAAGTATAACCATGTCATTTTGCAGATGGGAAAAATTAAAAGCTCATCAAGGGGAACAGCATCCTAAAGGTCAACCAGAGAGTAGGCAGCTGAGTGCCCGCACCAGGTTACAAACTATATCTGCTCAGGCCCTCTCGGCAGACTTCCTGCTGAGAGGTGTTGAGATTTTTACCTGAGGCTGAGTGATATCAAGTCAGCCCAATTCACCCCTGTAGATACAAGTGAATCCCTTGTATCCACTCAGTTTTTTTTTTCCTTCTTAAACCCCATAATATGGGGCACCTGGGTGGCTCAGTCATTAAGTGTCTCAGGTCATGATCCCAGGGTCCTGGGATCGAGCCCCTCATCAGGCTCCCTGCTCAGCCGGAAACCTGCTTCTCCTTCTCCCACTCCCCCTGCTTGTGTTCCCTCTCTTACTATGTCTCTCTCTGTCAAATAAATAAAAAAATAAAAAAAAAAAACCATAATAACAGCCATCACTCTCTATAATCCCACTGAGTGGCCTCAGGTTTCTTGGCACTTCTGGGCACTGAATAAGATTAATGAGTCCCCTCCCCCTCTCCCCCACAGACCCCTGGGAAGGAATAATTGCTTTATGAGGGTAGTTATGGGGGCACCCAAAAGCTCAAGGGAAATCATTGACATCTCCGAGTGGATGTCAGTCAGGACAACTGCTCTTTGCTGTGGCCTTGCCCAAAGTTCCAGCAGCCCCAGGGGATTTTCCATCAGCTTGGACTCCAGTCTTCTTGCCTGTTTTCTTTCGTCACACCCAATAATAATAATCATAATCATGAGTAAAAATGGGGCTAATGATAGAATCTACCCCCCAGAGTTGCAGGAGAGACTAACGAGATAATGCATACGAGGTGCTTAGCACCCATGCCTAACTCTAGTAAGTACACGTTAATATAACAGCAGCAGCAACAACCATAATAGTAGCAGCTAACATTGAGCAGTTACTATATACCAGGCACTGTACTAAATGCTTTGCATGTATCTGACCTCATTTAAGATTCTTTCTGGCTCTCTCGCCCTTGGGCTGAATATTCTAATATAAAGACCTATTAGCTGTTGGATGATCCTTGAGTGACCAGATGTCTGATTCTAGTGTCCATCCCATTCTATGCTAGCCTGATTGATTTTATCAAGCCCTGGGTTTCCTGGCCCAGGTTCCTGGTAAAGGGTGAGCCTTGTTTTCTTACCAACCCAAATATTTACCCATTCTTCTTCCATCTTTTGCCCGCCACCTACCCATCAACCCAGCCATCTATTCAACCATCCATATACTATCCAACCATATAGCTACCAAGTTATCCAACTGTACATCCAACCAGTCATCTGTCCACTTATCTATCAATCCATGTACTCACACATCTTCCTTTCCAGTTACATATTCTATCCACCACTTATCTTTCCACCCATTCATACACCCACCAACCATTTATCCATCCATCTACCTAGTCATTTACCCATTCACTTACCCACTCACCCATATACCCAATTACTTACCCACCTACTCACTCAACCACTTATCCATCCACCTATCCATGCATCTACTTACCTACTCATTCATCCCCCCCCCCACACGGTCATCCAGCTCAAATATTCATGCATCTGTCCACCACTTACCTACCCCCTCATCTGTCCATCCATCCATCCATCCTCCATCCACCCACCCACCCACTCACTTGGCCATCCCCACTCATCTACTACCTACCATTTTATGGTGTTTATTACATGTGACGCTCTGTGGTAAGCCCCGGCTCCCTCCCTGGGAGGAAATATGGGTGCCCCCAGAAGGTCCCACAGAAGGAGATAGGTAAACGGGCACATAGTCCCTCAAACCCCTTTGTAGCCTGGACTTTGCCAAAGTCATTGACTCCCAGGGTCTGCGGCCAAAAAATGATGAAATACAGGGCATGGATGGATTGAGGCATGGGCTTCCAGCAAAGCAATTAAAGGTAAAGTAATATCTCTTCCCTGCAGATGGCCTGGGAACTCCAAGATGTGATGGAAAAGGAGCAAGTCAGCAAAAGGAGGAAATCAAAGCTACAGAGATCAAGAGCAAATGAACTGATTCTTATAAGATAACATTTCATTGACATCCAGCTCCCCTGCCCTTTGGGAACTGATATCTTTTCTACCTTCTCTCCACTGCCCTTGTCCACCTCTTCCCAGTCTCATCTGCCTCCTCTCTGATCTTCATCCCCTAGTTTTATCCTTCCTCTAACCCAACCTCCCCACAGCTACCAGGGTAGGCCTTTAAAAAGCAGAAGTCTGGCCATGTCACTCTCCTGCTGATAAACCTTCATAACTCCTCACCATCCAGGATAAAAGACAAACTCTCCCAAGATGAGGAAAAGACCACTTGTTTACTTAGTGCGTATTTCCTGAGCACCTACTATGTATCGAGCTTATGTTGCATGCTGGGAATGCAGGAATGGTGAAGTTAACTTGCCCTCCAGTAGCTCACATTTAAATGGGAGGCATAAACAGAGACATTTAAAAATAATCTAATATTGATAATTGCTGAGCAGGAAATAAGAAAAGTATGAATGTCAGAACAATGGGAAGGAGGGAGCAGTGATACTGCAGGTGAATGGTAAATCAGAGTAATAAGCAAGCCATAAAAGAGCAGGGGGAAGGGCATTCCAAGCTAAAGGTAGAAGGGAGAGCAGGTTCAAAGGCCCTGGGGCAGGAGGGTTGAAGGAGATGCAAGATGGTGGATGTGGCCAGAGTAGAGTGAGTGAGGAGGGCAAGAGTGGTCCAAGAAGGAGTAGGAGAGAAAAACAGAGAAGGAGAAAAATCATGTAGGTGAGGGCTCTGGGGAGATGTTTGGATTTTATGTCAAGAGCCTTGGAGAGTCTTAAGCAGGGAGTAGCTGATTTGATTTTTACCTTCAGGATATAAAAGACTGTTTTAAAGGTTTCTGAGATCTTGGTTTCTGCAGTGGCCTCAGAGTCTCCAAACTGAGGACAATACCTGACAAGACGCCTCCCTCAAGGGAGAGTGCTGGCCCCTCTGACACAGGGCGATCCTCGGTGGGTTTTGCAGCCCTTGCTCGTCATCCCCCTCCACGGAGATGGGGAGACAACTGATGGCATTTTGGGTTTGGGGAGACAGTTGCCAGAATTCTGAGTATTTCCTTCTTTCTCACAAAGAGAGGGTGCTTCTCTTCCCCCACACACTTAGACACAGAAAGTTGTGTCTGACTCTTGCCTTCTCTGCTTTTCCAGCTTCCTCACTTACCGCTACATCCCCACATTTCAGGCAAACACTTTCCAACCTCTGGCCCAGTGATAGCCACTTCCCAAACATGGCCCTCCATGGACCTGCCTCTGGGTTGGCACGCCTTGCCCCATTCCAATCCACCTCGACTCTGGGCTTGGCCTTGTGACTCATCTTTGCCAGCAGAATATGGCAGAAGTGATGCCATGTCCAGACCAAAGCCTTGAAGAAGGTCTGACAGCATCCACTTTTGTGCTCTCGAGAGCTCTGAGCCACAGAGTGAGAAGCCCTGAAATTACACAGGAGAGAGGGGCTCAGCCATTCTAATGTCTCAGCTGAGCACAGCTTGTCTGTTGTTCCTGCCAACGCACTATCTTAGATGTTGCTGCCCAACCTGACATCTGCCTGCAGCTATGTGGGAGACCCCAAGTGAGACCTGCAGAAGAACCATCCAACTAAGCCCCAGGCGACCCACAAAACCATGATAAATAATAAAACAATTTCATTCTATTTAAATTTGTTTTGGGGGATAATCTCTACACCCAATGTGGGGGCCCGAACTCAAACCCTGAGATCAAGTTGGGCTTTTCCAACTGAGCCAGCCAGGCGCCCCAAAACAATTTCATTTCATTTTTTATTGATTTGAGAGAGACAGAGCAAAACAGAGACAGAGAGAGCAAACATGAGCAGGGAGGAGGGGCAAAGGAAGAGGGAGAAGCAGACTTCCCGCTGAGCAGGAACCCTAACATGGGGCTCCATCCCAGGACCCTGAGATCATGATCTGAGCTGAAGGCATTTGACTGACTGAGCCAGCCAGGTGCCCCAAGCAATTTCATTTTAAATCACTACATTTGGGAGTTATTTGTTACACAGCCACAGATAACTGATACCGGGCCTTTGTTCATTCTGTTTCTATTGCCTTAGAATGCTTCCCCAGCTCCAACCATCAGTTTTCCCACACAGTGGACCCTTATTCACCTTCCAAAATCCAGATCCAGTGTCACTTTCCCTGCCTCCTCAACCATCTGGAGTAGTTTCTCTTTCCTCTGGGAAACTTCATTATGAGGCTGAGGCTATGCATTCTTGGTCTCCTCCACTGGTTGTGAATGGCAATATTAACTCACTTAATGCTCACAAAGCCTGATGTCATCATTCTCCATTATCCTTCTTTTACAGGTGAAGAAGCTGGGACACAGAGAGAGGCCCCAAATCACCATGGTATTAGGTGGCTCCACAGAGATTCAAACCTAGGCAGAGCCTGTGGTCTTAACCACTCTAGTATGTGGTCTCTGAGTAGAGCCTGAACAGTAATGACATCGAGTATTCCAATTAACACAAAATCCAGAGGTAGGTGATGCTAGGGTCTATCACAGCAGCAACCAGAGGCCTCGGGATTCTTGGATTTCTCGGAGATCCTCTTATCTTCATGATCACAGAATGGCTGCCAGAGCCATGTTCTCTCATGACAGCTCTAAGAGAGGGAGGAAGGAGAAACTTCCTCCACACTTCTGAAGCTCCCCACAGACTTCCCTGATCATCTCATTGGCCCGTACTGGATCACATGACAACTACTAGCCCAGTCACTAGAGGGGCCTGATACCTATATTTGGTTCAACCCATTTGTTTTTCGTTTTTTTTTTTAAATGCATAATTTTTAAAAGAAATTTTAGTTAGTGAACATACAGTACAATATTGGTTTCTGGAGTAGAATTCAGTGATTCATCACTTACCTACAACAAACCTCAAGTCTTGATTTGGAGGTTGGGCCCATTTTCTCTGAGCACATGGCTGCCTAATATGTGAAAGAAACCAGGGTTCTTGGGGCACCTGGGTGGCTCAGTTGGTTGGGCGACTGCCTTCGGCTCAGGTCATGATCCTGGAGTCCCAGGATCAAGTCCCGCGTCGGGCTCCCTGCTCGGCAGGGAGTCTGCTTCTCCCTCTGACCTCCCCTCTCTCATGCTCTCTCTCTCTCAAATAAATAAATAAAATCTTGAAAAAAAAAAAAAGAAACCAGGGTTCTTTTAGCAGGGACACTGGGAGTTTGGCCCTTGGCCAAGGAATCAGTATTTCTCCCACAGTGGTCAGCCCTCAGAGCCCCTGAAATAAAGTCACACAGAGACTCTGTTCATCATAAGGATCCAGATGCCCCCAGGCCACTTTCTCGGGTTTGCCTAATGTGGGTACACTTGCCTTGTCTCTCCCCGGACACTCAGGCCACTCTGAGGTCCTAGAGGAGGTCCCAGGGCAAGAGGACAGCATGCCACCAACTCTCCCCACTTTGCACCCTCTTTCCCACACACACAGATGCTGGAGCGACCAGAGGGGCTGGTGGTGGTGGAGCTGTTGGGTGAAAGGGAAAGAAGTGTCTGCTGTGTTGAATGTAAACATCTTATATGTAAAATGTTGCTGTCTTACTTGAGAGATCCATCACAGCCAAGTTCAATCCCACCAGACCTGCCTCCATGCCTCCATGCCCCCTTGTAGATGAGGAACATGATGCGAGGGACATTTGCCTTGGGAAATTATTTTTCGCTCTAAGATTGGAGAGAAAAAAAACAATTTTCTTTTTTATCTTCCCCAAATCTAATTCATTTCACCTCTTCTTTTTTATATTAAAACAAATGAAGGGATGCCTGGGTGGCTCAGTTGGTTGAGTGTCTGCCTTCGGCTCAGGTCATGATCCCGGGGTTCTGGGATGGAGCCCCAAGCATGCCGCAGGTCACACCAGCCCCCACGCTCCCTGCTCAGTGGGGAGTCTGCTTTTCCCTCAGCCCCTCCCTCTGCTCATGCACTCTCTCTCAAATAAATAAAATCTTTAAAAAAAAAAACAAACAAAAACCAAATGCATATGTTGTGGTGAAGGATAGAGAACATCCAGTGAATTTTTAAGAGATTTTTTTCTGCTTGTCTTACTTTGTGAGCCTCCTCCCCAAGGTCCTCTGTGGGCATCCTGGCCCTCTTTTGCCGACAGGATTGTTGATAGAAAGATCCTCAACATGGTCTCAGGAGGCAGAGAGGCCTGCACTCAACTCTTGTGGTTACTAATTAGCCACGTGATCTTGGGCAAGCCACTTACCTCTCCGACCATCAGTTTCTCCATCTGTAAAAATGGACAATAATATACAGAGGGATGCTGGCGGTACGACTGGATTCTAAAGGCCCTGTCCCAAAGTCGGCACACAGTAGGTCGTCTGTGCCTCTCTTCCCAGAAACCACCCTTGCCATTCCGGACATGGCCGACTCAACCTAAATCACACTCAGAGGCAGTTCCATAAACAAGGATGGTTTAATACATTTCAGCACATTTCCGCTCAACAAGATTATATGAAAATAGAATTCTTTATTAAAACAGCAAGGCATAATAATCATTGCTACTCCCCAAACACTGTGTTTACTAACACACACATACACACACACCAAGATCAAGGACTTTAGCACGACACTTCAACTCCTAGAGCCTGTTTCTCTATCCGGAGGATGGGCAGGTGGGCCGTCCCCAGCTCACTGTGGGCGGGGCCGGCCAGGCAGGAGCTCCGACTTGCGCGCTGAGCAGCTTACTCCTCCTCCTGCCCCAGACGGTCAAGGAGAAAGTCTCGAAAGTCTCAAGGTGGTGCTGCCCTGGCTCTAACCGCCCCTGCATTGCTTGCTTGTCTCATTTTGTAACAGAGCCGAGACAGAGCTCAGGCTCTGAGCCTTGGCGACAGGGGCCCGGAGGCCCTCCCCCAGCAAATGTATTTTTCACAGCCACTTTCTATTTTTGGCAGCGAGTGATACATGTTGTCCCTTAATGGCAGCAGTGGAATAAAGTTCCCCTTTTAAGCAAATTTAAAGTTTAAAGAATGAGTCTGTTTTAAAAGAAAATACCTGGTAAACAACAATACAAAATAGAGCACAAACAAAATAACAATAATGCTGACGGAGAGGAAACACTTCATTAGGTCGACCTAAGAGCATTTCTGACATGTGTCCTGCAATTTTGTGGTTCTAAAGCAAAGTATGAAGAAATACGATATCCGGTACCTTCTTAACTAACCTGCAGCAAGGAGCTAACACACTCATCTTTCCCTCTTTACTCTATACCTTATATTGATTTTTTTTTTTTTAAGAAGAAAAGGGTAGGTGGGGGAAAGGAAAAAAGAAAGATTAAAACAAGGGAGGGTTTAAGGCATTGTCCCCCCAAGCTCTTCTTCAAGATCTCTGGTACCAGCTGGGGCTGCCTGGTGGGAGAACCATCTCTTCCTAATGTCTGTGGTTCCATGGAGGCGCCACCTTTTAGAGGAATTGGCCTTTTAGGGAACATGGGTGAGAACCTAGTCCCAGTGACAGGGCAGCCCTGATTTGGAGGGGGGCAAAGTCATAAGGGCTTTTCCCCCCACACACCGGGGTACAGCCCTGCTCGACGAGATCTTCCTGCATCTATTTCTGCCAGCCTTCTTCCTTCCCTTCCAAGCCAGGAGGAGGCAGCTACGGTTGCCATGGAAACAGGCTCCATCCTCCCACAGAAGGCTGCCAACCCTGATTTCCCGCAGAGTTAAGAAGCAGGCGGCAGCGGGGGTCACCCAGGCGTGAAGATGGGTTTCCCTGGGGATACCCTGCCTCCTGCCAATCACAGTGTCTGTCTGGGAATCCTGGGGGTGCCTGGAGGCTGGGGGCCAGGGAAGCCCCCAAGCCCTGGTGCTGCTCTGAGCAGAGACTGGCCCCTGGAATGTTCAGAGATCTCAGGTCCTCTCCTCCCTCCAGCTAAAGCTACAGGGACCGAGCTATGCGTGCATATGCATGTCTGCGTCTCGTGAGACACAGCCAGCCATGGGTGCCTCTGGCTTTGTCAGCTCTCCAACGTGAAACAGAACTGGCCCTCCACCCCCCGCCCCTCCCTTGAGCCCAAGGAACGCAGAGCTGTCCATCTACCATGTGCTACTGGGATAATAATTCTGCCAGATCCTACCAAGTCACGTCACCTCTCTGAGCCCATTTCCTCATCTCTAAAGAAGGCATAACCGTCCTCTCTTCACAGATGCTGTGAGAAGCAGAAATACTGGATCCACTGTGCCCGTCACAGGCATTTAGAGGGTCCTCAATAAACAGGGACTAATGTTAGTAATAGTACTTAACAGAATAAAGGTTTCCGCAGTTTTTCTCTTTGAACTGTTTTTTTCTAAAGCTGACACAAAGGCAAGTTTTCATCTTTGATCTTTGTTCGAAGGATGGTGCATCCAGGATAGGGTGCACCACTGGTCCGAGGACCAATTAGTAGGTTCCTACCACCTCCTACAAGATCACTTCTAAGAGTTAGAACAGGGCTTTCAAACTGGAATGCCTTCAAGGGCCAGGAGGGACTGTGAATGGAGAAGCAGAAAGAAAAATTTCCACCAAGTGGAAACCCTAGTGAGCCAGAATGCACATCCCTGGGTAAGGAAGTGGGCAGCTGCTCAGCTCTGGCCAACAGTTGCCCTTGGGAATATGGGCCCAGTGTGGCCAGAGCTTCCAAATTTTCAAGAGAAGCTGGACATTTTAAATGAACTCTCCCACAGATGACACGGTAACAACTAATGTATTTTTTCATAAGCATAGGCCAAAAAAACAGGTCGGCCAATGGATCATATACCACAACTGGAGCTTCCAAGCTAGAATGTAGAAAACCAACACCTCCTTTTTTGGCTTGACCATTCCAAGGAGCCCTGGCTGGTTCCTTCCATTGGGACCATCCTGTTGGACTGTCTTTCTTATTCCCTACTTGAGTCTCGACACTGGGAAAGCTCTCCCATCTGGAGCCCATATGTCTACAACAAAGAACTCTACTCCTTAGAGCCCAGTCTTTGGAGGGGGCTCATGATCTGCACCTTGAACGCATCAGCCTTTGGGAAAACCTTCCTGAATTTTCTCAAACATCAGTGTGAAATGGAGAGATGAGGGAAGTGTCTAGTGAATAGGGCACCTAGGGAGGAGAGATTCTAAGGGACTCCTTTGGTGTTGGCTAGTTTAATAATTTGGGGACACAGCTGATTTTAATAGATACACTGCATGGCCCTGATTGGCTCTTTTATGGCCAGCATCTGGTTTGACTGGCTAAGGCCTGGACCACAGCACTGGCAAGGACTTGGCCCCTCGGGGAGGTGGGGCACAGCAGAGCTTTAAGGACTCCTGCTTCTGCCCTGCCTGCCCCAGCTTTTGTGGATATCATGGGGGTGGGGGGAGCGGGGAGAGCAAGGTGAGCTAGGAGCAGAGACTCATTTTGGAACTCAACCATAGCCGCAGACAATTCACAGAGCTTTGTGTCCTTTTCCATCCCCCTCCTGTCAGCTTGCCTTCGGTCCCCTCCCCAGACACAGCCTTCTAGGAAAAAAAAAATCAGCAAAGTAGTCATGCTGGCCCCGTTGGGCGGTCAAAGCTCCTGCACCCAGGGCAAACAGACACAGGAAGTTGGGTGATGGGGGGCAGGGTGGGTGGAGGCATGTGTGTGGAGCCCCATCTGCTCCCGGAGCTCACGGCCGGACGCGGTAACGGACGGGCACGTCGTGTTCCGGCTGCATCAGCCCGAAGCCGTACCTGCTGAGGTCAAACTCGGGGATCTCCACGTCTGGGTTGATCAGCTCCAGGTCAAAGTGCCCCAGCACAAGGAACACGAATCTGCAGAGAGATGGTGTTGAACGTGTGCGGCATTGGAAGACTAGGGGGGCTTCTCTGGAATAAGGCAGGAAGGCAATGGCTTCCTCCCCAGTCACCCCAGGCCTCGCTTCGGGGAAAGTGGGAGAAGGAGAGGGCAAGAGCACAGCTTAAGTCCACAAGCTCCTCCCCGTCCGCCAGCCCCTGTGGCTCGGAGGCCCGCCCACCAGTTCTGCCGTGGGGCTGGACAGAAGTGACAAGGGCCGACTCCACACCAAAGGCTGCCTGGTCAGCATGAGGCCCTCGGCGTGCTTTCTGCCCGATGGCTGTGTGTACCTCGTGCCAGGGTGCCGGAGTGGGGAGATGGGTCGCTGAGTCTGTGTGTGGAAGGCAGGGGTCCTCCCACACCCACAACCCACTTTGTGAGTTGTCACAGGCCAGAGATTTGGGGGTCGTTTGTTACAGCAGCATCAGTGACCCTTTCCGACTCCCCCAGACCAGAGCCCTCCCCACCCCCTGCACCCCACCCAACTCCTGGGACCCTTACTGTCTGCTCCGGTCAGGGCCGCTGCAAAGCCAGTGGCTGTCTCTGAGACTGGGAAAAGGCACCCCTGCCTCAAGGCGGGAAGGCGAGGACGGAGTAAAGTCCACGCTCTTGACAGCGGAGCTGGGCAAACACAGCTCTGCCTCTTGACCCTCATCAGGTTTCTTTCCCCACTCTGGGCCTCAGTTTCCCGACCTGGTCAAAGAGGTGGGATGGGTCCATCCCAGCTCTGAAGCTCTAGGATGCTAGAGAGTGAGTTTATACAGGACAGGGCGGGGAGTTCTGTACCCACACCTGGACGTGGATCCTGGCACCTCCCCTCACCCAGGTGCGTGATCATGGTGGCAAATGATCTGACCTCTAGGGTCAGTAATGGACTGACCCCTACCGGGCAGGGTTGCATGACAGTGAGCGGAGATCAAATAACGAGAAATTGATGAATGTGTTGAAACGCCAGGTGCCAGGCGCTGTGCTAAGCATTTAGTATCCGAGATCTCTTTTTATCTGTCCAAAAACGTTATGAGGTAATACCCGCAGTGAGTTCTGCTGCAACACTTTTGAACACGTGAGTCTGTTCCAACGTGACTGATGTATTGGGGCACCAAGGAAGCCTCAGGCAGATTTCCCATTTGCTCACGTGTTTTGTGTGCGAGAAGCACAAGGAGAATGCTAAGCCGCACCCAGCTGGACCCACTAAGTGGGAAGCCACAAACCCACGCACGTGCGTACCTAAACTCCAGCCACCAGCGAGCTCGGCTCACGGGGTGGCTCGTGCGCCCCCAGGGGACCCTCCTTCCACACTTCACAGCACAGCTGCAACCCACCACCGCCCACTTCCACAAACAAACTTCAGGTGGTTTTCAAAGTGAAGAGCCATATTTACGGCAGCACCTAAGTACTTCTCAGCCACGAAACACGTGTAAGCCTGTACGACCATCTCTGCCCCTGGGTTCTTATCTTGCATGTGTCACTTCGGAGGTTTTTGGTCTGTCGGGCCCCAGCCCCATTTCCCCCACAATCCCTGTGGATTTTATCATGTGGTTTCACATGGCCGTGATTTTTAGGAATGTCACCTGAAGCATTCAGGCAGAACTGGTATATTAGGAGCTCCATTTCACTGCTGAGAAAGCGGAGACCAATAGATTAATGTAATGTGCCCATTCACTTAGCACAACGCCTGCATATTAGTAATCACTAATTATTAGTAATTACAGTAATAACTAGCACTTACTAGATATTTACAATGAGCCAGGCAGTGGCTTAAGTACTTTGCAAGCCTCAATTCCTTTGTTCTGACACCCCTGGGATACAGTATGATCAGTAACCCCAACTGGACAGTTGAGGACCCAGGCACAGCAGGTGACCCAGCTTACAATTACACGGGGGCAGGACAGAAGGACAGGGCGGATGTCATAACCCTGGCCGGATCTGTTTGTGGTCCGGGGCCAAGGCTCTTGGGATCCAGGGAAGAGAATTTATAAAGCACTCGAGTGCACAGCCATTAAAATAACCAAGAGGGAACAATGACGTTTGGCCAGTTCCTGCCGGGGGGTTCTGAACGTGCCCGGCAGCTGCAGACAGAGAGCAACGGCCAGCGGCACCGAATGTCCCGTGTTTAGTATCTGGACACCAGGTTTGGAGGGAAGAGCTCACTGCCAGGTCTGATTATTTCAGAAGAGACCAGAAATCTGGCTTTTTTAAATGTGAGATCTTCGGATTCTTAAAAGTTAGCACACATTTTTAAACACACAAATAAACAGACCTGTGGGCAGGAGCCTCTGCCCATTTTCCTGGCTGAGAACCCCTGGTCTCCAGAGAGGAGGCGTGTGCCAACGGGCTGGAGCAGGTGCCTCCCCCACCAGCACCCCCCCGCCCCCACACTCACTGTTTGATGCCATTAACGGCGTAAGCCTTCCCCATGCACTGGTTGTGTCCAGCTCCCCATGGCAGGCTGCAACTTTTCAGTCGTTTCCCGTCCTTGTAAAAGTCTTTCTTCTCTGACCCATCAGAGTTCAGGAATCGGTTATATTTAAATACCTGAAACGGGAAGGGGTTCCATTCTCTGACTCCACGCCCAGAGCACGCATGCCCGAAGAAAACTGTGTCAGGATGTTCCTTGAAGTCTTGTTTATAAGAGGGAAAAACTGAAAACAGTGTAAAGGCCAATCGATAGGGGATTGGTTAAAAAATTATGACAGCCATTTAGAAGGTTGAGCTTGCTCTTCGTGCGCTCACACAGAATTTTTTAGACTGGCTGTTGAGTGAAAAATGCAAGTTTCGGAATAGCATGTGTTGTGTGATCCTGTCCACACACCTATATTTTCATGTGTGTGAGTCTGTCGTGTACCTGTAAAGGCATAAAACTAACTTAAAGGATACCCTCCAAACCATTGTTAGGGAAGTCTGTGGAACTGGAGAGTAATAGGAATAAAGGAAGATTTTTACTTTTAAACATATGTGTCTGTATATTTCTACTATATAAGTATATATTAGTTAGGCAGTTTAAAATTTAAAAATTAAAATGATTTTTAGAGGTGGCCGGCTGGCTCTGTCAGTTCAGCATGCAACTCTTGATCTCGGGGTCATGAGTTCAAGCCCCATGTAGGGTATAGAGATTACTTTAAAACTTTATTTTAAAAAAAGAGGATGCCAATTTCCTTTGGTTACATTGTAGAATGGTAAGGGGGATTGTATCTGAGCACAGGGCTTGGGCATAGAGAAGGTGAATGAAAGATGGGTGGAAAGATAGGTGAATGGACCAGTGGTTAGAGAGATGGAAGGGTGAGTTGATGGATGGGTGGGTGGGTGGATGGATGGATGGATGGGTGGTGGGTGGGTGGGTGGACAGATGGACAGATGGGGTGGATGGATGGATGGATGGATGGGTGGGTGGATGGATGGATGGGTGGGATGGATGGGTGAATGGATAGGTAGGTGGGTGGAGGGGTGGATGGATGGGTGGGATGGATGGGTGAGTGGATGGATGAATATACAGCATAGGTCCTGGCAGAGGGTAAGCACCCAAATCTGTTAGAAACTGTGAAAGTTTGACCCATCTCAAAGTCCAGGGAGAGAGAAAAGTGTTGAGAAGCTGACATTGTAACATTCCAATAAAAGGAAAATTACTCAGCTATCGCTTACAAAGCACTCCATGTGTGCCAGGCACTGTGAAGGCCTTTCTTACATAGTCTCATTTAATCTTCCTGACAACCCTGTGAGGCAGGTGCTATTATGAGGTCCATTTCACTGGTGAGAAAACAGACAGGTGAAGGAATCTGGGCATGGTCACACAGAAAACAAAGAGCAGAAGTGGGCTGCCACTCAGATTTGGCTAGTCCCAAAGCCACTGATTTTTTCCCCCATGGTCCCTAGTATGTAATTTACCTCTGGGTCTGTGTAGATTTCCGGGTCTTTCTGGGGACTCAGGAAGGGAAAGAGGAGGAGGCGGTCTCCACGTCTCAGGCTGAATTCCCGCCCGTCTGCCATGGGCAGGGCCAGGTCCACCACAACCTCCCGGGTAATGAAGGGCGCAGCGGTGAGCCTGAGGCTCTCACTCAGCACGCTATCTGCACAGGCAGGTACCAGGAAGGGTCAGCAGCTGTCCCCTCACACACTAAAATGCCAGCCCCAACTCTCATTTTATAGAGGAAGGTGAGCAGGCTCAGAGAGGGTATGTAACTTGCCCACCATCACACAGTGAGGCCACAAAAGGCCAAGTGATGGGATACGATTACTATGGTCCTCAGACCTTGGATGTGAGGGTTTGAGTCTGACTCTAGAAGCTGTGAGGGACTACGGGAGCCAGGGAGATATCAGAAGAGACTACGGGGGAGCAGGGCCATCGATATTGGTTGTTTCTGTCTGCCCAGCTAACATTTCCCATCTGGAAATAGTTCCCTGGTTTTCTTCTGGGGATCACCCCTCTCCCACTCTCAGAGGTTGGGCTGTTTGTTGACTTCACTCCCAATTCCATGGGCTCTGTGTGATTGGCCAATCCAAGCATCCCAACCTTTTGAACCCCATAATTGGTTCAAGGTGGACATATAACTCAAAGAAAACCAATAAGACACATTCCTGGGACTTTGGGTAGGAATGTTGCAGAGAAGCGCACCCTCCCTGGGCTGACAGCATATCAGCCTGGACCTGCTGGTGGCCATCCTGTGGGCCTGGAACTGGAGCCAACCCAGCAGAGCAGGGCTGAGAGAGCGAGTACTGAGTCCTGATGATGTTGTTAAAGCACCTGGGTCCACCTGTGCCTGAGGCTAGATATCCTCTGAACTTTCTAGTTAATGCCCTCAAAAAAAGTCATTTTTCTGCGTCAGCCAGTTTAAGTGAGGTTTTCTGCCGATGGCAACCGCAAATCTACTGAGTCCACGAGTCCTGGGCAGCTGAGACAGGGGCATAGAGATGCCAGGTCTAAGAAGATAGGAGGTCTAGGGAGACCCTAGGTCAGAGGATGCCAAAGGACCCTGGACTTGTGGAAGCCCATGCTGGGAAGGACTTAGGGTGCCCACGATGACTCAGTCTTTGGGGCTAATTTGGAGAGTCTGCCTCTCTCACCGAGCACAGGCATGCTGTCCAAAACCTTCTGGGGGATGGTGGTCATCTGCGAAATGGGCTGCTCCGCTCTGGAGAGGAGCTGCTCGAGCTCTCCACGGACAGCCGCCAGGGCCTCGGGATTCTTGAGGAGGAAGAGCAGAAGCCAGAAGGCAGCAGGACCCATATTCCCCTGCAATGAGAAGGAGCCCCTGTTATACCACCAAGAAGGCAGGCCTGGGGCGAGAGCTGATCGGTCTGTGCCACGGACACAGCCCGGGCCAAGGCACAGAGGTTCCCACGGCTGCCAAACATCTAGGCATGACTCATGTTTATCTTCAGCTCAGGCCATGGCCCAAATGTGCTCTGGGGCTTTGGTGTAGCCCAATGCCTATTTCAGGGCTATTCTTGGCATCCCCGACCTTGAGCAAACTCATTGATCTGAGCTCGCACAGGTAATCTTCATAGCGAATCGGCAAAGAAGGTCAGAAGTAGGAACAAGGCGTATCAGTTAAGATTATGGTTAACATCTGAGGGTAACTGCATCCTTAGCCCCAATTCTCCACCCTTCCCTGTACCCACGCCCCTCACCGTGGACTTGGCACTCCCTCCCATCTCAGAGGCAGAGGGTACTTCCCCAGCCCCGTGAATCTCTTAAGAGACCTTGCGTGTTTCCACCTGCCCGGCTGGCTTGCTGGTCCCACGAGGAGGACGCGAGACACACAGGGCAGAGCTGGCTGTCCAGCTGAGCCCAGTCTAGCGCAGCTGACTCCCAGCAGACCCGCAGACCCATGAGGTAAATAAACGCCCCTCAGTGTGTACCACTGCGTTTTTGTGGTTGGCTGGTCTACAGCAATAGCAAACTGATGGGACATCTGGACATCTACTTCCAAATAACTGAGTACTGTGTATGTATGAAACAAAGAAGCCACAACCAATGGGGACTGGGAGAGCTCATAATTTCTTGAACAAAAATTACATAAAAATCCCCAATAGTTCAGTAATTAGGAAAATGGATAAAATTTCTTGCTCCCAGACTTCAGCCTTAGCTGAACTGTTTTAATATTCAGGTATTTAGCATGTGGCTAAACCGTGTGTGGGGTTCCCTGAAATGAGCTCCAGGCATGGGTGGAATACCAACTCACCTCGACTGCGGGGGAAGAGTTTTGTCCACCAGCCAGTCTTGATGATGTTAAGAGTCATTACATATCATATTTCCCCAGTAACTCTATTACAGACATAATCGCACACAGACAAAAGGACATTTGCACAAGGATACTGATCGCAGGGCTGACGTAACAACAAAAGATTGGAAGCAATCTCAATGTCTATCAATAGATCAATGAGATACAGGATGATCCCTCCTCAGGATGATGATACAGGAAGTCGTTAAAAGGCAGTGACTGTGCAGCCGTGTGTGTGCTGACGGGACTATAGCCAAGATGCAGGAAGCACGACGTGGAACAGGGGTTCACTGTGCTCCCACTTACATGTACTTTTCAAGAGGGATCATATGAAGAAGCACAGACCAGCTCTTGAAGGAGCCTCTGGGACAGAAGCTGGAAGGACAGGGGGTGGGTACTGATTTGCACTGCGTATGTCTTTTTAAACTGTTTGACTTTTTTTAATGGACGCAGTACTTTTTTTTTTTTTAAGGTTTATTTATTTTTAGAGAGAGAGAGTGGGGAGGGGCAGAGGCCGAGGTACAGAGAGAATCCTCAAGCAATCTCCGCATTGAGCACAGATCCCGACACAGGGCTCGATCTCACGACCCTGAGATCATGACCTGAGCCGAAATCAAGAGTCAGACGCTTCACCGACTGAGCCACCCAAGTGCCGCTGGAGGCAGTATTTTTAAGCAAAACAAAAATGAGTATCTTTATGGTGATCTGCAATGACCAGGAGAAAAGCTCATGACACCATATTAGGTAAAATTAAAACGTGGATTTTAAAAACTGCACGATCTTCATCACAGAAGAAAACATTCGGAAAAAGGTAGTAAACAAGTGCACCAGAGCATCGATGATGGTGACACAAATTTTGTTTTTTTTCTTTAGCTACTGAGAGCTCGGCACCAAGGAGGTGCCAAGCTTCCTCTCTCAATCCTCCCTTCAAGCAGGCACTGTTATCATCCTTTTCACTGAAAAGGAAAACTAAGCACTCCCTAGCCTCTGCTCATGGCCCAGCACCTAGCACGGGCTCAATGGCATTTGTCAAATAAACATCTATGTCCCAAGGCAGCCCAGGAGGTGGGCTGGCAGAACTCTGGATTGGACCAGGCAGAGCTGGGTTCAAATCCCAACTCCCCTCTTTCTGTGATTCTGGATAAGTCACTTCTCACTCCCGGTCTTGGAACCTCCCTCTCGAGGGGCGCCTGGGTGGTGCAGTTGGTTAAGCATCCAATTCCTGATTTTGGCTCGGGTCATGACCTCAGGGTTGTGAGATCGAGCCCCACCTCGGGCTCTGTGCTCAGTGTGGAGTCTGCTTAAGACTCTCTCCCTCTCCCTCTGTCCCTCCCCCTACTCTCTC
This sequence comes from Mirounga leonina, assembly GCF_011800145.1. NCBI lineage: Eukaryota > Metazoa > Chordata > Mammalia > Carnivora > Phocidae > Mirounga > Mirounga leonina. The sequence goes on from NW_023270490.1 coordinate 1,066,353, forward strand.
TCTCTCTAAAATAAACAAATAAATCTTAAAAAAAAAAAAAAGAACCTCCCTCTTGGTAAAATGGGGATAACATGCTCACTCCTGGGGTTCCACAATGGTCCCCTGAGACTGAGACTGGATACAAGCGACCTCCACATGTTGGCACAGAGTAGGTGCTCAGAAGTGGTTTCCCTCCCAGCACTCTTCCTCTCCCTCCCCCACCCTGTTCGAGAACAAGGGGGAACTTGGACACTGTTGAGATTTCCTCCAGCACCTCAGCTCCAGCAGAGACAAGCAAGGTCACTTGCTGTCCATCACTTAAATAGCCAGGGGAGTGTAGTGATAAATAATTCAGCCTTGCGTTAACTCAGTGCAAGGGCCATTTTATCTCAACCAGACAGTCTGATGGGGGCCACCACTGATTAATTACAAAGTGGGCAGGGAACTCGAGGCTGCTCAGTGATCTCTGCTTTCAGGAAAAAGCTGTGGCAAGTTAGGGAAGTGGCAAAGACTGCCTTCCACCCAACCACCCAGACGTGTGAGTGTGCATGTGTGTATGTGATCACACCACTACAAGAGATCTTGAATTCGGGCGCCTGGGTGGCTCAGTCGTTAAGCGTCTGCCTTCAGCTCAGGTCATGATCCCTGGGTCCTGGGATCGAGCCCCGCATCGGGCTCCCTGCTCCGCAGGAAGCCTGCTTCTCCCTCTCCCACTCCCCCTGCTTGTGTTCCTGCTCTCGCTCTCTCTCTGTCAAATAAATAAATAAAATCTTAAAAAAAAAAAAGAGAGATCTTCAATTCACTATCCTGGAAGTTGAGCCTCCCATAGGGCCTTGCCTCAGTTTACCCAGGAGGACATGTCCCATCTAGCCTCATTCCCTACCCTTGCAGCCAAAGTCCATTCCCCCAGGAGCACCTGTCCTCTGCTCTACTTTTTCTGTGAATGGCGGCAGCTGGCCTCCAGGGGCGCTCAAGGTGTGCGGGATGCAGGTCCCGGAGACTCCTGTGCGCCACCTTGTGGCCACCTCGCTACACAGTCGTAGGAGTGGGGGACACCTGCAGCCCTGCCTGCCCCGCATTCCCTCCCTTGCCTGTGGGTAACAGCCCCATTTTCCTTCGAAGAACTACCTCCACTTCACTCTGATCATCTGGGGCTGACCCCCCCCCCCCTAGACCGCAGGTGTGGCCACGTGACCCAGGCTGGGCCACTCTGAGTGATGCCCTCAGAGGGGACGTGTGACCCCGGCTGGGCCAGTGAGCACCACACTTGGGATCTCTGTGAGAATCCCAGGGAAGGCGAAGCCCTCCTCCGCAGGGACTGCCCAACAGCCGGGAGCCGCTGGTGGCCTTCACTGCCACCATCTGGGGAAGCCCATCTGGGGCTGGAGCCTCCACAGAAGAAAGCAGAGCTGAAGGATGGGAGATCATAGATGATCTTTCTTTTCACTTTTTATGATTAAAAAAAAATTTTTTTTAGGGTCAACATGGTCACCCACTGCCTAAAGGCTCAGAGCTGGGAGGGGAGCCTGGACTGTTGCGGGCCTGCCGGGCAGGCCTTCATGAACTCCTCTCTCTGCCCACCTGGTGCCCTCAGAGCCAGCCTCTTCCCTGGCCTGGACCTTGGATCTCAGCCCACCAGGTGGCCCTCTAGGGCCCTGGATGCTGGAGCCTCTGATGACCCCTCCATTATCACTCCTGACTTCACTCCGACCAGACACTAGCAATCACAGCTACACCATTTGCCACCTTGTGGAACTCTTTCTGCAGCTGGCCTCTGAGTGGCCTCCCTCCCGGTTCCCCTCCCAGCCCCCTGGCCACTCCTCCTCAGTCTCCTGGGCAGGCTCCTCCCCATCTTCCTGACCCCCACAGCTGCAGAGGCCCAGGGCTTGGTCCCTTCTCCAACCACCCAGGCCCCCACTGTCTCCAGTCCGGTGGCTGCCAACTCCCAAATGCACATCTCCCCCCTGGGCCTTAACCCTGAACTCCAGATTCTTCTTTTTTTTTTTTTTTTTTTTAAGATTTTATTTATTTATTTGACACACAGAGAGAAAGCACAAGTAGGCAGAGAGGCAGGCAGAGAGAGAGAGGCAGAAGCAGGCTCTCCACTGAGCAGGGAGCCCGATGCGGGACTCGATCCCGGGACTCCAGGATCATGACCTGAGCCGAAGGCAGTCGCTTAACCAACTGAGCCACCCAGGCGCCCTCCAGATTCTTCTTTACTCCAGCTATACCCCCCCACCTCCCACCCAGTTGTCCGTGTCAAACTCAGCACACCCAAAACCAACCCTCTGATTTTCTCCCCCCAGACTTGCCCCTTCCACCATCTTGCGCATCTGTTAACAACATCTTCATCCTTCCTGTTGCTTAGACCAAAACCTGGAGGCATCCTCGTTGGAGCCCTCTCTCAATGTCCCGTCCAACAGCAAATTCTGTTGGTTAAACCTGGAAATCAGTCCAGAACGCACGCACTCACCCTCTGGGCCTCTGCGCCTACCCTGGTCCAGCACCATCCTCTCTTGCCTGGACCCTGCAGTGGCCTCATCTCTAGTCTCCCTGCCTCCACTTCTCTCACTACAGCCGATTCTCAGCAGTGTAGCCAGAATGATCTCCCTAAAGCAGATGGCAGGCCATGTTGTTCCTCTGCTCAGAGCCCTCAAAGAATTCCTTTCTTAGAGTAAAAGTCAAAGTTCTCCCCAAAGCCCACAGGGCCCTGCATGGTCTGGCACCTGCTATCTCTCTCATCATCCTCATCCCCGCACCTCAGGGCCTTTGCACTTGCTGTGTCCCCTGCTCAGATACCCTCATCCTATGTATCTATATGGCTCCCCCACTCCCTCCCTTCCTTTGAGTTTCTGCTCAGATACCATCTTCTTGGTGAGGTTTTCCTTGGCCACCCTATATAAAGCAGCCCCTCCTCATTCCCCTCTGCTATTCCCTCCCCTGCTTTATCCTCTCTCTGCAGAACTTGACTATATTTTAATATGCTTACTTGTTTATCAATTGCTCTCTCCCAGAATATCAGCTCCATAAGAGGAGGGATCTTTGGTCTGCTCACTGCTCTATCTCCAGCTTCTAGAATGATGCCCAGCACACAGTGGGCCCTCACTAAATATCTGTTGAACATGTCTCCTGAGCTCTAGTTGTCTCCGAGCAGGTTACAGGCTTTGCATCATTCCTTCCTCTCTTCCTCACCAAAGCGCCTTGAGGAAGGGACTGCCATTTTCGTTTTACAACCAGGCAGGTTGATCACAGGGCCTGCGCCCGAAACCACTGGGCTACTCAGCATCTTGGCCCTATTCTCAAGACTTGAGCTCTCGAAGTGTCTTCCCACTTGCCTGAATTCTGCATGCTGCCAACGACTCAGAGTCAGAGGATGTCCTGTCCCCAAGTCCTGCTCAGTTCTCCTGGCCCCGCCAAAGGCTGTTCCCCAGGCTTTCTGCCACTCAAGCCCCCAAGCCAGCGTCCAGTTCTGCTGACAGAGGTCATTCAGCAAGGGATTCTGGGGGCAGTTTGGAATGCCAAGTCTCTGCCCATCAATATGTTATTAGGCACTAATGGGGCCCCAACTGTTGATTAAACCCAACCCTTGCCCCTTGTCAGCCTTTGCCTGCAAGGACAGTTAATGGCTCTGAGAGAAAACTAAAAATAAGCTGCAAGTCAATGGGAAGGGAATTACCCAGAAACATCAGTCTGTGCAGCAGTCCCAGCTGAGGAGGGGCCAACAGAAGGAGCGGGACTCTGGGGTCCAGGAGAGGAGAGGAACCAGGTCTCGAGAGGCAGCATCCTGAGCCCCACTTTCTCTCTCCTCAGTATCTGGTCCATTACCACATCCATTGGCACTGTCTTCTCTGTTTCCAGAATCCATCCACTTCCTCATCACCTCCATGGCCACCACCTGGTCCTACCACCACCGTCTCCTTATTGGTGTCCCTGCTTCTGCCTTTTCTCCTCAGATCCTGTCCCTCCTCTGCTTAGAACACTCCCAGGGCTCCCACCTCACCCAGAGAAAAATCCCAAGTCCTTACTTACTGGGACACACAGGCCCTCTTCCCTCACTCCCAGCACCGCCCCCTCTCTACTCTGCTTCAGCCACATTCGACTCCTTGCTGTTGCTCAAACACTGGGTATGATACAACCTCAGGGCCTTTGCACTTGCAGTTTTCCCCACTTGGAAAGTTCTATTCCCACATCCCTCCCAAGCTCCCAACTTCAGCTCTTTCTTATCAACCAAACATCTCCTCAGAGAGGCCTCCCCGACCCCCTGGGCTACAGGAGACCCCCAGGATCTCTCTATTCATGACTCCATTTTACATCCTGCATATCCACATCTAAAATCACCCTATACATGTGTTTCTTTGATTGTCTGCCCCACCCCCACAGCCAGCGAAAACACAAGCAACAAAAGCAGGTCTTTGAGGCCTATGGGAAGTACTCAAAGGAACTTTTAAATAATTCTTCAAAATGACTGTTCTGCATACTCCAAAAATGTCAAGGTCATGAAAAACAATGAAAGGCAAGACACTGTTCCATATTAAAGAAAACTCAAAAGACAGAATGACTAAATGCACCATGTGATCCTGGATTGGCTGTCGGACCAAGATGAGCCATAAAGGACATTACTGGGACAACTGGCCAAACTGGAATAGAGACTGCCTATTAACTAATGATCCTGTATCTGGGTTAACTGTCCTGAATGTGATCATTGTACTGTGTCACGTAAGGGAAAATTCTTGCTCCCAGGAATGTATGCTCAAGTAAACGAGGGGTAAAGAGCCATGATGTCTGCAATTTATTTGCAAATGGTTCAGTAAAATAATCACAGTAGGACAGAGGGAGGAGGAGGAGAAGGCGAGAGGGAGAGAGAGAAAGCACATGCGATAAAATGTTCAAAATTGGGAAATCAAGGTGAAGTGTATGTAAGTGTCTATTAAGCTATTCACACAGCTTTTCTCTCAGTTTGCCATTCTTCCAAATTCAAAAAACAACTGAATACTGAATGAACGATCCTGTTCGTGCTAACGGCCTGACAGTCTGGAAAGCCAGGGAACTGACCACTGGGTCTGTGTCCGTGCCCACACTCGTGCGGACAAACACTCGCAAACGCACACCCCCACGCACACGCGTGCGGGCATGTGCCCGACAGCACCCATAGGCGCTCACGTGCACAGCCGCACCTGCGTGCCCCCCCACCCCCGCACGGCCACGCCCACCTGTGTGGCCCAGAGCTGCAACACCATGGCCCGGGCCTGCATGGCCTCCGCCGTGCCTGTCTCCTCCAGGTGCAGCAGGTAACTCTCCAGCCAGCGGCTCCGGTGGGCCCGGGTAGCCAGCCGGGCCGGGGACAGCAGCTTCCACAGACGACCTTTGGCTTGGCACGCGCGGTCCTTATCCCCTATGGGGCCAGAGCACAGAGGGTGGGGGTTATAGATCCCCCCCGCCCCAGCCCGGGGCCACCCAGCCGGATGTCCCTTGAGGCCAAGGGTCTGCTGGTGGGTGTTACTCCTTGGGGGGGTGGGGGCTGGAGAAAGAGGCTCCAGGGAGGGCCTTTGAATGCTGACCTGTTATTCCCCGTCCTCCCTGCCGCCAGGGGACAGGAGTAAAGGGCCTCTTCGGTTTTATTCGTATCTGTGTGTCCAGCACCTGGCCCACCGTTGGTGCCCCGTCAGTACGCCTTAAGCGAATGGTGCTTCTTACGCGGCAGGGGAAGGAACACAAAACACAGAGCGGCATTCTCCCTTCCCAGGGTCCGATCCCAAAGCAACTCCAGCCGGCGCGCCCTGGGGGACATCTACGAGCAGACTCAGCACAGCGGCATTCAGGAGACACTGGGAAATAACCTAACTGCCATCAAGTGGGGACAGATGGGCCTGGGGTCTCATACTCCACTACCTCCGGGGAAGGCAGGGAAGGTACATGAGGGAGGAGGGCCAGGAAGGGGCCATGGGGAACAGGAGGGGTGGGGTGGCCTCTTCTCAGCCCCATGGGCCTGACAGACAAACTTGGCCCAGCACAGCCGGGAACCTGAGTTTTCAGAAGACGATGAAAATCCAGATGTTCATATGGACTCTCCCCCTGTTTTTTTTTTTTTTTTAAGATTTTATTTATTTATTTGAGAGAGAGAGAAGGAAAGACAGAGAGCATGAGAGGGAGGAGGGTCAGAGGGAGAAGCAGACTCCCTGCCGAGCAGGGAGCCCGATGCGGGACTCGATCCCGGGACTCCAGGATCATGACCTGAGCCGAAGGCAGTCACTTAACCAACTGAGCCACCCAGGCACCCCCTCCCCCTGTTTTTTAAGGTTAGCATCTGAGCAAGAACTGTGCATCACTGTGCAGGCCGCAAAAGCATCTCTGAAGGTCAGCTGTGGCCCTCAGATTGCCAGCTGATATCACCATGAAATAAACACCGGCAGGTCATGCTCTGGAGCACTGCGCCACGGTGGAAACCGGGGACAGATCCAGATGGGCCCACAAGGGCAGACCGTTGAGGGTGTGAAGCCAGGTGCTTATTATTTATATGGTGTGTTAATGCTACAAGATGGTGCTGTATTTACAAACGTATGTGCAAATAAAAGATTTGGTTCTTGGGCGCCTGGGTGGCTCAGTTGGTTAAGCGACTGCCTTCGGCTCAGGTCATGATCCTGGAGTCCCGGGATCGAGTCCCACGTCAGGCTCCCTGCTCAGCAGGGAGTCTGCTTCTCCCTCTGACCCTCCCCCCCTCTTATGTGCTCTCTCTCTCTCTCTCAAATAAATAAATTAAAAAAAAATCTTAAAAAAAAAAAAAAAAAGATTTGGTTCTTCCGAAATCACCCCTTGGAAAAGCGGATGTTGCTTTGGATTGTTACAAGGTTCCCAAGCACTAGAAACTTTGTTATTGCCTGTTTGGAACCACAAAGCAGTGTTTCAGGAAGACCCATCCCTCCAATGGTCCTAAACTGGGCTGCATCTTACAGGGCATTTGAAAGGGTGGAAATGTAGGCTAGGCTTATATTAAAATACACATATATTTTAAGCATCTTAGTTACATTTTCAAATGATATGCTCTGTATGCTCTTCTTCAACCTCTAGACCCTTTGAGGTGATATCCTTCTCAATTTAAAGCAATGGGCCCAACTCTTCATCAACTACATTATCTTCCTGTGTTTCTTAATTTTGGGGGCACTGGAGAATCACCCAGGAGCTTTGAAATCTCTGGATGCCCAGGTCCCACCACAGAACAATCTTGCCTGAATCTCGGGGGGTGGGACCTGGGCAAGCGGAAAGTTTCAGCAGGTGACTGGAGGGTATAGGAATTGTTGAAGTGCCCCCGGTCGATGCTCATTCTGGATGCTTATAAGAATTATCTGATGAAATGGCTAAAGGAAACAGAGAAATTGAACACGGATTGGGAAATGACTGGCATTCTTTGAGGTCTGACAGCAGAGCTATAAACCTTGAATATCACTGTCAACACAACTTTTCAGGATGACTTTAAAAAGCAATGCAGTACGAAAAGACAACCAGCAGAATGAGGGAAAATATTTGCAAATCATGCATCTGACAAGGGTCTAGTATCCAAAATATATAAAGAACTCCAACGATTCAACAACAACAAAAATCCACCCCACCTCTCAACTCCTCAGTTTTCACACTTGTAAACTGGGATAACGAATTCCCATGCAAAGGGTTATGCAGGAATTGAATGTGTTAACCTATAAAGCAGAGAGAGCAATGCCAGGCATAGACAGGCCTAGTAAACAGTAGCTATATTATTAAATAAAGCTACTGAATGTTAGCAAATTGTTAGTCCCTGGAGAATATATTCACGTACTCTTTCTATAATTAGGAAATAATTTGTGAAATAAAGAACACAGAGTTCGCAGCCAGGGAGACCCAGGTAGAAATCCTAGCTCTGTTCCTTCTTAGAAAGATGATCTTGGGGGCGCCTGGGTGGCTCAGTCGTTAAGCAGCTGCCTTCGGCTCAAGTCATGATCCCAGAGTCCTGGGATTGAGCCCCGCATCGGGCTCCCTGCTCAGCGGGAAGCCTGCTTCTCCCTCTCCCACTCCTCCTGCTTGTGTTCCTGCTCTCGCTGTCTCTGTCTCTGTCAAATAAATAAATAAAATCTTAAAAAAAGGAAAGAAAGATGATCTTGTGCAAATAATTTGGATCTCCGAGCCTCAGTTTCCCCATCTGTAAAATGGAGGCAACCTAGCTCATGGGATCATGAGTGCTGTGATTCAGAACTGCTAGGCACTAGTTTCAAATCCCAGACCTCCCATGCTGTGTGGCCTTGGCTGAGGCCCTGTCTACCTCTGGGCCTCAGTCTCCCCATCTGTAAAACGAGGGGCTCAGACTACAGTAGCTCTCAGGTTTTTCCTCGGAAGCCCATCTGTTCCCTAGGAACCTGGGGGCACAGTCCAGAGAAGGACATATCTTTAAAGTCTTACGTTTTCCCTTTGAGATGTATTAGACTTTTGCATTAGACTCTGTGCCTTTAAAATAAGAGTGCCTTTCCCCCAAAAAAATATTCAAAGAAAAGAGGCCCCTCCCAAATAATCCAGTAAAATGAACATTCCAGCATATTTAGCTTGGGGCTCTATTTAACTGCCCCCAATTCCCTCCTGCATGAGAAGCACCAGACTCAGTGATCTAAGGGTCCCCCAAATGGTCAATTTTCTTTTAAAATATGTTTGTATTTTTAATAGTGCAGGGGGGAATAATGCATGCACCTGGTATAAAAAAAAAAAGAAGAAAAAGAAAGCAAGCTGCTCTAAGAGTTCAAATGGGCATCATCATCTCATCTCAGCCTCCTGAGAAGTAAAAATCTATACATGTTCCCACATTCTTACAAAACAGGGATGTTAACAAAACTTATTTTGGTGCTCTTTTCACTATATATGTCATTATGCTGTATGCCTCAAACTTGTACAGTGTCATGTGTCAATCATAGCTCAGTAAAATGGGAAAAAAATTAAAATAAAAAACCTCACAATATACCCACTCTTCTACACGTTTTTCATAATAGATTTCATCCTATAACAGTATATCCCGTTCTGCTTTAAGTTGCACAGTTTTCCTCTATGTGAATGCATAATTTACTCCATCAGTCCCTGCTGGGGAACATTTAGGCTGTTTGCTGCATTTGCTATTATGAGCAATGGGGCAATGAATATCTTTGTGCACCTCTAGACATGAGCTAGGATAATTCTTAGTAGTGGAAGTTCAGGATCAAAGGAATGAGCCTTTCTGTTTTGATTGGTTCTGCCAAATCACGCTTCCAAAGAGGCCGCACTCTTCACAAGCCCAACAAGGTCTGGGGAGCTTTGTCCACCAGCCTCGAGCCCAAAGATGAGAAACCTTCCCCGACATTGCCACCTGCTGCCCGCACTGGAAAATGCAGCCTTCCTATCCAGGGCCCAGAGTTGCTCCCTGAATGACCCAGGGTCCCTGGTAGCCTCCGTATGGAGGAAAGAGCAATGGAGAAACCACTCTTTCCTGGAGAAGCAACTGGTGCTGGGATGTGTCAGGTGCCTTGTCAGGTGTTTTACACACAGGATTTTGCAATCAGACCAAGTTTTCATTTTGCTGGCTCTGCGACCTCCCAGCTGTGTGTTCCTGACAAATGACTTCGCCTCTCTGAGCCTCAGTTTCCCTACTTGCAAAATGGGTATAATAATGCCAACCTGTTAGCCTTGATGGCAGGATTCAATGATACAAGGAGTTGTTTCTAAAAGGATGCCAAGAGGCAACTCACAGAGAGGAAAAGCAAAGGGCTGGTGAAACACGAAAAGCTGTTTCATCACAGTGGTCAGGGAAATGCCCATAAAGCCAGATGCCCTTTTTTTGCCCATCAGATTGGTGAGGCTTTAAAGGCTGATAACTGCTTGTTGACAAGGTTGTGGGGAAATGCAAGTTAAAACAACAAGTTACCCGCCCCTGCCCATCAGATTGGCAAACAAATAGAAAGACTGATAACATCTGGTGGGGAATGAGCAGACTCCCTCCCTTCGGGCAGGCCTATGAATTGCTCCATGGCTTTGGAAATGATGTGGCAGCAGGGAACCAGAATTTTAATGTGTATGCCCTTCGAGGTGGCAAACCCACTTCCAGGAAACTGTCAGAGAGGAATAAAATCACCAGATGGTAGAGAAGATACAAGTACAATGAAACACTATACTAACCATACACACACAAACAAGAAAACAATTATAAATATCCACTGGAGGGGGAAGGCTGCCTAAATACTGGCAAGCAAGAGCTGCAAAGATGTCTCCATTCTTCTGCATGTTGATTTTATATCCTTCTACTTTGTTAGAGTCTTTTTTGTTTGAGTTAGTTTTACCATGGATTTCCTGGGGTTTTCCCAGCATAGCGTCAGATCTTCTGCAAACAGGGAGAGTTTTACCTCTTCTTTACCCATTCTTATAACCAGTAGTTGATTTCTCTTATCTAATTGCATTGGCTGACACCACTAGAAGATGTTTGTATTGACAGGGAAGAATACACAGCTATAGTGGTAGGTTAAAAAAAAAAATTGAATTGCAGACAATAGATATAATCCCTTTCTGAAATACACAGTGACACTCTGAATATGTATATTTGTCTCTATCTGTAAAATACTCTATTCCTATAAAACAGTGTGAAGGGATATATACCAGCATGTTAACATTGGTTTCCACAGGAAGCTGGGCTTGGGAAAGTATTATTACTCTTACTGTCTACGTCTTTGAATTGTTAGCCACAAGAATGTTTCTTTCTTTCTTTTTTTTTTTTAATTTTATTTATTTGAGAGAGACAGAGAGAGCATGAGTGGGGTAGGGGGAGAGGGACAAGCAGACTCCCCACTGAACCCAACACGGGGCTCCATCCCAGGACCTGAGCTGAAGTCAGATGCTTAACTGACTCAGTCACCCAGGTGCCCCGAGAATGTTTTTCTTAATTTAAACAATCTAATGTGTTAAAGTTTGGTTTTTAAAAATTACATAAAGGAAATGGGGTCATGAGCTGTTGAGAGCACTGAATGAGATCACGCTTAACCTGGTATCTGGCTCATAGAAAGTGCTCAACACAAAAGTGTTTTTTCTTATTACCTCAGCCATTCCTAACAGTCACCCTTTAGGAAGACCCTATTGTTCTCCCCATTTTATAGATGAGATCACTGAGGCACAGGGACAATATATAGGATCCAGTAAACCATCTCGAGCCATCTGAGCTGAGAGTCTGTCTCAATCACTCCCTTCAACTGCCCCCCAGAGAAAGGACCTGGGGCAAAAAGAAGTTAAGTAACTTGCCCAAAGTCATCAGTGCTGAAGCCTGCCAGTAGGGATCTGAATCCAGGTTTTGCCACAAGTGTCTGAGTCCAAGACGCACATTATTTCTCAAACTTCCTATAGCACTTGTCATACATGCAGTTTCCTGGCCTCCCTGGAGACTTGGATTCAGCTGGACGGGGATGGAGCCTGGGGACTTGTATCATTAACAAGGGCCCCAGGGGATTCTTCTCACTAGGTAGCTGGAGACACAGTGGCCAGAAGACAGTGCAGCCCAGTGGTTCCCATGGCCCCATGTACTGAATCCTGCCAGAACCTCTTTACCAATACTGAGTCCCCTCTGGAGCCACAAAAATAAATGGGGTGGATTTTCACAAACCCAAGTGGAAATACTCGAGATGTGGGGTTCCATAAGAACATGCTAAGTGGCGGAACAATTCCTTCAACATGCAAGATCAATGTCCTAAGAGTGGAAGGCTCAAAACTAAGAGAAATGAAGGCACGTGTGCCACAAAGGACACGGACAAGGACAGCCTAATTCACAACAGCCCCGAACTGGGAAAGACCCAGACATCCATCAACCAGGGGACGGACAAACATCATGGCACCTCACTCTAACAAAATGCTATGCTACAACAAAAACAGACTACTGATACATACGGCAACCAGGCCGAAGTTGACAGACAAGAAGTTGAGTGACAGAAGCCAGACACAGAAGGGCACACACTGTCTGATCCTATTTATGGGAAGCTCAAGAAAGGTAAAATTAATCTGAGGTGAAAGGAACCCATACGGTGGCTCCCTCTGTGGGGTGGATATTGAGTGGGAAAGGACATGAAGCATTTAGATTTACCTCTCAGCTGTGCATTTAGGACCTGTGTGCTCTCCTCTATGAAAATTATGCCTCAGGAAAAAAAAGTATTAAAAACCTTTAAAAATAGAATAAATAAACCCCACAATGAGGTCTCCAGGCCCTACTGCAGATGTGCTGTATCTACCAGGAACCCCAGCTCTGGCTCGAGCCCTACCCCCCACCACTGTGTTCTTGCATATGCCCAGTGACAGGGATCTCACTGCTTCCCAGGGTGAGAGACTGTCCTTCCTCCTAGGTTGTCTGTGATCCTTCAGCTGGTGTGTGGGCTCCCCCTGAGTCCCTCTGTCTGCCACACCACCCACCATGGCCCCCCACAGTCCTTACCCACTGACAGGGAGCCACGTGCCAGTTTGGGGAGCAGCAGGTCGAGCTGGCGGAAGGTGTGGAAGACATCAGCTGAGTGGGCGCGGTCCTGGGCCTGGCTCTCCTGGGTACGTGGCAGAGCTTCGACTCCATACAAAGTCAGGTAGCCAGCTCTGCAGGTGGCAAACAGTGGGTCAGGGGGTCCTCCTTGGACACACCTGGTGAAACCCTCCCACAGTGGCCTACAAGCTTTTCTTCATGCATGCAGCTAATGAGCACCTGCTTTTCCTACTTTATGCCGGACTGTTCTGGGCCAGGGAGTCAGCAGTGGAGAAAATAAAGCCCTCAAGCCCTCAGGGAGTGGCCCCTCTCATGCGGGACACAGACAGCAGGTAGTAGAGGAATGGGAACAAGGGACCTATCAGCCGATGCTCAGAATATGGGGAGGGGCTCAGAGTACAAAGAGCACAGGGTGGGGGCGGGTTCAGGGCAACATCCTGAGCCAGGAAGGAGATGCAGGGTTGAAGAGCAGTGAGGAGGCTGATGAGGCCATTACAGAGTGACTGAGGGGACAGCAGGGCAAGACAGAGGCACCAGTCAGGAAAAGAGGCTACTGCCCCTGGAGAGGGAGTCAGGGCAGGCTCCCTGAAGGAGGCAGGGTCTGAGGTGAGCAGGGAGAAGGGGAGAGAGAAGAGGTGCGGGCCAAGGGCACATCCTGGGCCAAGGCTCAGAGCCGAGGGGGCAAGCATGGTCTGGTCAGAGAGCTGCCAGGTGTCACTGGTCTAGGCACTGGAGCTGGAATATGAGGGAACAGGACGGAGCACAGCCAGGGGGTTGGCAAGGCCAGGGACACAGGGCAGGGCAGGGCAGGGGCCTGGGTGGCCGTGGGGAGAAGCTTGGGCTGGACCTGAAGGGTGCTGGGGGTCTGAGCAGGAAGGACAGGGCGTGGCGGGGCATGGACAAAGGATGAGACACAGGAGGAAGCATGAACCCTCGTGCACACGCACACACACACTGCCCACAGGAATGCTCTTAAAGAAAATGTTTTCACCACCAGCCATTTGTAACTGCTCCAAGAGCCCAGCCCCACTGGCCTTGGTCCTGGGAGAAAAACCACAGGTTTTCACTTTTTCCATGTGGTGGGAGGGGCTGGACCTCTGCAGAGAGGCCACGGGAGCCCTGACCTGTCCCCCATCAGCTTCTCCTCGTCCCTGGATCTCCCAGGAGAGGGACTTTCCCAAGGAGAGGGTGGAAGCTGGAATGAGGGAGGGTGGGGGCCAAGAGAGGCCTGTCTAGTCCCACTCTGTCCCTCATCTGTGCAGTGCAGGCTCCAGCAGATCTTCAATCAATGTTCGATGGAGGGATAGGCGGAGGGATTGGAGGGTGTGTGGATAGATGGGTGCATGGGTGGGTGGGTGGGTGGATGGATGGATGGAGGGACGGGAGAGAGGGAGGGTGGGTGGATGGATGATTAGAATTTGATCCTGAGAACACTGATCTTGGGAGAAACTACAGGGTCATCATGATTTCGAGCTCGGTCACCCAGACTACTACTATGCCCCCTTTCCCCTGCATCCCTTTCCCTCATCTGGCCTGGCTTCCATGCCCCACAGAGACGGAGAGCTCACGACCTGCCCATCCCACTGCATAAGGCAGCAACTCTTCCCTCCAAACAGCGGACCCTCCCAGGGCCATACCTGAGCCTCTGCGTCGTCCTTGTCCCCCTGCCCCTCCAGTCACATGAGGCCCTGGGGCCCTGTTCTCCATACCAGTGCCCCCAGTTTCCTTACGGCAGAGTTGTAAAGGTGCAACTCACAAACTGGATTCAGTCCACCAACGTGTTTGGTTTGGTGAAGAGAGTTTTCCTATGAACAAACTGAACAACTGGGAAAACCACACAAAATCTGGATGCCCCCTCATCTCATCTTGAAAAAGGAATCTCCCCCCTGCCCCCCGAGCCTGCAGTCCCACCTGGTAACCCTGGGCAGCCAGGGAGTCACAGCTGCCCCCCTTATCCAGGAACAAGCTGGGTCAGCCAGCCCTGTGGTCGCTGGTCCCATTTGCACCAGTGTTTTCCTTAAGGCAGAGAACCATTTCCCTGTGTGTGTGTGTGTATATATATATATTTCTATGAAAAATAAGCAATGAAAAATAAACCATATAAAACCCAAGAAGGCCATGAGGTTTCCCACTGTGGAAGTGAGGGTCCCTTCCGTGGCACCTGCACATCAAAGTGACACAGGACAGGGCGGAAGACAGAATAAATCATGGTGCGTAAACACACATGACCTGTAGGTGGTGCTAGGAGCCAGGAAGAAAAATAAGCTGGCATGGAGCTGGGTAAAGAGAGGGGGCTGTCCTATTAACTGGGGTGTCAGGAGAGCCTCTCTGAGGAGGTTATCACTTGACAGGTGAATGAAGTGAGGCAAGACCCATGCAGACATGCAGGGAACAGCATTCTCAGGCAAGGGAACAGAAAGTGCAAAGGCCTTGGGGCAGGAGTGTGCTGGGCTGGGGCTGATGAGGCAGGATCCTGTAGCCAGGGTTAGAACTTTGATGGGACTGTGAGTGAGGCAGGAGTGCCGTAGGACGGGTTGGAAGGTGTAAGTGGTGGCATCTCATGGTTCGGGGACACACGAGCCTGCACCTCCTGTCATCCAACTCACTCATTCCCTTCCTATCTCAGGGGCTGCAGATGGCACTAAAAAGGCCAAGTCCACCAGGCCAGGAAACAGAAGCTCCATCCCAGGCCTCAGATCCTGAAGACACAGGGATCCATTTACACGTGACCCTCCCCACCCCCACATACACACGTGGCTGTTACCAAGGGCGTAAACGGACCCGGCTGCCACCACATCGTCCCCACTCCCCCCCAATGCCACAGCCTCCTCCCTGACTTCTTTTTCTCACACAAGGACATAGGGTGACAGGAGCCAGGGGACATGGGAGATGCCCTGCTATGAACTTGCTGTGTGGTTTTAGCTGCTTCTCTCTGGACCTCAGTCTCCCCGATCCCACAATGACGGGGTGGAGTGGACCAGCATCACCCAGATGAATTACAGCCCTGATGGTGTTTGCACCACTCCAGGGTGACAGGAGAAAAATGCGGACCACTTACACAGCAAAGGTGTGCTTGAAAGTGCAGGCTCTGCAGGGCCGCCCGGGTGGCTCAGTGGCTGGGTGACTGACTCTTGATTTCAGCTCGTCATGATCTCGGGGTTGTGGGATCGAGCCTCATGTCAGGCTCCACGCTGAGCGTGGAGTTGGCTTGAGATTCTTTCTCTCCCTCTGACCTTCCCCCCGCTTGCTCACGCTCCCTGTCTCTCAAATCGATCAATAAATCTTTTTTTTTTTAAGATTTTATTTATTTATTTATTTGACAGAGAGAGACACAGCGAGAGAGGGAACACAAGCAGGGAGAGTGGGAGAGGGAGAAGCAGGCTTCCCGCTGAGCAGGGAGCCCGATGCGGGGCTCAATCCCAGGACCCAGGGATCATGACCTGAGCTGAAGACAGACGCTTAATGACTGAGCCACCCAGGCCCCCCTAAATAAAATCTTTATTAAAAAAAAAAAAAAGTGTAGGCTCTACAGGCAGCCCCGCCATGACCCCAAATGATGCGACTCTGGGCAAATGCCTTAGGCTCTCCGGGCCTCAGTTTCTTCATCTGTCAAATGGGGTTTGTAAAGTTCCAGTCTCGTGGAGCTGTTGCGAGGGTGAGAAGTGTTAACGCACATTAAGCCTACATGTGAGCACATATGTAGGTGTCATAAATGTACCTGTGTGCCCATCTGTGTCAGCGAATGCCTGTCCTTTATTCTGAAACTCTGTCTCTAGCTTTTGTGAAGCAGCTGAAATGGCCTTTGGTTTCTGAAATGCTGGCCAGTTAACGGCACCACCAGAGATCCGCGGCTGTCCTTCTTGCTCTTTCCCATCCCACTGTGCCCATGCTGCCCACCCCGCCCCATCAAATCCTCAGCATGTCCTGCCAACTCCGCCCCCAGAGCTACCCCTTTGTTGCCATTTACCGGTCACCTCCGGGTCCAGGCTCCTGTTCTCTCACCTGGGCTACGTCAACAGCCTCCTAACAAGCCCCCCGCCAAGGTTAGTCTCTGTCCGCAGCCAAAGACAGCTTTAAACCCCAAGCCCAATCCTGTCACGCCTCTGCCCCAACCCCCAGTGTCACTCATCTTACTTAGAATAAATTCCAAAGCCTTTCCCGGCCTTGAGGCTCTGTGAGACCCGGTTTCCGAAAGCCAAGTGCTCTGACCTCATCTTAACCCCACCGCCTCGGCTCGCTAGGCTCAGCCACAGTGGTCCTCTGGTCACGCGTCCTCCTACCTCCGCCACTCTGCCCCTGCAGGCTCCTATGTCTACAGTCTCGGCATGGGGGACATCTGTAGCCAGCCCCCAAGTCTGAGGCCAGACCCTTGGGGAAGCCCTCCTTTTCAGTCTGGTTAGAAGAGCCCCGTAGGCACTGTTGCCCCATCTGCTGATCTCTGCTGCCATATTTGCCACTCTCAGACATATCTATCTTTATTTATTGGCTTATGATCGGTCTCTCCGACTCGTGTTAGCTCTGTGAGTTTCGGGTCATTGTCTTTCCCCTGCTGTGTGCCCGGTGCTTGGAATCGTGTCTGCCGCTGCCGAAGGAAGGGACACTGGGTGGCGCAGTTTGTAATCTAAGTTTACAAGATCTGATAAAAAGTTCAAGTCCTGGGTTGGTCTCCCAAACATTGTGCTTTCCTGGTCTGTGAAGTCCAAGGCTTGGAAGCCACAGGACAAGACGGTCTCTAAAACCTTGTTCTGCTACCCCATCTCTGGACACCTGGCAAGGCCCACCTCCCTGATCCATGCCTCCTTTACAACTCAGCCTGAGCCAGGCGAACACCTGGGTCCCAGATACAACAGGTCATTTGTAGTCTTTGCTTTGCGTGTCCCAAACTGTTGCCCCATCCACAAAGTCTTCGTGGTTCCCGTGGCCACTGTTAGTGGCTGACCCAGGTCTGGAGAGCTGGGCGCCACCCCTGAGAGGGGGAGCCACCCTGGCTCACCTGAGCAGGCAGCTGTAGGAGAAATCGAGGAGACCCATCTCACGCCAGCCACCGGCCTCTTCTGTGGTGTCGCCCAGCAGGACGGTGCGGAGGTTGGTATACATGGCGTCCGTGAGTGCCTGGAGGTCCCTGTGGAGGGTCCTAGGGCAGGGAACAAAGTAAGGGTACAGCCTCCAAAGGGAAACACATGCGCACAGGCGCCCGCCATCCCTAAACCTCCCAGGGCTCTGGTTCCCCGTTGCCAATGGGGGCCTGCGGACAACTGGCCTAAACTCGGTAATATTATTATCGTTACTATCATCATCAGTGACAACGGCAGTTGCTCTTTATTGTGCCAAGCACCATGATCTCATTTCATCCTTTGACAACTCTAGGGATCACAGTTACAATATGCCACCCATTTTAGCGGCAGAGAAACTCAGGGACAGGGAAGAACGTGACTTTCCCAAGGTCACACAGCCAGTAAGCGATGCAGCTGGGATTGAAACCCTGGTCCGCCCAACCCCAGAGTCTGAACCCCCAACCGTGACAGTCTGTCCCTCCTCGGGACACGCAAGCTCGGATAAGGAACCCACACACTTCTGGAAGAGAGAGAACTAGCAAGCCAACTCTTTGTCCTTGAGACCCAAAGTTAGGGACACCTGTTTGGATAAAGCATCCCCCGACCAAGGACCGCTAAGACGTGACCCTGAGTGAAGGCGACATGAGGAATGAGGTCGTCTGGGCTGGCGACCTGGTGTCACTGCGTGTGCCTAGGAGTCTGGCAGTGCGTGCGGCTGAAGCGGAAGTCCCTCCATACCGAGCCTCCACAATACAGAGTCGACGCTGAGCCATGACTGAGCATGTGACTGGAAGCCCACAAAGGTGGGATCTTGCATCTGAGGTGAAGGCCACTTTGGACCACGTGCAGGGATCTAGACCAGGAAAGGCCCCGCGGCAGCAAGCACACGGTGTCCCCGCGCCACGGCGGAACCAACGTCCAACAGCGACACCTCGCGGCAGCACCGAGAACAGTGCTAGGCTGCCGACCCAGCTCTCTGGCCCCACCTGCTGTTTGGAAACAGCATGGACCCCTGTAGAGGGAGAAAACCACCCGGTTCTAGGATAACTCAAGAGGGGAAAGCCTCCAGAAGGGTTCCACAAACTCCCAGGAAATATAAGCTCTTGGATGTTCAAGTTGAAACGTTGTTGGGGAAACAAACAGACATGACCCACGTGAGATAATGGGTAAGTAAAAGGGCTTATCGCAGGGCCTGGCACATTGTAAGTGCTCAATAAATGGGACCTGGTGTAGCGATTGACCCTGATCCAGCAGTTCCCCAGACCCCACTCCAAGCACTAGTCCTCGATGGAGACAGCAGCCCTTAACAGATGTGGGAGCCATGCCCAGAAGACCACATACTGGCTGATGGGAAATTCCCAGGAACTCTTAGGGCAGACACTGGAGGAAAGTGGAGTCCTCCCTGGGTATGGGGGGCAGAATGCAGTGACCTGGGGATTCTTATTGCTAATGGGACCTGATGGTCCCCCTAGAATGCCAGGACCCAGGACACTCGGGCTCAGAAATATTCCTAGAGGTGACCCCACAAAGCCAAGGTCAGATTGGGCGTTGTCTCTCATTGATGTTCACCTCATACTCTGGCCTTTCCTCAGCTTTAGCAACCCTGCAAAACCCAGTCTTCTAATAGTTTTTGTTTGTTTGTTTGTTTTTTTAAGATTTTATTTATTTGCGAGAGAGAGAATGAGAGACAGCATGAGAGGGAGGAGGGTCAGAGGGAGAAGCAGACTCCCCGCTGAGCAGGGAGCCCGATGCGGGACTCGATCCCGGGACTCCGGGATCATGACCTGAGCCGAAGGCAGTCGCTTAACCAACTGAGCCACCCAGGCGCCCAAAACCCAGTCTTCTAGATGCTTTTCCTAGCCCCGGGAGGTTACCCTTCCTGGAGACGGACCACTAAGAATTACCATCAGACTGCATGAACTCCAGGAGCAGACCCAGAGTCTTATTTCCTCAGTACATCAGCTGGAGGAGACTAGGCTGTGGAGTTTGCAGACCTGGGTTCAAATCTCAGGGGTGCCATCTACTAATGGTGGACCGTGGGTAACTCACTCCACTTCCCTGAGTCTGTTTCCTCAACTGTAAAATAGGGATAAAAGTACCTACACTTTTGAGGCAACAGCACAGATAGCAAAGTATTTCTATCAAATCCCCGGCATATGGTAGGTGTCTTGAAATAGTGACTGGCATCATTCTGCACCCCCGGCATCTAGACGGTGACTAGCGTATAGTAGGTCCTCAGATATTTACAGACGTAATGATTGCAGAATAAATGTGCTCACATATCCTCTTGTTGATATAATTCCTCCTTATGTTTCAGGACCTGCTAACTTCCTTGCTGTGTGACCTAGGGCAAGTCACTGCTCTTCTCTGGGTCCCAGTATCCTCAGCCATAAAGCAGAGCTGTGAGTAGCTTACCCTCCAGCATCACTGGGAAAACTAATGAGATCACAGAATATGGACTCAAAAATATTAACCCCCCCACCCACTTCCTTTCCTTTTACAGATGAGGAAACAGAGGCTCAGAGAGGGCAAGGGACTTGCCCAAAGTCACACAGCTAGGAAGTGGTAGGGCTGGGATTTGAATCCAGGTCTGGCTGACCCAAGCCCCAGTCTCCTCCTACTGAAATCAGACCTGCCTCCTAAAAGGAATAAAGGTGAGAGGAACCTTTCTTCAGCCCAATTCTTTTGGCCCCTCCCTGGCCACCCTCAGGCACCGTCTCCAGCCACTCACAGTTTCATCTTGGCCTTTTCATCACTGGGGCTGTAATGTGGGAGCTGCACATCAAAAATCCTCTCCATGAGGAAGACAGCATAGGCGTGGAAGTCCAGCTTGGTGCGAGGCTCCCACACCACCGCGTCATAGGAGTGCGGGTCCAGGAGCACGGTGACATACCTGCCGCCCACCAGCACCTGCGGGAAGTCAGCAGGGATGGAGTGAGGAGAGCTGCTACAAATGACAGCTCTCGGGGGTCGGGGGCCCACCCTGTGCCAGACACTTCACAGACAATGTTCTCTGAGCCACCCCTCATGATGACCCTACGAGGGAGGGACCGTTTATGGCCGCAAACGGAGGCTTAGAGAAGGCACGTAATGTGCCCAGGATCACGCAGCGGAGACGCGGCAGAGTGAGGACTGGCGTTCGCTTTTCTGCGCCGAAGGCTGTGCTCGCAACCACCTCCCATTATTATCTTGGTCACTGCCTTCTCGCCGGCATCCAGGAGAGAGTCTGCCCACAGAAGGCAGCAGGTGCATGTTGTGTGCATCACGGGTGGGCGGACGGACGGACGGACGGACGCTGTTGGGTTAATGCTAGCAGCTGTACCAGCAATACCTGCTTCTGAGGGAGCCTGAGCTCTGAATGTAACCTGCTGCCCAAGAAGGAAGGAAACAGCAGTGGAGAGCTGTAAGCCTGCAATTAGCAAAGGAAAGGGCATCTTCCCTCAAATGTCTGTGGGGGGGGGGTCACACAATCCTAACCACGCACTGCCTTGGCCCCAAAGTGTGATCTGGGAGTCACATTAATCAAACTCTCTTATAAAATACAGGCCATTAGGGCATGATCTCAGGGTCGTGAGATCGAGCCCCACATCAGGCTCCGTGCTGATTCCCTCTCTCCCTCTCCCTCTATCCCACCCCTACCTTCTAAAATAAATAAATCTTTAAAATACAGGCCAATATCCAAGAAAAAAATGCTACTGAACAGACTGTTAGATGGGTGGGTAAACAGAAGGATATCATCAGTGAATGTATGTTGGATGGAAAGATGAATGGACGAGTAGCTAAAGGTTAGTTGGAAACTAAAAGTATGGATGAATATTGGGTACATGATGGCAGGATGCTCAGTGGGTACTGGGTAAAAGGACTGAAGGATGAATGTTGCATGGGCGGAACTTGAAAGGACACATGGAAGGCGGATGGATGTGGTGGTTGTTTGGATGTTGAAGGGATGGATGGATGGATGGAGATATAAATAGATGCATATAGAGTGGACAGATATTGGATACTGAATGGATAGGTAACTGGATGTTAGGTGCATAGTGGCAGAAGGATGGAAAGATGGGTAGATAAATGGAAATTGGTAGAAACTGAACATATGGGAGTTCAGCCAGTTAACTGCCCGACTCTTGATCTCAGCTCAGGTCTTGATCTCACAGTCGTGAGTTCAAGCCCCACACCGGTCTCCACACTGGGTAGGGAGGCTAATTTAAAAAAAAGATATTGAATATATGGGTAAAAACTGGATAGATGTTAAGTACATGAATGGAAGGATGCTGGATAAATATGAGTAGACAAAGGGTTGGATGATGGATAAATGGATGGATGGACAGATGCTGGATAGATATATGGAATGATGGATGAGTGGATAGAATTTTGATGAAAATGGAATGTATGAATGTGTGTTCAGTGGATATTAGGATGGAAGGATGCTGCTTATATATTGAGTAGACAGGCAGAAGGATAAATGTTGGATGGATGGATGTTGGGTAGATGGAAGTTGAATGGATGGATAGAGGTTGGTTGGATGGACATACAAGAACTGGACAGACATTGAATGACTTGATGTTGGGAAGATGCTAAAGGGATAATGAAGGGATGGATGTTGATTAAGTGCTGGCTGTACAGCTGGATAGAAAAATGGATAGAAAGTTGGTTGGGCCACTGGATGGGTGGGTTAGTATATAAACTAAAAGAAAGATGTAGAAGGAATCTGTGAACACCAGGTATGACCGGCCCAGCTGCTCATCCCCTTCCCTCCCTAGAGGCACAGGACACACTTACAGTAAAGATATCACCATGCTTCTTCTTCATCCTAGTGAGGAAGCTGGCCGCATCTTTTCCAAACTCCAAGGCATGGCCCAACCAGGGGATACTGCCCAAGTCCAGGGGAGGCTCGCCAGGTCGCCTAGAGAAGCCACAGTACTCATCACCATTTGATTAAGCAGGGAAGAAGACAAAAAGTGTAGGGCATAGGGTGTAATTTTTAAGTAGAGAGGATAGAGCAGGCTTCCCCGAGATATTTGAGAAAGACCTGAAGGTGGTGAGGGAAGGAGCCACATAGATATCTGGAAGAAGAGCCTTCCAGGCAGAAGGAACAGCGCAAAGGCCCTGAGGCTGCATCATGCCTGGTGTGTTCCTAGAACAGTAAGGAGGCCAGTGTGGCTGGATTGGAGGGAGCAAGGAGAAACAGCAGAAGCTGAGGCCAGACTGGTAATGGATGCCAGACCATGCAGGGCCTTGGAGGCAGCTGTGAGGACGTTAGCCTCTCCCCTGAGTAAGGTGGGAGCCAGGGGAGAGTTTCGAGTAGCACAGGGACATGATTTGACTTAGGTTTTTTTTTTTTTTACAGGATCCTTTTGGCTGCTGAGTAGAAGATGGATTACAGGAGGCCAAGAGCAGAAGCTGGTGTTGGTACATGTTAGGGAGTCCTTGTGGGTGGGAGAGCTTTCTAGAACTCAGTAGTACAAGGAAGGAAGCAGCAGTGGAGTTCTCTGCACTCGCTCACCAAATATTAACTAGGAAGCAGGCACTGCTCTGTGTGCTGGAGATACAGCAGTGAACAGGAGAGGCGAGGTGCCTGACTTCACAGGGCTTCCATACTCATAGGGGGAGGCAGACAAAACCCAAAAAAAAGCAAAATCATTTCAGGGAGTGGGAAGTGTGATAAAGAAGATAAAGGAGCTGTAAAAGACAAATAACCCAGGGGTCCCTGGGTGGCTCAGTCAGTTAAGCATCCCACTCTTGATTTTGGCTCACGTCGTGATCTCAGGGCCATGGATCTCAGGGTCACGAGATTGAACCCCACTTCAGGCTCCATGCTGGGTGTGGAGCCTGCTTGGGATTCTCTCTCTCCCTTTCCCTCTGCCCCTCCCCCTGCTCACTCTTGCTCTCTCTTAAAAAAAAAGAAAAAAGACAACCCAATTTTAAAATACACAAAGGATTTGAATGGACAGTCCCCTAAAGAAGAGGTACAAATGGGCATCAACATCCTGAGGCACTGGGGAAACGCAAATCAAAACCACAGGGTGGTACCACTTCACACCAAGATGGCTATCATCTAAAAAAAAAAACCAAAAAACAAACCCAGGAAAGTAACCGCTGGCAAGGATGTGGAGAAACAGAAATCCTCCTGTATTTCTGGTGGGAAAGTAAAATGGTGCAGCTGTTTTGGAAACTAGCCTGGCAGTTCCTTGAAAGGTTAAAGAGAGTTACTTTACGACCCAGCAATACAGCCCAAAGAGCTGAAAACATAAGCTCATGTACAAACCTGTACACTATTGTTCATGGTGGCATCATTCATAGTGGCCAAAAGATGGAGCCAACCAAGTGTCCATCGACTGACGAATGGACAGACCAAATACTGTATGCCCAAGGCATGGACCGTTCTTCAGCCACAAAGAGGAATGAAGTAATGATTCATGCTACAGTGTGGATAACCTCAGAACCATGTTAAGTAAAAGGAGCCAGACACCGAAGGTCACATATTGTGTGATCTATTTCTTTGGAATGTCCAGAAAAGGCACCTCCATAGAGATGGAAAGTAGATTAGTGGTTGCCAGAGGCTGAGGGGAGGGGAGAACGCAGAGTGAGTGCTAACGGGGATGGAATTTCTTTGGGGGATGACAGAAAATATCCTGAAGTTAAGCAGTGGTGATGGTGGCACAAACCTGTGACTATTCTAAAACCCACTGAGCTGGATACTTTAAAAGGGGGAATGTTAGAGTATGCAAACTATAGGTCAGTAAAGAAAAAAGAAGGGTGACGGGACAGAGTGAGGGGGGCTGGTTTAGAGAAGGAGTCCATGAAGGCCTCCCCACGGAGGCGCCACGTGAGCAAAAACCAGCAGGATGAGAAGGGAGTGCAATGGAAGAGGGGGGAGAAGAGGATTTCAGGCAGTGGGAACAGCAAGTGCAGAGGCCCTGGGGCAGGAGCATGCCTTCGAGGCTTTCAAGACAGCAGGAGCCAGCATAGCCGGAGTGGAGAGTGTGGGGGTGAGAGGCAGGACATGACCCGTGGCCAGGGTCAGGCTTCCACACGGGGTGCCAGGGGGAGCCCCTGGAGGGTTGGAAGTGGGAGCTGGGAAGTGATGTAGTTGTGCTTTTGAAAAGCCCCAACACAGAGACCACCGTGATCATCCAGGGGAGCAACAATGGAAGCGGAGGCGACGTCAGCATCCGACCCCCCCGCTTCCAGGACAGGGGGCTTTCCCCCCCAAGACACCTTTGGCGGTATGGGCAGGACTAGAGCTTCCTTTCCTTGCTCTTTGTCCAGGTTGCTGCCAGAACTCCCCAATGAGCCAGGTGTTATTTCTGGCAGCTTTCATCGTTCCCCAGAAAAGTCCCAAGGAGGCTCAGACAAAGGCAGGAAGCTGGGAGCCCAGGCGTCTGACTCCTGATGTGGTCGCGCTGGCTCCTGGAGGCTGGGTCCTGGATCCAGCTCGGGCCCAGGCCACATTCCAGGGTGACTCAGCCGTCAGCCAGCGGGGATGAAGGAGGCTCTATTTTGGGGTCTGCGGTCTCGAGCCTCACCCGCTGACACTCTCACTGTTTTGAGGCACTGCCAGGCCCGGGGGAGGAGGAGGGGAGGGCTGGACCCTCTCATCCCCAGCTCCTGCCCACACAGCCTGCCCTTCCTGTTTCAGATTCCAGGACACCTTTTCTGATCCCCGCCCCCCCAGAGTTTTAATTCCCATCACATGGGTTCCTCCCCAAACTGCCCACGCCTCACTCACAGACTCCATTGCCACCTTCACCACCTGTCCCGTCTCTCTCCCACTCAACGCGCTGCAAATCGGGGGAGGGAGTTAAGGATGGGTATCGCCCCCCCTTTTTGTCCTGAAATAGCACACCTACAGGGGATGGAAGTTCCATGAATGTAGGCACCTGTTGTTGACCCCGACACTTACAACAGTGCCTGGCACGAGTAGGTGTTTAATAAATACATGTCAGACGAATGATTCACGTATACAGTTGGTGCTCAAGGAGCAGCACCTGCCCCCCAGAGTTGCTGAGGGGGTTAAGGGACTCTGGATTGCCCAGGGCAGAGGCTGCATCATTTAGCTGTGCTATCTTGGTGGACTGCCTCTCTATCCAGTAGTTTCACCTCAATTCAGAGCCTTGGGCTCTGGGAGGATTTCATGGGGGGACAACAGGGAGGCTTGTTTCAGCAACCTGAACTTCCATTTAAAGTGCTAGACCCATCCTTTCCCAGGGCCCACCCACAAGCTGTCTGCCATTAACACTCTCTGGCTTCCCACCCCCTGCCCCTCGCCTCCCACTGTGTAGAGAAAGCATGTGGCCATTTTGCTCTGGTTTTTGTTTTCCTGTTTTTGTAACCGACACCAAAGGTTCAGAGAATTCTCAACATAATGAAGAACAGTCAGAGCAAGGACAGTAGATAGAACAGATGCACATCAGGGAGGCAACAAGGAGCGGTGGGGACTGTGGCCAGGCTGAGAGAAGGCTCTTCTACTGAGTCCCCCACAGGTGCTGCTCCATTGTCCCATCTTTCACGAGAAGCTGGAAGTGTGGAGTTTTATGGGTGGAACCCCCCGCCCCCAATTTTCTCCTCTTGCACCGTGTGGCACACAGCAGCCCTTCATTTGTGCTGAATCTGGCCGTGGACCACCATTTGGCAGTGCATGTTGGAATGAGATAGATCTAATTGTGCCTGGAAATTTTGTATCCCTCAAGGGCCCAGATCAGCCCCTGGGCCACCAGGAACCTTCACCTGATGCCACGGTGGCCTCTGGTGCCCTGGAACAGGGGCCTCCCACCTGGAGACCTCTTCCAAATGCTCCTAGAGTAGCAGACACACAAGCCCAAAAAAGGAAGAGAGATGTCCTCTGCCCACATCACAGGAGACCAGCTCCATGAGCCATCTCAGGGTACAGATGGAGAAACCAAGGCCCAAAAGGAAAGCAGGAAGAATGTTTCTGACACCCACATGTAGGTCATGAGCCCCAATGGGCACAGAAATCAGACTCCTAATTCACAACCCAAGGCCTCCTGATTTTGGCTCACAACCTCTCCCAGAAGACAGTCACAGTTACCGAGCTGGGTTTAAAAATCCTTGCTGTAACTGCAGAAATTTGGACTGGAGACTAGATGATATTAAGAATTTTTAGGGTGCCTGAGTGGCTCAGTCGTTAAGCGTCTGCCTTTGGCTCAGGTCATGATCCCAGGGATCATGCCCCGCATCGGGCTCCCTACTCAGCGGGAAGCCTGCTTCTCCCTCTCCCACTCCCCCTGCTTGTGTTCCCTCTCTCGCTGGGTCTCTGTCAAATAAATAAATAAAATCTTTAAAAAAAAAAAAAAAAGGAATTTTATATTCTCAGGCAGAATAATAGAACCGTGGTTGTTTTTGACACGCATTCTATTTCCTGCAGAGATATTGTAACATCTGTAATTTTTTGTAAAAATGCTGTCAAATCAAAAGGGGATCCATACATGGGGGTTCTTACACTATTCTTATTTTTCTGTGTAGTTGAAATTTTTCATAATTACAAATTTTAACTTAAAAAAAGCTAGAGGTAAAGACAGCTGCCAATTGACTCAAGTAGTTTTCTTTTCTTTTTGCTTTTTACTGAGAAAAGCATGAATTTTGGAACCGGCTAGATGCGGAATATAATTTCTGTGTGGCCCTGAGGAGGTCACCTAGCCCTTGTAGGTCTCAGCTGTAAAACGGAGTGATGAACAGTACCTCGAGGGTCAGTGAGCAGAAGGGAAGGTGTGGGGCCTTCCTTGTTTGACTCAGACTGGCTCACTGTCTACACAGCATCAGCATCCTCCACCTCTTTTCCAACACTTGATTATTTGTCCTTCCTTAGGAACTTTCTGGTTACAGCCACATCTTACTATCTTAACATCATGTGGTTCTAAGACTTTTGAGTGTTCAGATTACAAATAAACTGTGTGGGAAGCAAGGAAATTCGTTTTTCCTGGGAATTAAAAATTCTTACAGCGCAGATTTGTAATCCAGGCAGACCCTGCACAAGTTGCTTAGCCTCTCTGAGCCTCAGTTTCCTCCTCCGTAAAATGGAAGGAACAAGAGTGGCCCCTGCTGAGTTGGGAGGAGGAAATGAGATTGGTGCCTAAATTGGGGTCCCCGTGGGATCTCCCCAGGGCCCACCCAGCTGCCCCTGAGCTGTCAGTGACCCCTATACCCACACTTCTCCCCAGTACCCACTTGCTGACCCTCCTAAGCCACCAGGTATAAAAATCAACAACCCACCCTCAAAGATAAATTCGCTCTCCTGGCTATAGCAAGAATTTGCCATATGTTTAACTGGCATTTTTTTTTCCAACCCCGCAATTCCACTCTCTCCTATTCCCATCATCATCCCCATTTTAAAGAATGGGAAACTAAGGCAGAGAGAGGTTGCCCAGGTTGTTCTTATTCCTAGAGGCTGAGAATTTCCATATGCTGAGCATCCAGGGACCCTGCCTCCCAGAATCCATGTAGTTCATGGCTGCCCAGTCTACCCCAGAGTGGGTAGCAGCGGGTCTCATAGGAAGACCATAGCACTTTGTCCCAAACAGCAAAACCGCTGGAGACAACCTAAGAGTCCATCAACTGGGACAGGAATAAAAAGGAAAAAACAAAACCTTCCATTTATTCATACTACGGAATACTACACAGACGATCAAAAGAATGAATCAGATCCCCATATAGCAACACGGACGGATATCAAAACTAAAATCTGGAGTGAAAAAAGCAAATGCACAGTCTGAAAACATTTCCAGACTGAGTTTCCAAAAAGCCTGACCACATCCGAAGAATAATTCATTTCTCATAGAAAAACTTATGTGTGGCCTTTTTCTTTGTCTCATTTTTTTTTCAGGCAAATGAATGAATACATAGTTTTAAATCTAACCTGAAAAGGTGTCCAGAGGTTGAAGACAAATATCATGAGCTTATTGTTTGGAAATTTAACATATATTGTTTAAAAATAAAAAGTTCCCAGAAACGTTCTGGAATTTTTAGACACTCTCCTTTCATGCCCTGTATTATCTACAGCCTCATGGAGGAGGTATGATAACTAAAGGCAGTGTGGTACCCTGAATTGGATCCTGGAGGACATGATAGAAAAACTGACGAAGTTCAAATTAAGTCTGGAGTTTGGTTGATCTTAACAGACCAGTGTTGGTTTTAAGTTTTGACGAACCTACCACAATAGTGTAAAGTGTTAACAACGGCAGAAACTGGACGAGGGGTATTTGGGAACTCTTTGTACAACCTCTGCAACTTTTCCGTAAATATAAAACCAGTCTAAAATAAAAAGCGTACTTTTAAAAAAACCTGGAAATTTCCCCGCCAGGCTTGCTCTCAGGCAGCCCTATGAGGGAGCCTTGATCAACAAAAGAAGTTTGGAATTGCAGGAAGGGAAGGGAAGGGCTTCAGTCTTATCTGTAACAGCACAAATATTTAAGTCAAACGTACTGAGCTATTCCATGTGCGATTCAAATTAATATTTTAAATGTTTTATAAAAAGAAGGACCTACTGCCATGTCCCTGATTTGAGATACATGAGATTTACATCTCCTAAATAGCAGAGCAGGACAACCTTTGGGACGAGGAAGCTGAGACGTTTGGCCTCGGTTCTGCCCTGCCAGGCTGTGGGGTCTCAGGGGAGGGGAGACCCCTTTCTGGATCCGAGCCTACCGAACCCCTCGTCGACGAAGGGGGATCCCCTGGAAAGTGGTTCCAGAGCGGATAAGAGAGCATCCTTCAGGGCCTCTGCCTTCCCAGCCTCAACTCGTGCATCTGTGCAATGGGGCGAAGAGCGAGGTTCCCTCCCCCCCCGCCCCCCCAAGAGCCGGCAGAGGCTGGGGACTGGCTCGAGGGGTGCTGGATCCAGGCGGAGGCTGAAGAGAAGGAGGCGGCTTCTCGCACCCGCACCCACGCCCCACCCGGAGACCCCGGGCTCTCTCCCCAGAGGGCCCTTCGCAGGTGCCGGCCGAGCGCCGTGCGCCGGGAGCCATAGGCCGGGTCCCCCACGCCGTCGCCCCACTTCCCTCGTCTCGTCCTCACTTGGAGCCTCCCGCCGCGGCGGCCCGGCCGGGCGCCCTCCGCGAGGTGGGGCCGCGGAACTGGCCCCGGAGCCCTTCGCCCCGACGGCCGGCGCGGCTCGGGACCCCCGCGGGCGGCCCTCGCGCGGGCGGCGCGGCGGGCGGCGGGGGACTCACCGCGTGCGCCGACGGCTCAGCAGCAGCAGCACCAGCAGCGCGCCCAGCAGCCCGAGCAGCAGGGCCCAGGACATGGCCGGGGGCGCGCGGGCGACGCTGCGGCGGCGGCTGGCTCCGGGGCGCCCAGGTGCCTCTCGGCCCGGCGGCCCTCCCTCCCCGCAGGCCGGCCGCTGTGGGGCGGGGGCTGGCCCGCCGACGGCGCCGGGGCGCCGGGGCCCCGGGGAGGGGCGGGGGCGGGGCGCCCTCAGGGAGCCCCTCCCCCAGCTCGGCGGCGCGGAAAATGCAGGCTGGAGCGGAGGGGTGGACGAGGTGGGACGGGACGGGTGACGCTGGGAAGGGGCGGGGGGTCCCGAGAGGGAGGGGGTATTTGGAGGAGGGGAGGGGGAAGAGGAGGAGGAGACGGACTATGGAGAAACCCAGGGGTGATGGGGATAGGGAAGGGGGGACGCGGACGGGAGGGTGATGTGGGGACACGGTGGGTGGGGGGATGTGGTGGGGGGGTGGGGGAGGCCCACATTCTACCTACAGTCTCCTCATGTCCCCCACCCCCCGCCCCGGACCTGGAGTTCTCTAATCCTGTTTGGGCTAGGTGGGGTTGGCTGGATTGCACAGCACCGTGTAGTCCCTTCAGTCACTACAGTGAATGGGGCTGCCAGAGCAGCTCCAGCTTAGCTCTGAGTCCCCGGGTCCTCCACTGCTGTTAGAGACTGAGTGCAAAGCACCCAGACCCGTACTGGAGCACGGTAGGGACTCAGAATGTGGTGGCCATCGCCAAGATTACCTGATGCCTAGGGTGGGTACCAGCCTCCAGGTCTTGTGACTGTGCAAGAGACCGCCCCTGGGTGCTCGGAGGAACCCAGGCTCGCCACTGACTCCTCCACCCATTCACACCCTCTCTGAGGCCAGTTCCTTGTCTGGGAACAGACAGGTCAAAGTCGTTGTGAGAAATTAATGAGAGCTCGTCAGTGAAAAGAGGTTGCAAACTACTGTGCTTGGCACAGGTGAGTGTTGTGAGTCAGTGAGTGGAGGTCTGATTCTACTCCCGTGTCTGTTTCTTACTGCTTGGGTGCCTTTTTTTTTTTTTTAAGATTTATTTATTAATTCGAGGGTAGGGGGTGGGCAGAGGGAGAGAGAGAATCCCAGGCAGACTCCCTGTTGAATGTGATCTCTTGACGCAGGGTTTGATCTCACCACGGATGAGATCATGACTCATGAGTTCACGGCCAGAGATGCAACCAAGAGCCAGAGGTTTAATGGAGGCTTATCAGACTGAGCCCCCCCAGGCACTCCTGCTGGGTGCCTTTAGGCAGGTTTCCTTTCGGTCTTCAGTAGCCCTGTGGAGGAGCTGTTAGTCCTCCCTGGTCTCCTGGCTTCAGCCCCCTCCCTCCAAAAACGGATCCTGGTAGATCCAAGTCAGATCCTGTAACTGAATCCTGCTCAGAACTCTCCGTGGCTCCACCTCACTCAGAGCACAGCTCCAAGTCCTTACAAGGTCCTGTAAGGACCAGCATGATCTGCCCCCTCCCACTTTTATCTCCCTAACCTCATGGCCCCCCACTCTCTGCCTCCCCAACTCTGCTCCGGCCACACTCATCTCTTGTCCTTCCCCAAATGTGCCAAACTCACTTCTACCTCAGGGCCTTTGCACTTGATAGTCCCTCTGTCTAGAACGATCGCTCAGAGACTTGCACAGCTGGCTCTTTCCATCACATCCCTCATCCCTCAGTCTCTGTTCAATCGTCAGCTCCTCCAAGAAACCCTCCCTGACCACCTGGTCTAAAGTGGTCATGCCATCATTCTCTATTGCTTTAACCTGTTTGGGGTTTTTTTTTTTTTAGATTTTATTTATTTATTTGAGAGAGAGAATGAGAGACAGCATGAGAGGGAGGAGGGTCAGAGGGAGAAGCAGACTCCCTGCCGAGCAGGGAGCCCGATGCGGGACTCGATCCCGGGACTCCAGGATCATGACCTGAGCCGAAGGCAGTCGCTTAACCAACTGAGCCACCCAGGCGCCCCTGTTTGGGTTTTTCTTGACAGTACTTAACATTCCTGCTGTGATGTTAAAGATTCATTTATTTGCCTGTTTAATGTTCGCTGTCAGTGCAGCTGGATGACCCTCATGTGTCCTTTGGATTCAGAACACCAAGAGGCAAAAGGAGTTTCCTGAACCTCTTGTTTATTTATCCAGCTTATCCGCCTACAAAGCCAGCAATCCCAAAAAGGCCACAGAACAGGCCTGTAGGGTTTTCTCCAAATTTGGGGAGCACGATGGGGCGGCCTTCTGGCAGTAGGGTTCACAGCCCAGCTTGGCCAACACTAAGCTGTGTGACTGAGCAGTCTGTTCCATCTCCCTGAGCCACGGTGCCTCATCAGTGGCGAAGAGCAAGGTTACCTCCCCCCACCCCCCCAAGAGTGGGGTTGAGTAAATGACCTAATCCAAGGGACCCGCCTTGGATGCCGGAAACACAGGCGAGCGTTAGTGAAAGTGAACTGCTGTCAGCACTATTCCAGTTCAGCCTCTCACCATATATGTGATCAGGGCTAGGACTCAGTTTTGTCATCTGAAAAATGGGAAGAATCGTTCCTTCCTCACAGGTCTATTGTGAGGACTGGATTAAATGATGAGAGAATGAAATCATCCAGCATGGGGCCTGGTATACAGTAGGTGCTCAATAAATGTTAGCTCTTCCACTGCACATCCCAGTGTTTACAATGAGTGTAAACCAGCAGCTCCCCAATCCAAATCACTCCCAAATAGCATGTCTCTCCTCCTGCTCATTCTAGGGACAACCGCCCCCCCCACAAGGAAGGAGACCAGTTGCTCCCACATCAAGAAGAGATGTGTTGGGGCCTGTACCCTCGTTAATGGAACTGATTTTGTTCAGGAATGGGGCACATGTTTAGGAAGGTGGCCCCGCCTTCTGCCCATTGGTCTGAGCCAACCAGGGATATCCCTCTTTGCTAGGGATTGGTCCCGGAGAGGCCATGTGGGTGCCTTCTGGACCTCTGCTGGGGGTTTCTGGGAGATTTTTTTTCCTCCCTATTTGCCTCCTCTTCTCTGGGGGCCATTGTGTGAGGATGTGATGGTGGGGTGTCATGAGGGGAGGCCAGAAAAATTGCGGAGCCCCAAACCCGAGCTAAGGAATAACCATCCCAGGAACCCCGTCTCCAGGCTTTTGTTTAAGAATTAATCAAATGTCGGGTGCCTGGGTGGCTCAGTTGGTTAAGCGACTGCCTTCAGCTCAGGTCATGATCCTGGAATCCCAGGATCGAGTCCCACATCGGGCTCCGCGCTTGGCAGGGAGTCTGCTTCTCCCTCTGACCCTCCCCCCTCTCCTGCTCGCTCTCTCTCATTCTCTCTCTCAAATAAATAAATAAAATCTTAAAAAAAAAAAAAAAAGAATTAATCAAATGTCTGTGTTGCCGAAGACACAATGAGTCAGATTTTCTCTTACGTGCAGCCAAAAACATTTCTAGCTAAGACAACCTTCCGGTCATGGCTATAGTGAGGACCCCGCGAGGTGAATGCATCCAAAGCGCTTCTCACAGTACCCGCCCACGTGAGCTTTCAAAAGTGTCACTTCATCTTATTATTCTCACTTGTATTACAGATCAGGCTTGCTAACTTGATTAAGCTAATAGGGTATCCTTTTCATAGGGGGCCTAACTCTCCAGCTATGGCATCTTGCAGAACAGCCAGGCTCAGGCAAGAAGCAGAGATTCCAAACTCCCCTGACCCATGAGGCCTGACAGGGCCCTGCTGAGGGCTGGTATGACCTCAAGACTGAAGATGAGGGAAAAGTTCCTCAAGGGCCACCCCTCCAGCCTGTGGCAGAAGGGCTGGGACAAACAAGGCTTGAGAGCTAAGTTCAAATCTCATCATGGCCACTCGCTTGCCACAGGACCTTAAGCAAATCACTTCATCTCGCTGAGCCTCAACTACTTCATCTGTATAATGGGCACGTTGCTGGTAGTGGTGATGGCAGGGAGTCACCCAGCACGGTTCCAATCCTGGCATCCAAATCTTCATCTGGGAAGTGAAGCCCACGTGTCAGGTGGAGTCTCAGGAAATTCCTTCTTCCTTCCAGCTCTCCCAGGGGCTCTCACCCAGTGACAAGCATCTACACATTCCCCTGTAGGAGTCTTGTTGCATCCAGATGTCCATTGTCTAGTAGAGACAAGACATATGGGCAACTCTCTGATCCTGCCCAACCTCCGCTCTCTTATCTGGCTGCAATAGGGTCATGAGGACAATGTCAAGACCCAAGTCCAGAAAATGGGGGACTCTGCTGGGAAAGGACAGTTTTCCTCCCACACTCCTGCTTTTTTCCAGGGACCAGATCCTGTTCATATCTGCATCCCAAAGACCACAAACACATTACGTTTAGAAAGGAAAATATTATGTGTGTTGCCTTTTTTTTTTTTTTTAAAGATTCATTTATTTGAGAGAGAGAGAGAGCATGAGAGGGGAGAGGGTCAGAGGGAGAAGCAGACTCCCTGCTGAGCAGAGAGCCCGATGCGGGACTCGATCCTGGGAATCCAGGATCATGACCTGAGCCGAAAGCAGTCGCTTAACCGACTGAGCCACCCAGGCGCCCCTGTGTGTTGCCTTCTTCAAAGCTAAAATCTAGTCTCATCAGAGAAGGCCAGTTTTAAATATTTTTGTAGTTATGGCTCTAACTTTAGTTGGTAAGTTAGGCCATTCAAAATACTTTTTCATATTAACTTGTCTAATCCCCCACAAGACCCTGTAAATAATGTTCGTATTCCCAGTTTGCAAATGGTGAAAGCAAGGCCCGGAGAGACTCAGTAAGATACCCAAGGTCACACAGCACTTCTTTTGCTAGGCTATAGCATGGGGATTTGATGCCTTCTTAGGACAGGCTAATTTCCCCATGTGGTGTGAACACACGCTGGGCTTTGCTACCTCCACAACTTCATTCATGCTGTTTACCTGCCTGGAAGCCCTCTCTCTTTCTTTTAGTTTATCCAAATCTGTTATGGGAAGGGGTGATAGTCCAGGTCCTCTGAGACAGCCAATATGGGATGAAATATCCAAGAGATTTATTGGGGGAAAATGCCGGGTGGGGGAGGGGTAGCGAGGAGGGAGCTAGAGGAGGCCGGGAGGGAGGGAGGAAGGAAGATTCGGTGGTTGTAGACTGCAATGCCATTCTAAGAAAGTTCCGTAAGGCACACACTCACATGTCACCCCTAGTTGCCCGGAAATGTTCAGGAATAATCTTCTACACATATAAGGTGACCTGACTCACCCTAGTTTGTCCAGACTTTCCCGGTTTTCATTCTGAAAGCACCACATCCCAGGAAATCCCTCAGTCCTGGACAACCAGGAAGGTGGATCACACCATCAACACACATCTGTAGTAGGTAAGTGGGTGAGACCGGCGGAGATTGGTTCAGAGCTGTGGCAGCCATCTTGGACCCTGAGGAGAGTCGTGGCAAAGCCCCACAGCTAAGTAACCACCCTGGAACTGTCCTGTGGTAGATTAGACCATGGTGTCCAGTTCTTACACTTTCCCTGTATTGGAATTAGACATTCACAGCCTTTACCATATGCCTGCAGTGCCTCCCACTGTGGGCAGAGAATATCTCCCTGACCAGTGATGCTGGACTCAGGCGTGTGACATGGTCTTACCAGTGGGAGGTGGAGAAGTGATGGGGCGTGCCAGTTCTGAGTACAGATTTTGAGAGGAATTGTATATTTCCATTGACCTTGGTTTCTGCCATTAGTCATGACACACGGAGAAACCTGAACTCAACCTGAAGCCTGAAGCAGAGATTTCTCAGCAGACCTATGAGTAAGAAAAAAATGAAGATTTGTTATTCTAAATCATGAACATTCTGAGGTTTTTGTTACCAGCAAAAACTGACTAATGCATGCCTTATCTCTGAACTTTCCTGTGCCATTTTGGCTAGATGTCATTTATATGAGTTATGTACAGTTTAGGCTGCTTTTTATGCTTGAAATCTTGGTTCTCTCATCTGTACAAGGGGATAATGACAGGGCCTCCTTCCCAGGGTGGATGGAAGGATTCAAGAAGATCGTGTGTCTAGCACATACAGTAAGCGCTTAATAAAAGGGACATAGCGTAATTCTTTCGGCACACACTTGCCGAGTATTTCTTTGCCAGCACTGTGTAAGCCTCTTTATCGAGAATTTTAGAGGAAGTAGGAAAGAAGGCAAACCTTCCGTATTTGGTCATTTTCGTACAGGAGTAGAAAAAACATGTCTGGAGCGGAGGCAGAGGAGGGCTGGAGGAAATGACCTGTTTTCTGACATCTAGGCCTTGCTGCTGATTGTCTCTATGATGGGGGCACATCCCTGGGTTAGGAGATTGGAGGTTCTCTAATGAACAAGGTTTTCAGCTGCCATGAAGCTATCCTCCACCATCCTCCCCCAGGAGAGCCAGGATTATGCAGGGAATGTAGTTGGCAAAGAGCCCAGAGGCTGGGGGCAGCTATCCGGACACAAGCAGGCTGAGCTGGGCAGCCTTCTGTGCAGCTTTCTCAGGCCCCTTCCCAGGCTGGGATATGATGTTCAAGAGGGGTCTCGTCCTGCTCTCCGCACTATCTGCCAGAGGGGAAGGGTGCTGGAGGAGAGGGGCTACAGCAAGCCTCCCCTCCTTTGATTTCCCCTGGATGGGGGTACAGGCAGCCCCATGGCTCCCAATCAGCTGCCTTGGCACTTCGGAGTGGAAAAACTGATACCACCAGAACTCAATCTCCTCCACTCCACGCTGTCCTGCCTGAGCACGAGTCTGATGGGGAGGACAAGGAGAGAAGAGACCCATGTGGATCCAATCTGCAGACAGGCTGCCACCCTGCCACCCTGCGGCACACTGAGAGCCTCCCAGAACCTCTGCTTTCTCATGGGGAAACATGGGGACAGCAATCATCGCTGTTTGGTTATGTCTCAGAGTAGCTGAAGAGGACCCAGCGAGATAATCGGGGTAGGAAAAGTGGCCGCATATGGCAACATTTTCCCCTTCTCCTTCTTGAACTTATACCAAAGCATCAAGGAGAGTTAAAAAAAAAAAAAAAAAAGCCTCACAAACTCCATTTTTAGCAAAACCAGGAGAAGGATATAATCCATAAACTTCATAGTGTATGTGAAGTTTTCCAAAAGCAGCTTTAAAATAGGGCAGAAGCCACGCACAGTGTAGTGAATGGGCTCAGGGGTGCAAATCTCAGAAAGGAAGAGCAAAAATACTTTGTAGGGATGAGCACTTGCCCCGAGGTAGAAAGCTATCCTCCTTACTTATAAAAATGAGTGTAGGACCCGGGGTGAGTCGTGTTGTCAGTAGAAGCCCTCTTGGATCTGGTCTGGTTCAGAAAAACAGAGTAGAACAGAGAATTACAGAGAGAAGACATTTGCAGGAAGTGGTCTGTCTCTCTGGTGGTAGAGGGGAGAACCGTTCAGTTAGGAAGCCCAGCAACTATCCTTCTTCCCCACGCCCACTGGAACAATCAGCAAATAGGGGACCCAGGAAAAGCAAGCCCTTCCAATATTAAAAAATAAATGCAGAAGCCTCAATACAAAGATATTGTAATAAACTCTGCAGAAAAGAGCATTAAACTCTACCAACAGATGGAAAAGGTTAACACGGAGAGGATGAAAATTGCATCCAAATAATTTTGGCATGAATAAAAACTGACTAAGCAGGGGCCTGGGTGGCTCAGTCGGTTATTTAAGCGTCTGCCATCAGCTCAGGTCATGATCCCAGGGTCCTGGGATCGAGCCCTGCGTCGGGCTCCCTGCTCAGCGGGAAGCCTGCTTCTCCCTCTCCCTCTGCCTGCCGCTCTCCCTGCTTGTGCTCTCTCTCTCTCTCACTATCTCTCTGTGTGTCAAATAAATAAATAAAATCTTAAAAAAAAAAAACTGACTGAGCAATTACCTCTATGAAGGAAAACAATAAAGCAGAAATAATTGAAGAACTCAGAAAGAAGATGGTCCACAGAAGAAGGTAATGATGATGAGCCGGCAGAGCTCAGGAAAGAATTAGAAGGGAAAAAAAATCACAGAAAGTAAGACCAACTTGGAAGAAACATGAGGAACAGACCTTGTGGAAAATAGAGTGAGGAACACAGATGACAGAAACAAGGAAAGAGGGAGAGAAAATGATATGGGAGAAAGCGGTAGAAATAAATGATAGGAAAAGGAGACAATATAGCGGAGAGCCAACATGTGCATGATTGGAACATACAAAGAAGAAATATAAAATAATTGAACAGAACAGACACTTATGGATATAATTCAAGAAAACTTCAAATGAAAGAAGGCTTGAATCTACACAATAGGAGTTCACATTCTGTGCCAGGGAAAATGATCCAGAGTGGCCGACATGAAGCCATGTGCCAGTAATTATTATACATTAAAGATAAAGAACCCTTTGGACAACTGGGCAAAAAAATGAACAGTGTCATTTGCAATATCTGGGAGTTGGAGCATACAATTCAAAACTGATCTATCAAGGGACTGAACGGTAAGTATAAAAGTAAATGATAGGGGCACCTGAGTGGCTCAGTTGGTGAACCATCTGCCTTCGGCTCAGGTCATGATCCCAGGGTCCTGGGATTGAGTCCTGTATCAGGCTCCCTGCTCAGCGGGGAGTCTGCTTCTCCCTCTTCCTCTGCTGCTCCCCCCGCTTATGCCCGCCCTCTCCCTCTCTCTCTTTAAAAAAAAAAAAAAAGTAAATGATAAAAATTCTTGACTAAAATCAGGGAATGGAGGGAAAAAGAGGAAGGAAGGAGAAAATGCAATTTTATAAAAGGGAACTAATAGATGCTGTCTAAAGAAATAAGGGACTATGGATATCATATGTTATATTCACAAAGGAGCCATAGAAATAGACTCTAAACTTCACTAAATGTTGGAAGAAGTACCTGTAAAAAACAAAACAAATTTTGAAGAAGCAGACTTCACAGTGAAAGACTTTTAACTCCCTCCCCACAAAACTCCCAAAATGACAGAATTAAGGGGCACCCGGCTGGCTCAGTCAGTGGAGCATGTGACTCTGGATCTCCAGGATGTGAATTCAAACCCCATGCTGGGCATAGAGATTACTTAAAAATGAGATAAATAAAATAAAACGTTTTATGAAAAGGAATTACAGAAGAAAACAAACTGAAGGAAAGCAAAAGTTATTAATATGGATACAGCAGCAATCAATTTTTATCACGTTAAAGAGGTAAATATCTATTTCTGTTTTAATGAGTAGCCGTGTAAAACAGAGCGGAGAAAAGAAGACTAATAAATAAATTCCCAAAGCTGGTTCTTTTGATGATGGCAGAGAGAGGGCATCAACAGTGAAACAGATAAACCACTAGTTAACACAATCCAGAAAAACGGAGACAGTGCAAATGAGTATAAGAAACGATAAGGAGAGAATTAGCCACAGAAAATTAGAAAATTAAAAGGATCACAAGGGTCTACTTTGTTCACCTCTCTGTAATGAAAATTGAAAATCTGGATGAAAAGAAGAATTCTCCCGGAAAATATAATTTACCATATTTGGCTTCAGAAGAGAAGAAAAAACAGGCTGATTCTCACAGAAATGCTGCTCTCAGGAACACACAGACCACATGAAGATCTCGTTAAAACTGAGATGCTGGTTCTGGGGTTTTGCCCAAGACCCTCAATTCTGTAAAGCATCTCCCAGATGCTGTTGCTATGTCTGGATGAGGGTAAAGGTCGTGGGAGAAATAGAGAAGGCTGTTGAAGTTCTGCACCCCCATCACCAAAAAAACCCCTAAGGTAGCCTCACAGGGAAATCCTCTGAAACTTTTAAAGAGTAAACCATTCTAAGGTGTTTAATTTGTTTCAGAGCATAGGAAAAGAAAAAAACTTTGAAACTATTTTTACAAAGCAAGTGTGAGGTTGATACTGAAGTCTTGGCTGGCACAAAGAAAGTAACAGCTTTCACTTGTAACTGTCCATGCACAAATTCTCAATAACATGTTAGCAAACAGAACTGGAAGTACAATAAAAGAATAACACATCACGTGACACCTGGCTGGTTTAGTGAGTAGAACATGCACTCTTGATCTCAAGGTTGTGAGTTCAAGCCCCATGTGGGGCGCAGAGATTACTTAAAAATAAAATCTAGGGGGAAAAAAGAATAACACATCATAACAAAGTGGGTTTTATTCTAGGAATGCAAAGCTAGTTCAATATTGGAAAATCTGTTCATGTAATTTTTTTAAAGATTTACTTATTTATGAGAGAAAGAGAGAGAGAGAGAGAGCGCTCATGGGCTGGAGAGGGGCAGAGGGAAAGGGAGAGAGAAAATTCTCAAGCAGAGCGGGACACGGGGCTGGGTCCCAGGACCCTGAGTTCATGACCTGAGCCAAAATCAAGTCGGCCACTTAACCAACTGAACCACCCAAGCGCTCCTGTTAATGTAATTTATGGTACCTTCATCCAAACATAGCAACATAAATTACATAATAATGTAAATTATGGTATTCTCTGAGGAGAATAGCCATGATTCTTTTTTTTTTTTTTCTTCAGATTTTATTTATTCATTTGACAGAGAGAGCGAGCGAGAGCAGGAACACAAGCAGGGGGAGTGGGAGAGGGAGAAGCAGGCTTCCCGAGGAGCAGGGAGCCAGGGCTCGATCCCAGGACCCCAGGATCATGACCTGAGCCGAAGGCAGACACCCAATGACTGAACCACCCAGGGGCCCCAGAATAGCCATGATTCTTTTTAGGCACTAAAAAGGTATTTGAGAAAGTTCAACATCCATTTTTGATGAAAACACACACACATGCATTCAATAAATAAGAATCCATAGATACTCAGTAAAGTAGAAATAGGTATTTGCCTCTTTAACATGATAAAATATATCTGAGTACATCATGCTTTTGGAGAAAACCTAGGGGCGAGTCCACTAAAGGACCAGGACAAAAATGTCCATTTTCACTGCTCTAATTTAACATAGAACTGGATATTTAAGATAGCCCTGGTCAGTGCCAAATTAGATGGCAAAGAAAGGGGTTATAGAGACATGAAAACTGAACAGAAGAAGATAAAATTGCCAGTATTGTGCATATGAAATGATCCTGTCTGTAGGAAACCTGGGATAATGCACTAAGATGTCAGTTATGCATGCATCAATCAATAACTTCCCTATATTCAAACGATCATCAAGTGGAAGATCTATTGAAAGAAAATTTCCCACTTACAGTAACAAAACCAAGATTGAATACCTAGGAGTAAATGCAACAAAAGATACGCAAGACCTACACGAAGAAAACTTGAAATCACTACTGAAGGGCACACAAAAAAACCTTGAACAAATGTATTAATTACCCGTTTCAAATACTTGAACAAAGGTACACCATGATTTTGGATGGCAAGTTTCGTCATTAAAGCAGTATCTGTTTTCCTTAAATTATAAGTTCAATGTTATCACAGTAAAATACCAACAGCTTTTTAACCAGATGAGCTAATTTAAAATTAATCATACAAAAAATTAAACAAGCAAAAATATCCAAGAGATCTCTGGAAGAGGAGGGCAATGCGGGGAGAAGAGCTCTGTCTGTTATTAAACCATATTATAAAGTCTTAATAAATTAAAACATTGTGGTACTGGTGCATATTAACAGATTGATGGAACAAAAACAGAAATAGATCAAAATCCACTCAGGAATGTAGTACATGACAAAGTTAATGTGGCAGGTTGTGTTTTCTAAAAACAGCCACAGTGGTATTTCTGGTCCCACAAACTCTTCCAGACCTTGCCCCTCTCTTGAACCTGGGCAGGCCTCCGTGACCACCTTAATTAGAGTGCAAGTGATGCTCTTTAGCTTAGGAGGCTAGGTCATAAAGATAATGCAGCCTCTGCCCGGCTTTCTCCCTCTCTATGAAGATGCTTTGCCCTTAGACCCAAGCCACCAGGTTGTGAGGAAGCCCGGGGCACCTGGAGAGGCCTGTGTGGAGACATATCAAGGTCCCCAAATCTCAATCCCAGCTGAACTCTTAGCCAACAACCAGCACCAACTTGCCAGCCACGTTAGTGAGGCATTTTGAAAGTGGATCCTTCAGCCCTTGGTGGACCCAGCCCAGCTGATGTTAGATAGAACACAGTCTTCCCTACTGACCCCTACTCAAATTGATGATCCATTAATGAAATTATTTTTTCAGCCACTTTGGAGGTAATTTTTCTGCAGCCATAGGTAACCAGAACAGTTAACGTCTCAAATCAGTGGTGAGTTAGGAAGCCTTCGGGTGGCTATTCAGCCATGCCTGTGGTCCACAGCTCCAAATTCTGATGCCCAGGCCATTGCGTAGCCAGGATGTCTATGGTTCTGCTTCCACAGAGGTGCTGTAAGTGTAAAAGCTTGTGCTCCAGAGCCAGGCTGAGTGGACTCAAAGCCTGGCACCTCCACTTAAAAGCTGTGTGGCCCCAGGCAAAGTCTTAACCTCTCTGTGCTTCAGTTCCCCATGTATCAAATGGGCATGGTCACAGAACCTACATCACAGGGTGGTTGGGAGGATGAAAGAGTTAGTATCTAGAAGTTTTGGAAACATTAGATAAATACCACCTGGTAAGCATACTTATCACAGCCTTCCAACCTTCCTCCATTAATAATAATGAAAAAAAAAACACAGAAGAGGAATAGAGATCGATCTATAGCTGTGTCCTTCACTTTGGTGAATGAAGATGTCTCCTTCTTTGGCGATCAGAAGGATTTCTGAGCTGGTGGGATATTGCAGCCATGTGTTTTATTCTCCTGAAGAGAAACTGTCTGAGCATGAAACCAGCGCATAGGGAAACACAGCCAAGAGATGGGGAAAAACTGATTTCTTTAGGCATAATCTGAACCTCTGGATCCAGCCATGCCTGAAGCTAGGACGCTCCTGACTACAGGAACCATTAAATTCTCTTTTTTTGCTTATGCTGGTTTGGGTTGGGTTTCTGTCACTAGCAATCACAAAAAGTTCTCCACTCTGAGGCCTGAATATACTAGCACATGAAAGTATCTGTTCCATATTTGGTGCTCAAACCAGGGGGTTGTAAGTAGCCCAAGGTCACACAGCAAGAAAGGGGTAAAACCAGGAATCTCATTCTGATTCCTAGGCCCAAGTGAATAAGATCTACATGCAAGTGCCTCGACAATTCCTCATGTTTTGGTGGCACTTTACAGTTTACTCCAGTGCATATGATGTGGCCGTCACACCAACTGTAGAAACAACAGCCGTCACCCTGGCATCAGGCAGAGTTCCTGGGTGCCAAGCAGCAGAAGCCAACCCTGGCTAATGTAAGCAAAAAAGGAGAAAGGAGGGTTATAGAAGCAGAAGTTGACCAGCTGGGACTTGGAAAGGACAGTAACAGGTCAGCTCCAGGGACACAGGAGGCAGGAGCCAGGGTTGTGGGGAATAGGAGCCAAAGGGCCAGGTCTTCCGGGCACCAACTGTCCCCATCTTAGCATTAATTTCCCCTGAGTGGCTCTTCTCCCAAGAAAGAAGAAGAGTTCTTCTGATTGGCTGAGTTTGGGTCATGTGCCCACCCAACCGACCTTGATGGACAGCCAAATAAGGTGGGAAGAGTAGATCCCCCAAGGAGGACCAAACGCTGGGGTGGGAAGGTGAGATGTTGGGCAGGAAGGCCACCAAGCCCTGGGATGGTGGGGTCTGGGCTCTGACCAGAGACCCTTTGCTTTCGTTCCCCTGCGGGGCTCCAGGCTGTCAGGGGAACAAGGGGGTATTGTGCTCCTGGCAGGGATGAATGGCTGGCTCCTGGGGATGTGCCTGACCCAGACGAGGCATCCTGGGCACAGGAAACCACCTCAGACTGAGCTGTATTCAGAGGGCTAGGCCTCCTCCGCTTTCTCCTCCTGCAGTGAACAGACCCCCCTTCAGATCCAGCCTTGCCCCTCAGCTCCAGCCCTATGTTTTTTAAGAGAAGCCGAGGATATTGGGGGGGGGGGGGGGAGGCTTATTTTTTCAAGATGCAAAATACTTCATGGATCAAACAAAATCTGTGCACATTGGAGGCAGCCTAAGGATGGCCCACATGTAAGCTCTGGAATGCTCCTTTGTGCTCACAAAGATTAAGGCCCCACTATTAGGGCTTACACTGTTAGGGTTGCACTAGGTTGCAAATTTCCTTACTTTGAATTTGGATATGCAAAGAAACCTAGCCTTTTATACCCTCCTTAGAGGTCATCTAGTGCAGTGATTAGGAGTGAGGGCTATTATG
Source organism: Mirounga leonina (assembly GCF_011800145.1). NCBI lineage: Eukaryota > Metazoa > Chordata > Mammalia > Carnivora > Phocidae > Mirounga > Mirounga leonina. Next base: position 1,110,278 of record NW_023270490.1, read on the forward strand.
GAGCCAGAGGACCCGGGTTCAAATCCCGGCTCTGCCACTCACTGTGTGACCTCAGGCGATTCACTTAACCTCTCTGGGCCTCAGTTTCCTTTGGAGGACACATGTAACCAGAGCCTGGCATAGAGTAAGTACCACAAAATGTTCTGCTTGGTTCCCTAGCCTGATCTTGTCATGAGCCTTCATGTGGTAAGAAATACAAAATCTTAAGCCAGGACAATAATTTAAACTGTTTGTCCAGGTAAGACCAGTTTCACTTGGCTATTTCAAGGACGAGTGTGGTTGTTTAGTTTTCTTTCCTCCCCTGCTTCTCTCCACAAGGCATCTGCCTGCACCCTGCCTTAGTCACTGGGAAGCAGAGCTCCAGGAAGAAAAGCCGAGGTTCCTGAGTGCTTACATTTAGTGAGGATCCCCTCTGCACTAAGCAGGCCAGGTGCATGAGGTCCTCAAATCCTCATAACACCACCTCCCCCCCCCCACCCCCGCCCCCAGCAGGAGGACTCAAGACTCCTTTAAACAGCGTTGGGAGCTTGCAAGTAATGGAGGTGGCAGGAGACTCCAGAATGTTGGACTCCAAAGCCTGGTTTTCCTCTGCTCCCATCAACTGTGTTCCCGTTCCAAGTGATGGGACAAGATTCAGAAGCTCCTATGCCCCTGGTGGCCCATGTCACTTGATCCCTAAAGGAAAAACTCTCTACCTTACTGACAAAGTGTTCGGTATGAGAACCATTTGTCTATGTATAATAGTCGACAATGCTTTTGGTTGTAGGGGATAGAAACTCAACTCACACTGGCTTAAGCAAAATAATAGTAATAATAATAATAATAACGATAATAATAATAATTTCTTGGCCCAAGCAGGGAAAGTCCAGGGGTGGAATCCTGGCTTCAGGGATCTGGGGAAAAACAGCTTCAGGTACAGCAGGATCCAAGAGCTCCAAGGACATTGTCAGAATTCATTCCTCTCCATCTCTCAGCTCAGCTTTTCTCTGTGCTGGCTTCCCCCTCAGGCGGCCCCTCCCTGTCTTGTGTCAAGGTGGCTGCAGGCAGGATGTCGGGCTGCTAGGGAATCCTAGCTGGCAGCCCGGCATCCTGCCAGCTCACAAACCCCAGTAGAAGGAGAGCCTTTCTGTCAGCAGTCTTAGCGAAAGTTCGGGGGTAACTCAGCCCAGCCTTATTAGATGCAAATCCCTGTAGCCAGATGGGATGCTCAGGTTGGCCAGGCCTGGCTCTCCGGCCCACTTCCTGAGCTGGAGGCGGGGACTGGGGGAGTTTCACCGTCTTGATGCCCTGATTAGTGGCCTCCCTGGGCAAGCCCTTTGCAATGTGACTTAACTCCACACGCTCTGAATCTGGGCTGACCATGAGACTAGCTCTGGCCAGTGGAACAGAAAGAAGGTGCTTCTAGAATGTTGAAGGTTGCCAAGGTTTAAACATTGGTTGGGCCATTTACTAGCTGTATTCATTTCCTATGGTTGCTGTAAGAAATTATCACAAACTTGGTGGCTCATGACAACAGAAGCTGACTCTGGCTCAGTTCTGGAGGGCAGATGGTCAACATCAGCTTCACTGGGTGGAAACCAACGTGCTCCCTCCAGAGGCTCTAGAGGAGATCATCACTCGCCCCTTCTGGCCTCTGACGGCTGCTGACATCCCCTTGCCTGTTGACACGTTACCACAGTCTCTGCCTCTGCCTCCCCATCACCTTCTCCTCTGCTGTGTGTCTGTCTACTCTCCCCCCGGTGATGACACGTGGGGTGGCACTGAGAGCCCAGCTGGATAATCCAGGTTCATCCCATCCCCGAATCCTTAATTTAGTCACATCTGCAAAGACTTTACCATATCCAGTAATGTTCACGGGTGCCAATCTGTGACAATCTCCTCTCCACCCCGCTCCCTCAGTGATTCTCATGCTGACGGTCTATGTACTACACTTGGGAAGGGATTATGACCTGATATCATGGAGGTCCACCATTTAGCCCACTACACTAGCTGTGTGACCACGGGCAAGTGTCTTAACCTCACTGTGCCTCAGTTTCCTTACTGTCAAATGACAGCCACTACCTCAGTGGGCTCTGATGAGGGTTAAATCAAGTCATCACATAAAGCACTTGAAAGGGTGACCAGCACACGATAAGAGCTTTATATGTGTTAGCTACTAATCCACTTGAGAATCTTTGGCCATGGCTAAAATTCCCACAAGGACAGTTCCCTTCTCTGTCCTGTTCACCACTGTCTTCCCAGCACCTGCCACAGAGATTTGCACATGGTAGATACTCAGAAAATATTTAATGCATGCATGCCGCTGGCTGGCTGGCTGTGAGGCTTTAGGGAAGTTGGTTTCCCTCTGTGGGTCTCAGATTGCTCCTTCCACCATGAAGCGCTGCTGGCGGGGAAAGTACGTTTCTCTGTCTGGAAGGGCGCGTCCCTGTTAGGGGCGGAGGCCTCCAGGATCAGAGGCTGGCCACAGTTGCTTCTTCTCTGAGTCACCAGATTTCTCAACGTAAGGCTATGTGTCTAAATATTATGAGCAAGTAGGTTGAAGATAAGGTGGGGAAACACTGATTCGGCCAAAGCGGCTTCAGCCAAGGCTCTGGGGCTGGACTTCCCAGTAACATGATTTCCTGCTTAGCACCTGCCAGAAAAACAGGCTGCCCACCCACAACCAAGTGGGGCAGCCCAGATGCCCACTTTGGTGGTTAGAACATGCTCTGGCCGACTGTTCCCACAGCCAATAGCTAGTCAAATCCTCGTGACTTAAGTGGAGAAGCAAAGGTCCCCCAAAAGTGAAGCCATGTCCAAAGTTATACTGTGTAACTGCTACTGGGTGAGGCTAAGCCCCAGAAGTCCTCACTCCCAGCCCAGCACCTGCAGGAAGCACCCGGGCAAAGGGAGAGAGAAGGTGGCAGGCAGGGCTGCAACATGTGCAGATGCCCAGGGGCGAGAGGCATGACACAAACGCAAAAACTCAGCTGAATGAGAAAAAGAGGGCCCAGGCTTTTAGACTCAATTCTGAGGCAACACGGAATCATTGATGGTTTTAGGAAAAGGAATAATAGAATCTGAGAGTCTCTTCCCAAGTGTAGTGCATAGACCGTCAGCATGAGAATCACCGAGGGAGCGGGGTGGAGAGGAGATTGTCACAGTGCAGATCCCTGGGTCCACACTAGGGGTTTCTCTATTTCAACAGACCAGCCCCCTCCCTGCAGTGACTCTGGAGCTCCCCCTCGGTGCTTTAGTGAGTACAGAGATGCTGGGTACCATTCCAGTGAAAAGAGCAAGACTCAGCCAAACTTGGTTTCAAATCCCAGCTCTGTCATTTACTTATTGTGTGACCCTGGCCCGGTTACTACGCTGAGCCTCAGTCTGCCCTCCTTTAAAATGGAGACAATCATCGTATTGGCCTCCCAGTTGTTCTAAGAATTAAGGAACATAATACACATAAAGCGCTCAGTGATTAGATCGAGAACATTTTTAGCGCTCAGAACACGCTGGTTTTTAGGGACTCACAGTGGTGGGGGTGTGGAGGAGGTGACAGAGTGGGGGCAGGCGTGGAGGCCCACAGCGCAGTGAGGAGGCAGCTGTGGGAGTCCGGAGGAGAGGCCTGTGGCTGGGATGTGGAAATGGGCGCAGACAGGTGCCCTCTGCACTGTGAAAGGTGCCCCCAGGCATGGTGCTAGGAGATGGTCTGAGGCTGGAGAGAGAAGGATGAGGTCAACAGAGAGGATAATAACATTAACTACGTTCACAGCCATGCATTGGACATTTAGCATGCGCCGGACCCTGTCTCAGCAGCTTGGTGAACTTGATCCTCATAGCGACCCGACGATGTGGGGATCACCTTATCCAAGGGTTTATCAACCTCAACACTATCGACATTTGTACTGGATAATTCTTTGTTGCAAGCGGCTGTGCTGTGCCCTGCAGGGTAGTTAGCAACATCCCTGACCTCAGCCCACTAGAGGCCAATAGCTACCCCCACCCCCCAACCCCCACCACCCTGCCAAGTTGTGACAACCAAAACTGTCTCCAGACTTTGCCCAATGTTTCCCAGCAGGCAACATCACCCCCAGTTAAGAAGCACTGGCTTTATCCTCATTTTATTTTATATTTTAAAAAGCTTTTATTTATTTACTTGAGGGAGAGTGAGTTTGAGAGAGAGCACAGAGGGAGAGGAAGAAGAAGACTCCCCACTGAGCAAGGAGCCCAACGTGGGGCTTAATCCGAGGACCCTGAGATCATGACCTGAGCCGAAAGCAGACACTTAACCGACTGAGCCACCCAGTCGCCCCCTTTATCTTCATTTTACAAGGAAGAAATGAGAGGCTCAAAAAAACCAAAGTACCTTACTCACCATCACCCTGCTAGGAAGCGGCAGATTTCAAACTCAGGTCTGGCTCAGAGCCCTGAATGTTAACTTCAGCTGTGAACGAGGTCAGATCTTTCAATGGCAGGCCCAGATTGTCTGTATGAGGAGCTGGGGGCCAGCGGTTGAACTGCCTTGACCTAGATTGCATGTTCATTAGTGTGACTTTGGGAGGGGTGATGGACATTGTTGGGGAGCCAGACTCAAGTGCCCCCCCCACCAGCTTCCTCTAGGGGCCTCCAGTTGCCTTGGATGGTGGGGCTGAGGGAGATGCGCGTGGAGGGCAGGCAGGCAGGAGCAAGATGAGGCTGTGGGGTCAGCCGTGCTGGAACCCCGCTGCCAGGAACCTCCCCAAAACACTCTCCAAGATCTTCAGGCTAAATATTTATGCTGTGAACTCTGTTTTCCTTCCTGCGTGGACAGATGGAGGCTCACAGATGGGTCCAGGCATGTGGGGAGACAGAATGCAGAGAAACGGGAAAGGTCGAGGCTGGGGGCCAGAGGTCAGAGGTCAGGAGAGAGTCGTTGGAGGCTGGGAATAAACATCTGTCCCCTCAGCTTGACATCTAGAGCCTTCCAGGGCCGGGCCCAGTGCCAACACAGTCACCTCCCTCAGGGAGGAGTGGAATTTGAATGTGTTTTTGTTTTCTTAAGAGATGTGGACTAAAATGATATGTTTCTTTTGCCCAGTCTTAATCTTTTTAAGCATGGGAGCCAGAGGTGAGGGGACAATTAAGTCAAAAAGTCTTGCCCAGAGAAGAAACCACTCTTCTGGACCCAAAAATACTTTGTTTACACAGATGGCCGCTAGAAAAGGCCTGACTCTGAGCCCTTAAAGAAGATGGATTTACGAGGAGGGGCCTCCAGGCGAGCCGAGCATCAGAGCGAGGCCCTGGCAGCCCTGTGGCTTTGCTCCCATCCGAAAGGACAGGCCCCGACAGGTTCTTCTCCCCGCGATGGACGACAAGGCCGTCATGCTGTCACTTTTACTGCCGACAGTGGCTCAAGTGTCAAAGGGTCACCTCTGACCTCTAGTCTGGGATGACCCCCAGGGCCTGCAGATCTCGGGGGGAGGATTGCACGCAGTGTGACCTGTTTCGGTAGGAAATGCCCCCATGAGGATGCACAGGCCTCTTAGCTATCCCCGGAATGGCGAACGACACCACCAGTGTGCGTGCGTGTGCGTGTGTGTGTGCGTGTGTGCGTGCACGCACATAAGCACGCCTGCCCCGTGGTGGCCTTCTCTTTCCTTCTTTGTTCTTCCACCACCGTGAAAGTGTCTGGAGGTGTCTGAGGGATGTGAAAACAGAGAAGAGCAGCACTTCCATCCACCCTTCCCTCTTGGAGGGTAATAATGTCTCTCTGGATGTTTCTAGACTGAGGCCAGTTCTTCATCTTCAACGTGCATCCAAAACACCTGGGTGTCTTGTGAAAAAGCAAATTCCAACTCTGTAGATCTGGGGTGGGGCCCGAGGTTCCGCTTTTCCAAGACACTTCGGGGTCTAGGGATCACACTGGGGGCAGCCAGGCCTTAGCACGAAGCCATTGCGGGAGGCGGCCCTCGTTGCTGTTGGCCCAGCCCGCCTTGCACGCCTTGCACGCCCCCGCCTTAGACCTTTGCACCTGCTGTCTCTGCCACCCGGCATGCCCTTCCCTCTGCTAAGCCTCTCCGTGAGCTCCTTGACTTCTCAGGCAGGGTATCTTCTCCGGCCAGTGATTGCTCCACGTTCAGCCTGAGGGAATGTCTGAGCCAGAAGGGCCTTGGGGATAATCTTGTTCATCTCCCTTCAGAGTTCCCAGGGCTTTTGTGGCAAGAGCTAAAATCCCTGCTCAGTCTGGCTGAAGCAATTTTTTTTTTTTTTTTTTTTAAGATTTCATTTATTTGCGAGAGAGACAATGAGAGACAGAGAGCATGAGAGGGAGGAGGGTCAGAGGGAGAAGCAGACTCCCCGCCAAGTAGGGAGCCCGATGCGGGACTCGATCCCGGGACTCCAGGATCATGACCTGAGCCGAAGGCAGTCGCTTAACCAACTGAGCCACCCAGGTGCCCCTGGCTGAAGCAATATTAATCATAATAAATTAATAGCTTGTGTAAATGAACACCCCCAAATATTTATTGAAGCAACGTTTGTGATAATCAAAAATTGCAAGCAATCCACATGCCAATATGGAGGAACATGGCCAGGAAAACTGTTGCTGCCTCCCACCCTGGAATGTTCTGTTGGTGTGAAAAAGTTTGGGGAGGTTTGCCTGTGCTAGCCTGAAGAATCTCCAGCATTTATGACCAAGAGAGAAAAGCAAGCTCAGAATGATATACACAATATGATACCATTCCTTTAAAACACCCCCAAAAGATCTTTGTATTTTCTTTTTTTTATTAAGATTTTATTTACTTATTTGACAGAGAGAGACACAGCGAGAGAGGTAACACAAGCAGGGGGAGTGGGAGAGGGAGAAGCAGGCTTCCCGCCGAGCAGGGAACCTGATGAGGGACTCGATCCCAGGACCCTGGAATCATGACCTGAGCTGAAGGCAGACACTTAACGACTGAGCCACCCAGGTGCCTCAGATCTTTGTACTTCCAACAAGCATATCTTTGCGTGGCTGCGTAGACTAAGGCAGGGTCCCTCAACCTCAGCACTGTTGATGTTTGGAGCAGGATCAGTCTCTGCTGTGGGCACTGTTCTGTGCTTTGTAGAATGCTGGGGCACCTGGGTGGCTCAGTCGGTGAAGTGTCTACTGATTTCGGCTCAGGTCATGATCTCAGGGTTGTGAGGTTGAGCCCCACGTCGGGCTCCGCGCTCAGTGGGGAGTCTGCATGAGATTCTCTCTCCCTCTCCCTCTCCCTCTGCCCCTCCCCATGCTCTCTCTCTCTCAAATAAATAAATAAATCTTAAAAAAAAAAAAAAAAAGAAAGAATGTTTGGCAGCATCATCCCTGGCCTCCATCCATGAGATGATGGTGGCACTTCTCTCCTGGTTGCAACAACAAAAATGTCACCAGACGTTGCCAACTGTGCCCTGGGAACAAAATCACCCTGTTTTAGAACCAGTGGAATAAGATCTGGAAGGGACCATCGCAAAGAGAGAAGAACAGTTACCCCTGGGACCGAGGTAGGGACCGGGATGGGGCCGGAGCATGTTCATTCATTCACCTATTCCGTACATACTTGTTAAGCACCTACTATGTGCCAGACAGTGTGCGAGGCATGAGGGATTGCTGCAGGGAAGAAAACAAAAACCCTTGCCTTTGTGGGTATGACATTCTTGTAGGAGAGGCAGACAAGAAACAAATGAGTAAGACGTTAATACGAAAGATGGTGCTAATTGCTTGGGAGACAGACAGCGAAGGGGCAGGAGAGGGCTCAGGCCAAGGTGGGGACGTCACAGTCTCAGGGATAATGTATGAATTTCTTAGAAGAGGGATTCCCATGTCTTGACTGGTTTTAAAGCCTGGGTGGGCCTGGTTCCCTGCAACAGCCTTCAGGGGGTTGGACTCTGGTGCCTGGGCCCCAGCCCTTCCTTCCGTCCCCAGATCCTCCCAGCTTCAGACAAACTCGATAGATACCCTCAGCTGTATACATATGACAGCTGGTAGGCCAGCCGTATGCATGGAGCCCTCATGGTGGCATAAAAATAATACTAATGGCTCTTGGAGCCTTGGCTGTCTGGTCCCTGTTACCCCTCTGATTTCACCTCCCACTTTCCCCACTGACTCACTAGGATCCAGCCATGCTAACTTTCCTTCCGCTCCTTGAATATTCAAGCTCGGCCCTGCCTCCGGGCCTTTGCGTTTGCTGTTCCTATTGCCTAGAACACCTTCCCCGTGATCTCCCCATGACCGGCTGGTTCTTGTTAACCAGGTCTTGACTCCGATATGACCTTTGCAGAGAAGCCTTCTCCGACCACCCCAGCCAGAGGAGGTCCCTTCTCCAAATCTCTGCACACACCCCTCTTCCCAGGCATGTTGCCTTCACTGGACTTGTTCCCTGATGACATGATTCTGTTTGGTTATTCGCTGGATTGCTATTGTTGGTGTTTCCCACTAGAATGTCTGCCCCATAAGAAAACAATCTTATCTCTTGATAAGGTACCCGAACAAGTACCTGGCACATAGTAGGTGTTTAATAAATGCTCACTGAACGTATGAGTGACTGAATGAATGAACGAGCGAATAAGAGTCATCACAAGTATGACGACTGCCTGTCAGATGCTAAGGAAACCTTTCTCCATTAACTCTGTGTTCTTTCTGTTGCTGTTTTGTTGTTTTGCTCTGTGTACTCTCTGTACTATATTGTTTAGCATTTTTCTTTAGATCAACTTCTTTATTTAAGGAAACTTAGATAAAGGAATCTTTTTTGGTGGTTTTCTTTTTAAAAAAGATTTATTTATTAATTTGAGAGAGAGCAGGTGAGCAGGGGGAGGGGAAGAGAGGGAGAATCTCAAGCAGACCCTCCGCTGAGCATGGAGCCTGACGTGGGGCTTGATCTCACGACCCTGAGATCATGACCTGAGCCGAAATCAAGAGTCAGACGCTTAACTGACTGCGCCGTCCAAGCACCCCGTATAGAGGAATCTTTTTTTTTTTTTTTTTAAGATTTGATTTATTTGACAGAGAGAGCACAAGCAGAGGGAGAGAGAAGGAGAAGCAGGCTCCCCGCTGAGCAAGGAGTCCGATGCGGGACTCGATCCCAGGACCCTGAGATCATGACCTGAGCCAAAATCAAGAGTCAGACGCTTAACTGACTGCGCGGCCCAAGCACCCCTGTATAGAGGAATCTTGGCAATAACACCATGTAGGGAGAATCACCATATACTTTCTATAAATAGCAGGAAAACGACACAAGGAAGTTCCATGGAGACACAATCACATTACCTGATGTGGGACACTGATGCTCCTGCAGGTGTTAAGCCTGGGGCTCTTCTGTTTTGTTAGAAAGGAGATTGGCCAACATCAGAGAGGCGCTGGAGACACGGTGGCTGCAATCTGCGACGTCCTCCCGGCCACAGTCAGTAGGATTAAAGGAGAACTGAAATCAGATTAACGCTCTCACCATCACATAGAGCCAAGTCCAGAGTGGGCCTGAAGTCAGCCCAGGGACCACTGTGGTGCCACCTGAACGTCAGGACATGCCATGTTATCGTGCGTAAGCTAGCAGGTGGTAAAGCCAGGGTTCGAACCACTCAAGTCACACCCCAAGTTCTTTCCCTATTCTACAGAAAACATGGCCTCTGCTCTAAAGTGGGCTATTTGATTTCTGACCCCTGAGTCAGGCAGGTCCCCGCTCCCCTGGGGTAGGACTAAAAAGGGCTGCCAAGAATAACTGCGAGGTGGTAAGAACATAGGATCTGGAGGTGCCCAGCCTTGCTGTGAACCTGGTTCTTTCCCTACCAGCTGCGGGGCCAAGAGCCAGACCACTTCCGCTCCACAAGCCTCAGCTTTCCCACCTTACATGCAAGCATGATGACTTCCCCCCCCCCGACTCACTAGGATCCAGCCATGCTAACTTTCCTTCCACTCCTTGAATATTCAAGCTCAGCCCTGCCTCTGGGCCTTGGCACTTGCAGTTCCTATTGCCTAGATTGCCTTCCCCTCCATAAGCCTCGGTTTTCCCACCCTACATGGAAGCATTATCAGTACATGCCTTCTAGGCTTCTTGGGAACAGGATGGTCAGTTCTAGACTCATGCCCAGTTTGTCAGCGAAACAGGGGCACAGATGGGGTTGCCACAATCGTGTTTTGTAGATGTGATTAACATCTACAGTCATGGACTATATGTAGGGGAGATTATCCCGGATCATCCGGGTGGGCCTGATCTAATCAGTTGAAAGGCCTTAAGAACAGAATGAGGTTTCCTTAAGAAAGAAGAAATCCCACCTGTGGACAGGAGTCTCTGTATCTGCTCCTGCCTGAATCTCTAGGCTGCCCTTCCTAATGGCCTGCACAAATTTGGACTTGCCTAACCAGACTCCCACCACATACGTCAAGTCCTTACAATAGATCTCCCTCTCTCTCTGTCTCTCTCTCTACCCCACCCCCCCACCGCCTCTCTCCTGGATCTTCTTTGGCGGAACTTTGACTGATTCAGGAAGGATAAATAAGAGAACACTTAGAAGGTCTAGCACATAGTAAATGCTCACGAAATACTAGCGCGATTATGGTTGCTCACTCTGGCCCTCTTCCCTCATCTAAAGAGCAGATCTCCTTGAGGCCATTCTGAGACCATGGATGTGGCTGAGAAGACACTGACCTGGGAGTCAGAGGACATGCGCTCGGGCTTGGTGCCTCCCCTATCCCTTCCTATGACCTCCTCTGAGCCTCAACATCCTCCACCTGAAGAATGACAACAAGCTTACCTCCCACAGGCTTGCTGTGGTTCGATGCCACCCTGACCATATACCACCCGGGATGCCAGAGATACTTGAGTAAGCCTCGTGGGCCTCCACACGTATTCATGTGCTCCGCGTGTCACAGAAACAAACGCGTTGTGCTAGGCATTGTGGGGGATTATAACCCACATGGAAGCCAGGGCATCACATGGCCCATCTCTGAACATAGACACACGCAGATGTCTCTGAGCGAAGACACACCCTCTCCCTAGAGATACTTACACTGGAGGAGGCCAGCAGGGAGGGAGGTGGAGCCAGCTGGGTGACTCGGAGGTTTGGATCATGGCCGAGTAATTTTCCTTCAAGATCAATGTTCTCAGGATTAAGTTCTAACCCCCCACCCAGGCAGCCAACCATCCACCTGTGCATTCATCAGACATTCATCGAGGGCCTACTGCGTGCCCGCAAGGTGCAGATGAGGGACAGAAGAGGGACTAGACAGGCCTCTCTTGGCCCCAACTGTCCCTCATTCCTCCTTCCACCTTCTCCTTCTGGGGAAAATCCTTCTCCTGGGACATCCACAGACTAGGACATTCAGAGCCTAGGAGGAGCTCAAGGGGAGTCTCTGCAGAGATCCAGGCCCCTCCCACCATGTGGAAGAATTGAAAACCTGCAGTTTCCCTCCAGGGACTGAGGCCAGGCCGCCTGTGGCTGGGGCTGGACCCCTGGAGCATTCACAAACGGCTGGTGGTGAACACATTTCCCCTGAGAGCTTTCTAGTAGGAGTGGGGAGACTTGGGGGGCGTAGATGGGAGTCAGGCAGGAGCATTTGTATCACTAGATTGGTGTGGGGGGGAGATAGAGGCTGACAGACACACAGATGGAGGTGGAGAGACAGAGATGGTCAGAGAGAGAAAGACTCAAAAGGACAGACAGACATAGAAACAGAGGTGGAGGGGGACAGAGGAGGGGAGAGGAAGGAGAGGTGAGCTTCCATGGATTGTGAGGTGGGTGCACTGGATCCTGTCCCTCCTGGTCTCAGGCCTCCTAGGACCCCCACGGCCCTCAGGACAACCACGACCTCCCCTTACCCCAGCTTGTGCCTTGGCCCCTCCAGACTCCCCCCTCCGACTCCGGCAGCTCGCTGACCAGGCCCCCATCTTTCACTGGCCTCCAGGACTTTGCCCAGGCTGTGCCCTCTGCTTGGACCCCTCCTCCTCTCCCTGCTGCTCCTCTTCCTCCCCCAGGAAGCCCACCTTCAATCCCTCTCCAGGTGCAGGTCCCCCCCACCACACCACCGGTTCCCACAGCCCCTGGGCTTTCTTCCCCCATCCCAACACTGGCTTCTCTGTGTGGGGATTGTCTGTGTCCCTGTTTATCTCCCCACCTGACCAGCAGCTCCAGGGGATGGGCTCCGTGTCCATCCTGTCCCCTGCTGTGCCTCAGGGTCAGGCACACCACGGAGGTGTTGGGCCTATGGTCAATATTCAATAAATTTTGGCCAATTGTCAATTGGTCAGTCCACTGTGGCTCTGTGACCCTGGTGAACCAGGTCCCCTGGCTGAACCCTCCTCCCCCCATCTGTAAATGGGCATTATAAGGCTTAGCTCTTAGGTCCTACACCTGTTAACACTTGCGAACTAGCTTTTGTTTTTTGTGTTTTTTTAAGATTTTATTTATTTGTTTGAGAGAGAGAAAGCACAAGCCGGAGGGAGAGGCAGAGGGAGAGGGAGAAGCAGGCTCCCCACCGAGCAGGGAGCCTGATGCGGGGCTCGATCCCAGGACCCCGGAATCATGACCTGAGCCGAAGGCAGACGCTTAACCGACTGAGGCACCCAGGTGCCCCACGGACTAGCTTTTGGATGAATGAATGAACTCAGAGCCGGAGGGGCCATGGGAGTCCAGGGCTGGGAACTCAATCACCCTGACATTGCAGGATAAGAGTCAGAAATGGCCAAGTGGGCCGGGTGGGGACTGTGGTCGCCACTACTCAGCTCCAATCACTAGCTGCCAGACCTCGTGATTTCTTAAGAGCAACCTTACAAATACAGCTTTACGAGAAGTTTCCCAACTTTTAAGTGGTGGTAACTAACGTAAAACATTTAAGCACATCTGTGAGCAGGATGTAACTGCAGGCTGTGGGTTTGAGACTCTCAATAATCCAACCACTGTGGCACAGATGTGGAGATTGAGGCCCAGGGAGGGGGAGCCATCCACCCCAGGGCTCGGAGTACAGGAACTGGAGGGAAAATAGCCATCTTTCTCCCCAGGCCTCAGCCCAGCTGCCCGAGCTCAGGGCACAGGCCGGCCTGCTTGGCCACAATCCCAAGGAAGGCAGCACAGCCTTCTGCACCGAGGCTTGGCAGTTCCGGGACGAGAGGGAGGTTATAATATCTCTGCCCACCCCACCTAGACCAGACTGTATCAGGCACTGAGATCCAGAGAATAATGCTAAGCAACAAGCTGGCCTAAGAAGCAAGAGGTGGGGGGGGGGGGGGGGGGGGGGGCGGGGGCGGGCACATTCCTTCCTCACTTCAGCACCCTGCACAGAGCTGGGAAAGGGATGGATCTTGGTTCAATTCCTGCTTGGAGAAGCATGCTCTGCTTCTGAGACTGGGACCCCCGGCCCAGCACCACCTTTACAGATCTTGTGGAGGGGCTCCTGTATGCCAGGCCCCTCTCACCCGAGCTCATTTGACCCCCACAACCTTCCTGACCTCCCTCTCTCCATCTCCCCCACCTCTGCCCCAGTCACAGTGGCTGTCCAGATACGCCCCCACCTCAGGGCCTTTGCACTTGCTGTTCTGTTCGCCTGGTACACTTTCCACCATTATCCATGTGGCACATGTCTTCACCTCCTTCAGGCCTCTGTTAAATGCGACCTTCTCAGTGAGGCCTTTCCAGCCTGTTCACCCTGCTTAAAATCATAAACCAAGCCAATATCCCCATCCCCCCATCTGGCTTTATTTTCCCCATAGCACTTCTCACCACCTCACCTATTATATGTTACACTTGTTTATTTGTATATTAGTTTCTTGTTGTGCTGTAACAAATCCCCACAACTTGGTAGCTTTTACAGCAATGCAACCTTACCTCATAGTTGTGGAGATCAGAAGCTCAAGCTGGGTCTCATTAGGTGAAACTCCAGGGGCAGGGCTGAGTTTCTTCTGGAGATTCAAAGACAGAATCTGTTTCTTTTCCTTGTCAGCTGCTACAGGCCACCTGCCTTTCTTGGCTCCATCCTCCATCCTCAAGACCAGCAGTGGTGAGTCTGGTCTCTCTTGTGCTTCGTCCCTCTGGCTCTCACCCTCCCTGGCTGCCTCCCTCTTGCACTTAGAAGGACTCTTGTGATTCCACTGGGCCCACTGGATAGTCCAGGATCATCTCTCCAGCTCAAGGTCCGTTGATTAGCCTCCTTGATTCCCCCTTGCCATGTAACCTAGCGTATTCGAAGGTTCTAGGGATTAGGATGTGGATATTGTGGGGTGGGGGTTCCCATTATTCTGCCTATCACACCCACACCCACACACACAATCAGCTCCAGGAATGCACAGATTATTGTCCATCAGGTCTACTTCTAAGCCCAGTGCCTGGTGCTGAGTGGGTGCTCAATAAATATTTGGCTGGATGGGTGGATGGATTATACTGTGGTAGCCAAAAGAAAGGGAGGCACAAGGTGATTCGGATACCCCAAATCACCCCTATCTGACGCACATGGAGACCTTGACTCAGAAAGACCCAACATGCCAAAGGCTGGGGAGCTATGACTTAGCCCCTGGCCTCGCTACACCAGGCAGAGCGTGCCCACGCCATCAGGCCATGCCCATAGAGAGAGGGTGGACGTGGGTGGTTTCACTCCCTTATCACTTAGCTCTGCCCATTCCAGGAAGGAACTGGGCTTCTTGTCCTCTGACAGGCCATGGGCTGTGTGTGAGAGCCCCAGGGAGAAGGCCTGAGGTCTGGACAGCTCAGAGAGGGGAGAGTCCTGGCCTTGAGCCCACCCTCCAAGGGCCCCCACAACCCTCAAGCACTCTCCTGCCAAGGCCATTCCAGGCCACACATGTAGGCAGCTGCCAGGGCCCAACCTGCCCAAGTGGGGGCCATGGCAGCAGGTTGGGTGGGGTGGGGGCCGCAGGACCCAGCATTAGTCATGTAGCAGCTGGGGCGCTCTCCCTCCCAGCCCTGCGTGTCTTTCCAACTTCAGAGGAGACAGGCTCAGGCCCAGGTTTGCTCATGACTGAAAAATGTTCTGCCCCAAAGGACGTGAACAAATGGCCTGCTGAAAAGGCAGCAGAAATAAATGGCTTTCCAGCATGGTGAGAGATGCTCAGCCACATACGGCAACATGCAGACATTGTGGAAACAGAATGTTGAGGGAAAGAAGTAAGAAACAGAAGGAGAGGGGCTCCTGGGTGGCTCAGTTGGTTAAGCGACTGCCTTTGGCTCAGGTCATGATCCCAGGGTCCTGGGATCGAGTCTCACATCGGGCTCCCGGCTCGGCGGTGAGCCTGCTTCTCCCTCTGACCCTATCCCCTCTCATGCTGTTTCTCTCTCTCTCTCTCTCTCAAATAAATAAATAAATAGAATCTTTAAAAAAAAAAAAAGAAAAGAAACAGAAGGAGAACCTGTAAATTAAAAACTCTCATGCATAAAATACTACTACTTGTGGGGCGCCTGGCTGGCTCAATCCGTTAAGGGTCCGACTCTTAGTTTCGGCTTGGGTCATGATCTCAGGGTCGTGAGATCAAGCCCCAAGTTGGGCTCTGTGCTCAGCGTGGAGTCTACTTGAGATTCTCTCTCTCCCTCTGCCCCTCCTCCTGCTTGTGCTCTCTCTCTCTCTCTCAAATAAATTTTTAAAAAAAATACTACTACTTGTTTTACAAAAACACATATACACCTAGGGACATACGTCATAGGCCTGGGCATCAAGGATGAAGAGAAAAATTAAATTACATTAAATTAAAAAACAGTGGCGCACAGACCAATGATGGCAGGTTTGAATCAACAACCAAAAGGTGCTCTGTTTCACTCTCAATTTAAAAACCGAAGTTTATGGGGCACCTGGGTGGCTCAGTCAGTTGAATGTCTACCTTCGGCTCAGGTCATGCATGATCCCAGGATCCTGGGATCGAGGCCCGTGTTGGGTTCCCTGCTCAGCAGGGAGTCTGCTTCTCCCTCTCTCACTCCCCCTGCTTGTGCTCTCTCTCTCCGCCAAATAACGAAATCTTTAAAAAATAAAAATAAAAACTGAAGTTTAGACAGAGATACCTGCTTTCACCTACAGAGTAATAAAAAAATCCAGAAGTTCATAACACACAGTGCCGCCAAGCTTCTAGGGAAACAGGCGCCCTCACACATTGTTGGTGGGACAATAAATTGGTACAACCTCTCCAAAGTGCAATTTGATCTTATGGATCTAAAGGTAAAACGCACAAATCTGTCATAAGATCTGATTGCGGAGATTTTTCGCACAGATCTACTCACACGCATGCGTGATGGCATTAAGGAGAAAGACAGTGACTCTCCCATTGCGTGGAAACAGAAAAAAGCTGGAAATAACTTAATGGTCCCACAGCAAGGGAATGACTAAGTGGAACTCGGGCCAGCCCCACGGTGGAATACTACGCAGCTGTGAAAAGGGACGATGGCAGCACACACGTGCTAAATGAAGATCAGCAAGACGTGTCAAGTGAGAGCAAGCAAGATGTGAGACACTGAGTGTGCCCTGCTTCTGTTTGTGTAACTAAAGAGCATCTGTGGTCACGTGTATTGGCATTCACACACCTTCTCTGCGAGAGCCCACAAGACACCAGGCACAGGGTTGCTGTGGGAAAGGGGACCCGCAGAGCCGGGGGCCAGGGCGGAGGGAAGACTCCATCCTCACTGCATACCTTTTTGTGCCATCTGAATTTTTTTTACCACTTAACATGTCTTGCCAAGGTTTTGAGCAGAATTTAAAAAAACAGAAAAGCGATCTCATTTCTTCCCCAAATTTCATGAAATGCAAATGACAGGAAACCAATGGTCTCTCACCCCTCCCCTGAGACCACTTCTATCAACAGCTTTCCAGGTTTCATAAGTGATCTGAAATGCTGGCATGCGGTGTCTGTGCTGTTTGAACTTGAAGGACAGGCTGCATGACCTAAAATTGAGCATATAACCTTTCTCTGGTTAAGTCAGAAGGAGCAGGAAGGTTGTTGTAGGGAAGGTGAGCGGAAACGGTGAGCCGGGACGGTGGCCTGGACAAAGAAGGGGCGGGTTTCGGGAGACAAGTGTCAGGGACAGGAAGGTGGAGGCAGAAGGGAAGGGGCGCCACAGTGTCCAAGTCCACTCTGGGTGTGTGTTTCTGTCCCAGTGAGGACGGGGCTGAGTGCAGGGGACCTGGACAGGCGCCCAGACAGGGGAGACTGGAGTCCGGATCAGAAACTCCGTGATGGGGGCTCTGGGGGCTCCAGAAAGGGGTACAAGAGTCTGGAACCCTCAAGGTCAGAGCAAGATTAATGGGTAACGTACTCACTTGCTCCAGACTGTCTGCCGTGAAGCCTGGAGGGAGACGGTGTTGACAGCAACATCACCAATAACCGTAATAATAACAGTGGCCCACACTTGGTAGTGCTAACTAGAAGCCAAGTGCTTTAACCCCCACAACCACTCCCTAGATAGGTGCTGCATCCCCATTTCACAGATGAGAACACGATGGCACAGAGAGGTAAAGCCCTAACTTGCCTAAGGTCACACATTTAGGTGACGTGGACACCACTCAGGGCACACCGCCGAGTAAAAGGGAGGTCCCGTCACCCCAGAGTCCCAAATCCAAACTTCCTCACTCCCTCTCCCTCTCCTGGCCACCGCAGCCCCAGCCTCGGCTGCCCTGCTTCTGCGCTCACCCCCCCACCCCACCCCCACACAGTCCCTTCTCAACCCAGCAACCAGAGAGATGGTTCTGAAGTTCACGGCGCATCGTCCCTTGGCCTGGTGTCTGGCAGGGCCAGGGATTCAGGTGAGGCAAGGTTCAGGGCACATAATGTCAGGAAACCCTCACTCTCGGGTGAGACCCTGAGCCCACCTGGCCCTGACGGCGACGGCCCCTATAGTTCTCACGCGAGGCTTCTCACAGGCCCTAGGTCTGCTGTGGCTCCCCATGGCCTTCTAGAAATGTCCAAAGTCCTGAGCAGGTCTTGGAATTCCTGATCCAAACCTGCTGGCCTTCCATCTCCACTCCCCTGACCCAACTCTCCACTGGCCCAGCCCGCTGTGCCCTGAATCTCCCATATTCTTCCCACCTCTGGGCCTTTGCTCAGGCTGTGCCCCCACCACTCCTCCTTTCCCCTGACAAAATACTGTTCAGTGACCAAGTGTTCCTCACTTGCTGCCTCCCCCTTGAAGGCCCACTGGCTTCCCCAGCCAGAATTTAATCTCTTCCTCCCCTTTGATTCCGAACCTCTCAGATACATGGATCCCCCATGGCCCCCATGGGGTCTGTTCCCTGGGGTCCTTCCAGAGCATGAGTCCCATATCCGTCTGCACTCTCTCGCTGCCTCCCTGGGTCCTGCACAGGGTCTCAGGCTTAGTCACCACAGCGGGGGCAGATCCACATTTGACTTTCTCTCCCAGCAGAAGGGGCTCCTGAGGCAAAGTCTTCGATTCAGGCAGGGGATGGAGGTCAGGACAAAATCAGGAGAGGTTTCTGTGTCCCTGCAGTGGGTGTCAGGCCATTTACGGCCCCCCCCCCCCCGCCCCCGCCCCCCCCCCCCCCCCCCCTCCCCCCCCCCCCCCCCCCGGTCCCCTCTCAGCCCTCTGCCCTCCATCACTTGGCCCTGGGCTCTTTCTGTACCCTTCTCACCGACAGAAGCATCAGGAAGGAAGGAGCGGGCTTCCAAGGTTGTGCTGGGAAAACCGGCACCTTCGGTTGCTGGCACCCCTCCCCCAGGCTCCCTGAGGAGCTGTGCTGTGCTGGGCGGGGGATGGGGTAGGGAGGAGGTGGGGGGTGGCTATCGTACCTCCACCTGCATTCACTGGGCACTCACCAGTGCGGAACATAGCCCAGTGTCCCACAGCTGGCCTGTGCTGTCTCTTGACCCAGGCATGAGGCCAGCAGCTCTCATAAACTAATGCAGGCTCTTCCCAGTCATCCAAAAAAGTGCCAGGAAAGAAGCTCATTGGCTGGGCTTGGGTCATTTTCCATGTGTCGCCAATTGCTATGGCTACAGGATACTGAGTTCTGATTGGCCAAGCCTGGGTCACCTGCCCATCCCTGGACCAAGGGCTGGGCACCACCCATCAACCTGGATCCCCTTTTCCTTGCCTAGTTATAAATTAAAATTCAAAGCAAATGAAGGCAGGCCTGAGGCCATACAGTGTCAAGGGACACTTTTTCCAATCTAGAGCTCAACTTCTTACATAAGAGTTGGATTTTTTTTCCCCCCCAATTCCCCTTTCACTGAGACTGAGGCTCTTCAAGGTTCCCTATTCAGGATTCTTGGTTCTAATTCCTAAAGCTCAGTCTCCACTCCCAGCAGGGGCTATGAAAATAAAGCCCCCAAGTAATGATTAATTACAAAGGGAAATAGTAAATTACAGGAAAACTTTTGCTCAGCTTAGCCAAGAGATCAATGTGAACATCACCAATAAATGATAGTAATAATCGTCAATAATGGTTAATAATAATCAGTATCCTGTGCCTCCTGGTAAGTTGTACCCAGAAGGTTACCACATCCCTTCTGTGGCTCCTAACAAAAGTATGTGATCTGGAGGGACATTCTACAAACTGACCTGCACTCCTCAAAGAATATCAAGATCAAGAATGGAATCTCTCAGATTCAGAGAGACTGGAGAGACATGATGGCCACATTAGATCCTGGACTGAGAAAAAAAATTGCTATGAATGACTTTACTGGGACAATTGGCAAAACATTTAGATCGTATCTGTGTTAAAGCTGCAGAATTTGATAGCTATGTGGTTGCACAAGAGAATGTCATGAGTCTTAGGAAATGCACACTAACATATTTAGGAGTAAAGGAGCATCACATCTGCAGCGTATTCCCAAATGATTCAGGGGGAAAATGATACCTCCAGAAGGAGAGAGAGAAGGAATGATTGAACAAGTGCAGCAAAATTCATCATCCTATTCTTGCAACTTTTACTTATTTCAGAATTAAAAGTCTCTTCAAAAGTTCCTAGGATCCCTTCCATGGCATTAGCTCAGGCTGCAATTTTCTGCTCTTCTTTGCTTGAACACCTGCAGACTTCCCTTAAAGTCTGTGTTATCCATTTACAAGGCTACTTGCCACGTTTTACCCAGAATCCCTCAGTGTCCTGGCAGGAGGGTTTCCCAGTTCTCTGTCCTGTCCCAAAGCCCAGCCCCTGGGCTCCCTGAGGGCAGGAATGAGTCTCTCTCATGCTGCTGCAGCACCCCCCCCAACCCGGGGGGGCCAAGACTCCCAGGCTCTGCAAATATTTGTTGAATGAATAAACAAGCCACGGGGGTTATAGGCTGGGTTCAAATCGTAGCTCTGTGCTCACCCATAGGAAAGCCTCTTTACTCAGCAGAGCCTCCCCTTCTCCATCTGCATGGATGATATTTCTGGTGTTTTTTTTTTTAATCTTTTTTCTTTTTTAAAATAAAACCCAGGTACAGAAAACCATGTGGCACAAAGAGATACCTTAATAACTCTGGTAAAAAAAAAAAAAAAACACCAACACAAAAAACCAAAAACCACACACACATTCTTATGACCACCTCCAGGTGCCAAACTCAGGCAGCTCCTCTCCAGCAGCCCCAGCAGGAGCCCCGTCCCCTAGCTCCCCCCCCACCAGCATACCCACTACCCTGATTTCCAGGGTCATCACTTCTGTTTCTTTCTCGTCTTATCACCTCCACGGGTGTCCCTAGAAAGGATACTTTGTCTTGCCCATTTTTTAAAAAATTCCATTTCTTTTGTCTCTTTCCCTTTCTGTTTCCTGCTCCATCTGTTTCTCTTCCTTGCAGTCTGTCTACTGCAGATCCTGTGCCCTCTGACCTGCAGACTCCCCCCACCCCGCCCCGCCCCGGGGTTGCAGGGGGGCGGCGGAGGGGGGTTCCATGTGCTCTAGCTTTGGCCTTTCCTGCAAAATGGCAGCTGCATCCAGAGGCCTGAGCCAGGTATTTGCAAGAGATGAGGATGCGTGGGGAGCGCCTGGCTTGGGTGGGCAGCCCCCAAACACAGGAGCCAAGACTATTTGGGGTGCCCACGTGGCCTGACCGCGGTTCAGCCAGGGGAGGCATTGAGTCTCAAGAGCCCCCAGCTCAGTCCTGCCCACCCCACCTTGGCAGGCCCATCCCTGTGGGAGCTGGTGGCCGGACGCTGAATCTCTGCAGCTCAGGCTCTGGAGAGGCCTGGCTGAGCACCAGCTGTATACCCTGCCCCAGGGGGCTCTGCCAGGGAGAAGCAGAAGGTGAGAGGGACGGTCAGGGCTCTGTTGCCAGGATCCCCCCCTCCAACCCGAACCTAGGCATGGACACGCGGGATCTGTGGATGCAGGGTCTACAAGCACCAGAAGGAGCTGAGAAGCATCTGGCCAGGGGTGGAGTGGCCTGCTCCAGCTGCTGGGAGACTCGAGGACTCTGGATTGTTCCAGGTAATACAGGGCATCAGGTCACGGAGAGGCAGTTTTCCCTACAGGGATTCTCTCGCAGCTGCTCTGAGCATCTCAAGGGGAAAAGCTCCCTTGCTCCTGACATGTCCCTCACCACCTGGCTAGCTCTCTCTCGTGTCCGTTTCAAGCCCCAACAGGGCTCTGCTTCTGGGCCGGGCCCGCAAGAGGATCTGGCAAGCATGTAATGACATTGTTCAGCTCTTACTGTATTTATTTCCACCATTATCTTTGATTGATGATAAAGACATAGGTTTTCCATTTCTGCTATGATATATAATTTCCTTTGTGCAGAAACAGATTCAGCTAAAAAAAAAAAAAAAGGGGGTGGATGGGGAGTCCATTTAAAATCTACATTAGGGAAGGCGGAGCACAGTTAGCCCAAAACTCAGAGCCGACTAGAGATTGGGAGGCTCCCGTGCTGTGGTTAAGAGGGCAGACTCCAGAGCCTGAGGGCCTGGGCTTAAATCCTGGTCATCTGGACAAGCTGCTCCCACCTCTCCGAGCCTCAGCTTCCCCATCTGTAAAAAGGGGGATGCTGCTAACCCTTTGAGGTTCCCGCAGGAGGGAGAGGGCCATTTCCCCGGACCCCCCTGGCTCCCTGTGCATCCTGGGTCTGACCCCAGGGATCTGCCCCTGCCCCTCAGTCTCAGAGAACTGAGCCCCACGATCCCTCTGCCTCATCTTGCCTTCTCCCATCTTTTTATGCCATTTTTACAGACTCGATTATTGGGGTTCCTCGAATCACCCCAGGGCTTTTGTACGCACTGTCCCCTTAGCCTGGAATGTCCTACCACTTCCGCATGGGAAATTCCTGTTCCTCCCTGAAAAATCCAGTGGGCTCCCTCCCCTCCCCCTGAAGCATCCCCGGAGGCTCCCCCCTCTCTGACATTTCCTGATTCCCTGACATGGAGCGTCCACGAATGTTTTAAACAAATGATTAAGCTCTGCTACACTCCACCCTCGTGGGTACAACTGTCTGCCTCCCTCCCTTTCGTCGGCGTGCGGACCCACTCAGCCCCTCCTCAGAGGGGACCATGCAAATGACACATATCCAACCAGAGGCTGGAGATCTGCCTCCGTACACCCGACACGCAATGTGGAAGAGCATTGCCTCTGGCTAGTGACCTCACCAGCCCAGCCTCAGTTGGCCCCTCTGAATAATGGGGGCAATAACAGTACCCGCCTCATTCTGGTTGTCCTGAAGACTAAATGGGTTAATCTATGCAGGAAGCCCTAACCACAGCCCCTTGAAGAGCATAAGCTCTCGACGCAGAGCAGGAGAAAGGCATCTCCGGCTAGGACAGAGCCTCGAGACCAGGGCCTGGGCTAGCGAGAGGCAAGTGAAGTGCCCAGGGTGCAAAGGTTAAGGAGGCCCTCACTCCGGGGTCAGTGCTGGTCGGGGGAGCCACAGTCGTCCCTGGTCGCCGCTCGCCCCCTGCTGGCCGCTCTGCAGAATGACAGCCCTTCCTTCCGCTCCCATGGGTCTCTGACCCTCAAGCCCGGGGCTGGCCCGAAGGAGGGCACTCACCAGCTTGGAGGGACAGGTCCTGCCTCTGTCCTGTGGGAGCCTCGGTTTCTTCACCCGTAAACTAGGAGAGCCTGCCTCACAGTGCATGGCAAACAGAAGGCTCGCCTCAAACATTTATGTCCTTCCCTCCCACAACACCAGTATTTTTTTAAAAATTTTTTGTTATGTTATTGTTTACATTACATCATTAGTTCTAGATGTAGTGTTCCATGATTCATTGTTTGTGCATAACACCCAGTGCTCCATGCAGAACGTGCCCTCCTCAATACCCACCACCAGGCTAACCCATCCTCCCACCCCCCTCCCCTCTAGAACCCTCAGTTTGTTTTTCAGAGTCCATCATCTCTCATGGTTCGTCTCCCCCTCTCATTTCCCCCCCTTCATTCTTCCCCTCCTGCTACCTTCTTCTTCTTCTTCTTTTTTTTCTTAACATATATTGCATTATTTGTTTCAGAGGTACAGATCTGAGATTCAACAGTCTTGCACAATTCACAGCGCTTACCATAGCACATACCCTCCCCAGTGTCCATCACCCAGTCACCCCATCCCTCCCCCCCACCCCCCACTCCAGCAACCCTCAGTTTGTTTCCTGAGATTAAGAATTCCTCATATCAGTGAGGTCATATGATACATGTCTTTCTCTTTTTGACTTATTTCGCTCAGCATAATACCCTCCAGTTCCATCCACGTCCCACAACACCAGTATTTAATGAGCACCTACTGTGTGCCGTGGAGTAAAGAACATGACTGAGACAGAAGTCTTCCCCTCCGGGGGTTTAGGGCATGGAAGGAAGGAGGAAGAAGTCCGGGAATGGTGACTGAAGTAAGGCAGGGTCCCTGTTGAACACACACTCGGTGCCCACACGGTTCCAAACACTTGTGGATTAATGCTCTCAGAAGACAATGAGGTGGGGACTCTTTTTATTCCTGTTAGGGAGCTGAGGCCCAGAGGGGTTAACTAGCCTGTCCAAGGTGGCACAGCGGTGGAAGCAAGACTAGAACCCACAAAGTTCTGTACGAGGCTGGGGTGGAGGGTACGAGGATCCATCCACCCATCCATTCAGGACATGTTTGTTGAGCACCTACTGTTCCCAGGGCCAGTGCTGGATGCTAGGGAGAGCGCAGAGACCCCACAGACGCGCGCCTGCCCCCAGGGAGCTGTTCGCTGGGGAAGAGATTGGCAGGGAGGGAGATAAATAAGTAAAACCTGTCATTGGCGATTCCTGCTGTACATAAAAAACAGCAGAGGGGAAGGAGGCAGGCTGGGGTGTGTTTCGATTTTAAATAGTGGGGCGGGACCTTGTGGGCTATTTGAGACTTTGGCTTTCACTGTGAATGAGGTGGGAGTCATGGGGGGTTCTGAGCAGGGGGGGACACCGGGATGACAGGCGTGGGGACGAGGATGGAGCTGCCTTTGAGTGGGCAAAGGTGGAGGGTTCGGTTTCAGACGTGTCCATTCGACCTGTTAGTGTGCATGTGGTCTGGGTTAATCCGAATAAAACACCTCGCATGGACCTGGCAGGCACACGGGGAGCCACGGGCGAGCTGGGATCGCCGCTACCGCTGCGGCGGGTATTATTACTACCGGAACCCTGGAGGGATCGCTTCTACGTCTTGGCTCCTCCCCGGGCTGCTGCCTTGTCCCGTGCGGCCACCAGGTGGCGCCAGCGCACAGCGGGCGGGCCCGTCCCTCCCAACTAGCCCCGTTTGGAGGGGATCCCTATGTGGGGGGGCCGTCCTGTGCTCTGTAGGTCCTATAGCAGCATCTCTGGCCTCCACTCACTCGAGTTCAGCGGCGACCGCCCTCCTCCCCAGGGTGACAACCTAAACCACCTTCAGACATTGCCAATTATCCCCTGGAAGGAGAATTGCTCCGAGGCAGTCAGGGCCCCTGCCTTGGTCCCTTCTCCACTGGGTTCATTCACTGCTTGCCCTATGTGTGCTGGACTCAGAGCCCAGAGGACCTCCCGCTAGCAGAGATCACGCCCAGACAGAGCTGGCCTCCAGGGGCGGGTTAAGCATTCCAGGCAGTGGAAGACCAAGGGTCAAGTTCATCCCTCGCCCCCTCCATGGGGGAGAGGAGCCCTGGGTTCAACCCAGGTTTTGCCAGTTATTAGCTGTGTGACTTAGGGCAAGTCACAGTAGCTCTCTGAGTTTCCCCATAGGTAGAATGAAGTAGGAGTCCATTTTGGAGCCGAGCCCCATGCTGGGGCCTGGGATCCAGCCGCAGGAAGGCCACCGTCCCCCGGCAGGAGCTCACAGGCTTGGACGAGGTGTGGCGTCTGCAGGGTGCATGCTGCATGTGCCCACACACTCCCCGACACTCCCGGATGCTTCTCTGCTTACATT
Organism: Mirounga leonina; assembly: GCF_011800145.1. NCBI lineage: Eukaryota > Metazoa > Chordata > Mammalia > Carnivora > Phocidae > Mirounga > Mirounga leonina. Next base: position 1,135,483 of record NW_023270490.1, read on the forward strand.
TTCTCCACTCCATCACCTAACATACTAATTATTATACTCACTTCTCTGGTTTATCATCAAGCTTCCATGTCAAGCATGTGAGCTCCCTGAGGGCAGAGGTTTTTGAAGTGGTTCACTGCTGTATCTCCGGGCCTAGGACTATGCCTGGCACACAGTAGGGGCTCCATTTGGTTGGACGAATAAATTCCCTTCTTCCATTTTTGCCCCACCTAGTCCATTCTCAACAAGGCAGCTTAGGGGAGCCGGCGGAAACCCACCTCAGGTCATGTCCCTTGAACTCTTCTCAGAGGGAAAGGCAATGTTCTCCCTATGGCCCGCACAGCCCTGCATGACCTACCCCGCCCCCCCGACCAATCTCATCTCCCGCCATCCTCCTTTCAGTCACTCTGCGCCAGACACGCTGACCTCCTTGCTGCACCTCACACACATCAGCATACTCCTGCCTCAGGACCTTTGCACTTGCTGTTCCCTCTGTCTGGAACTCTCCTTCCCCCAGATATTGGCATGGCTCCTTCCTTTCCTCCAGGTCTCTGCTCAAATGTCACTGCCTCAGAGGGGCCCCCTGCCCAGACTCTTTCTATCCATCATCAGATTATTTTTACAAAACGTATCATTAGCAGAAAGGATTTTATTGGACTGATAACTTCTTTATTGTTAGTCTCTCCCCCCGCCACACACACACACACAAAAGACAAACCCCTTCCCTCTTAGAGCTCATATTATAATGATCCTGATGGTCAGGAGGGGCCTGTTTGAAATGGTGACATTTGAGTTGTGACTTGAAGGACGAGAAGGGACTGGTCATGGGTGAAACTGAGTGAAGGTCTTTTCTGACAGAGAGAATAGCAAGTGCAAAGGCCCGGGGGCTGCTCAACCCTGACTGTCTAGGCAGGCCCTGTTCATTTGGGTGGTGGTTTCCCAGGCCATGCCCAGCTGCTGGCTGAGAGCCCTGAAATCATCAGGAAGCTGTAGAGTGTAGCTGGGGGCTGGGCCAGACCTGGCCACACAAAGGCCCATTGATAGCCAGGCAGGAACGGCCCGAGGTGGCCCAAGCAGTGGCTCCCTCTTGCCAGCTCCCAGGAAGCTCCGGCTGGAACAATTGAAAGCCCGGAGCTCTCGGTAGACTCCTGTTTGCCAGGGTAGGGGAGAAAGATGCAGGCACGCAAGACACGCAGGGCAGGGGTGGGAGGGCTCTGAGGTCCCACAGCCTTGTTCTAAATCCAGCCCCGCCCCTGGCTAGCTGAGTTGACCTTGGCCACATCACCTCACTGTCTGAGCTTCTGCTCACCCCTAAAACAGGGTGAAAAATAGGACCAACACTACAAGGATGGAGGAGACCATATACGAGAGCAGCGGGAACCAGACGTGACCTGGCACGTGCCTGCTAGCAGGTGGCCAGCCGTGGTGTCGGTCATGGGGGTCAGCCGCGGGGGCCAGCTGCGGTGGCAGTTGTCGGGGAGGCTCTAGCAGGACTAAGCATGAAGACCAGCAGGGGAACATGGCTTGGGTTTCTGGTTCAGACAAACCTGGGTTTGGCTCAGGTTTCCTGCTTTCTGGCTGGAGGCAGGTGGGACTCTCCCCAGGCCAAGCCTCAGTTTCCCCAACTGTAAGGCAGGGATAACAAGAGCCTTACAGGGGGAGATGACTGTGAAAGAGCCAGCATGGCTGACAGGCCGAGGGCTCAGTCTGATGACCGAGAACAGAGAAGGCGTCAAGCCACACTGGAGCCGGGAGGGGAAGGAGGATGTGAGCAGGGCCTCGAGGCAGGTGGGCGACCCCTGCACGTTCGTAAGCTGGACCACAGGTTAGGGTAGATGAGCACATCTCAGGCTGGGGGGGCAGCAAGAGCAGAGACCCTGGGAATGGAACACCACACAACAACGACCTGGCCCCGGGCGTCTTGAGAGATCCTGCTAGAAAAGCTGGCTGGCCCCAGACTGGGGACAGCAGACCTGGAATGTGGACTTGGGCCTGGGGCGACGGGGGGGCTTGCAAGGCTTGGGAACTGAGGGCCACGCCATCGTGCCCTTGAGTGTTGGCACAGCGAGGACACCGCGCCCCACGGCTTTGTCCCCAGCCCCCAGCTCGGGGCCTGCCACACGGCTGGTGCTCCAGGAGATGGTTTTGACTGAATCCGTGAATGAATGGGGGCGAAAGCTGGGCCTTCGCTGGCCCTTTTCCGCCCATACAGCGCCGGGGGCCTTAGAAAAAGCTACGACTCGTACAGTCTTGTTTACTGTGCATCTACTACGGTCCTAGTATTGGCACAAGCCAGGAACGAAGCAGATCTAGTCCCAGCAGGCGAGGCACAAGGAAACCAACAAATAGCATTCTATCGGGTAGTGTTCAGGGCTAGGGAGGAAGCAGGATGGGAGTGTGAGGGAGCGAGGAGGGGGACCGCCGGAGGAATAGCTGAGGGAAGGGCATACCGGGCAGAGGGACTGGCACAGGCCAAGGTCCTGAGGTGGGAATGGGCTCAGTGAGATGGAGGGGCAGCTAGGAGGCCCAGGAGGCCAGGGCAGAGAGAACCAGGGGAGAGGCGCCCAGGCCCTGCAAGGCCTGTGGGGTGAGGAGTCAGGAGGGCACGTCTGGAAGGTTTTGAGAATGGCTTGATCTTATCTGCATCATAAATCCTCCTTTCAAAGGGCTTAATCATTGTTATCCCCATTTTACAGATGAGAAAGCTGAGGCTCCAGAGTTTTAATGATTTACCTTAGGCGCCACGGCTACTAAGAGGCAGAGCGGGGGTCCAACCCCAGCCTGTCTGTCTCTGGGGTCTGCAGGGCTGGAAGGGGTTGAAAGCTGCCTGCTGGACCCAACACAGTTCTCCCGAGTCATTAGACTGGGCCCAGAGCTCACCTCTAGCAGCCAGGAAGTGCCCTGGGGAGGTGTCCCTCACCATGCCCCCAGGGGCAGCCCCAGGGTGCATCCACACCCTTTCACTCTCTGGGCAGTTCCGGTCATCAGCACCAAGGCTGAAAGCTTTGTGGGAGACTGAGTCCAAGCTGCCACCCGATCTGCCCTCCTGCTTTTGCTATGTGGCCTTGCATCAGCGCCCCACCCTCTCTGGGCCTGCTACGCCCCTCCCTTTGTCCTAAGAGTCCCGGCCCCCTGCTGCTACAGGTACCAGGCTGAGGGCAGAAGGGCAGGCAGATAAAGGCAGCCCAGATGTCTGGGGGTGCAGCAGGGCTCAGGCCCCACCCAGATAACAGGACCCACGAGGAGGGAGACTCCTGTGCCAGAACCTGGCCACCCTGTCCCTCCCACCCCTCCCACATCAGGTTTCTGGGGGGCGGTGTCCACACTGCCTGACCCACTTCTCACGCTGCCCCCTCCTCAGTGCCCTCCAACCAGGTTTCCACCCTCTGTGCCACCAAATGGCTCTTGATGTCACAATTCCTGCTGCCAAGTCCGATTGTGGCACCCTGCGCTCATGGTTGCCTCTCAGCAACGTTCTTGCTGAGCTCTGTCTTTGGGGACACTGCCGCCACCGCCCCCCAGCCCCGCTGGTCCCCGTCCTGGGTGACCTCCCTCTTCCCGCTGCTTTAAAGAAACGTGTGTGTGTGATGAATGATCTCGGATGCCCATCAGCATCCTGATCTCCCTCCTGGGCTCTGCACTTAAAACATCCTAAAAAGACATCTTGATTTCCCCAAACACATATCCCCCTCCAAGCCCACCCAGAACCTCCAGTCTTCACTTTTCTTTTACTTCTGTCCAACTCCACTGCCACCACCCTGGTCCAAGCCACGTTTGCTCCCAACGGCAGCCAAAACAGGTCACTCCCCCGCTGAAGCTTTGCGTGGTCTCTGGCTGCTCTCCCCCAAACTCCAAAGTTCTCCCCATGGCCTACAAGACCCTACATTGGCCTCCTCCCCTCCCTTTCAGCCAGACTGGCTTCCGTTCACTTTCTCCAGCAAGCTAAATTCTTTCCTGCCCCAGGGCCTTTGCACTTTGCCCGTCCTCATCCTGTAACCCTCTTCCCTGTTCTCTTCATAACTGCCTTGTTTCTTTTAAACGTCATCTGAATCATTACCTCCCTAGAGCTCTCCTCCCTGACCATCCAACAACCGAAGGAGCCTGACCCTGTCCCTGGTCACTCTCGACACCATCACCCTGTTCATCTCCTTCATAGTTGTTAGCACGTCTGGAACCCACTTACTTACTTTTGTATTATCTCTCTACCCCTCCTCCCCAGAATGTTGGTTCCATGAAGGCAGGGATTTAGGTCTGTCTTGTTCGCCGCCAGAGATGGAAACCAGGAATGCAGCAGTGTCTGGCACATAGTAGATGCTCAATAAATATCTGTTGGCCGCAAGGATGGCTGCATGGACAGGTGGCTAGGCAACCAGATAAATGAACTTAAACTATACCTGTCATCGTACCACTCTCCCGCTCAAGAACCTTCCTTGGCTCCCCACTGCCTATAGAATAGACAACAAACTCTTTGTGCCTTCAAAGCTTTCTGAACTGGTCCCAAATAGGATGGTGACTGCACCCCCGGCAGATAAACAAATCATTCATGCTAAACCATTAGGAAGGGGGCCAGTTAGCCATCTGGCTCCCCATCCCGGCCAGGAGCCATTTGAGAGCAGGGTCTCAGTCATCTTCGTCCCTGTGTCTCAGCATGCAGCCCCTGGTCAGCAACATCAGAGAGGTTTGACAAATAAATACAAGAATTAGTGAGTGGCTGAGTGAGCGAGTGAAAGTAGCCCACTGTGACCCGAGCAGCCAGCAAGTAGGAAGGCTCCGAAGCAGACGCTTCAGACCCAGACAGCGGACCTTTTCAAATTTAGAAGATGGGAGTAGTTTTGCTGTTCAGGTGACTCTTCCTGGTCAGGGTTTCAAAGTGTATAAAGCTGGAAAGTGTGGTGACACGGAAACTTTGAAGCCTGCCAGAAATGAGGTTGGCAGTGTGTCTCGGGAGGGGACGATTTGAATAACGACCCGATCCTCCAATTAGAAGAGCCCTGTGGCGACAGGTTAGTAAAAACACACTCCTATGCAATTTGAGCGAAAGCCACTAAGACCCACAGCATCGGGAGCGAAGGTTCTTGGGGCTTCTAGAAGCTCTTGCCGGCCCACTTCTGGTCTTTGCATCCCTCTGAGCCTTTCAAACTGGACTCTCTTGTTCCACAGGTGGGATGGGGGCCTCGCGGCGATGGAAGCGAGGTGGCCGTGCTGCAGTGGGTGGGGCCCTCCCTGAGTCACCCGCTCCGGAGAACGGACCTGCCCCCACAGAGTGACACAGCCTATTTTATGGCTCTTCGGATCAGTCCCTATCTTTGGCTGGGGTCACTGGAAAGCAGACTCAGTGATGGGTGTGCACGCAGGCCATTTGTCGGGGCCTCACCGGCGAGGGAGTGAGGACAGCGACACGGGGCCCAGGGAGACACTGGGCTGCTCTGAAGCGGGAACGGCTCCTCTGCCCCCATCAGGGCAAGGGGACGGGGTCTTTGGACCAGGCATTGGTTGCGGGCGCCCCTGAGGAGGGGGCGTGGCCACAGGCTGAGCGAGTCCTGGAGAGGGCTGACTTGGTCCTCCACGGGGAGCTGGGTGGCATTCCAGTGTCCACTGTGGTCCGCTTCTCTGCACCTTCACCACCTGGAGCCAACCACCACCTGCCACCTGGGTGGCTGTCGTAAGCTCCCCACTGGTGTCTCAGCTCCCGCTCTTGACCCTCCACCAACACCAAGTCCATCACCAGGGATCTAAAGCCAGAGGAGCTCTCCCAGTGCATACATCAGACCGCTTCACCCTGGGACTTAAAGTCCTCCAGTGGCCCCTGGGGATATTCAGAGCAAAATCCCAATTCTTCGCCACAGTCTGCATGAACCCCGCCTCTGCCTGTGACCCCTCTCTCCATCCTCCATGGTGTGCCAACCCACAGCCTTCTCTTTTTCTGAAGGCAGTGTTCCACCTCAGGGCCTTTGCACGTTCCCTCTGCCTAACACTCCTTCCTTCAGATCTCCCATGTCTGATTCTCTATCCTTTACTTCTCATCTGAAATGTCCCCTCCCTGCAGCCCTGAGCCACCATCAGGAGAAGGAGCACCCCTCAGGCCTGCTATGAGCCTCCTGCTGTGTGGCAGATGCTCCCTCCAAACCTGGCACCCATAATACTACAGTAGGGCGGGGCTGAGCTGTCCCCCTAATGCCCGTGATTGCGGAGTCATGATTCATACTTACCATCTCCTGCGAATTCGCTGTGAGGACAAATTGCTAAGGGTAATTTATGCCACGTATGCAATGAATTCTGCTTGTTGCTGGGAGAAAACTTGCCGGGGAGCGTATGAGCCATGCAGCTCCCTTCCGAGCACAGCCCTCCACCCTTCTCTGTCACCCCCAAAAGCAGATCTTTCTGCTCTGCCACCTCGCCCAGGCCCCTCCTTGCCTCACTACTGCTTGCCAGGGCGCGCACCACAGAAGCGGTGTGATTTATTTCCAGAACGATGGTGGGTGGCTTAGCGAAGTAGCCAAATAGGAAAGAGGTCCCTGCTTTGTGGGGAGCTTGGGGGTAAGGAGTAGGGGAAGTTGTGGAGTAAATCTCTTAATTCTAGAAAGAGCAGGGATGTGGGTAGATGCTCTATGGCCAGATCCCACGCCTACAACCAGAGCTTAGCAGCCTGGGGAAGTCACTTCCCTTCTCTGGACTCCATTTCCTTAGCTGTCAGATAAAGAGCCATTAGATGAAACCAGGGGTGGCCCATAGTTTTGTAAGAAGGACAAATTGAAAAGCCTAGGAGTCTGGGTAGAAACACCCCCCCACACACACACACATACACACACATCCGGTCTCTCTCCATCTGTCTTTCATTCGACAAATATCTTAACACCATCTCCTGCCACAGGTGGCTATGGATGGTGGAGAGCTGAGAGTCTTTGCCTTCAGAAGTTTACAGTGTTGGGGGGAAGACAGCTCATAAACCAGGGAACAACCAAACGAACAAGGAGATTCACCTAGTGATGCGCTATGAAGAAAAAAATCACACGGGACTGGGACCGCTGGCTGCTTCCGACAGGGTGTTCAGGGAAGACATCTACCATCTGAAATCAAAGAAGTGTCCCCAGCACAGGGAGAAGGGAAAATCCCCCGAGGCTAATGTCCCCAATGTCAGCTTTAAATGCACTCCAATTATTTACTTACCACCCTGCATGCAAAGTACCAAGGCTCAAAGACAAAATTTAACCTTCTGTACATGAAACGAATTGGTGAGGCAAGAGGCTGGCAAACATTTCCTTGTGTCACGGGCCAGAGAGTGAACAGTTTCCATTTGGGGGCCACACGTAGCCTGTCATGACTACTCAGCTCTGCTGTGGTCCACACGTCAACAAATGGGCATAGCTGTGTTTCAGTGAAATTTTATTTACAAAGACCGGCAGCTGGCTGGCCATCGCTCGCTAAGCCCGGAGTTAGGCTAAACAATAAGAGAACTATGAATGGAGAAGGAGGGATCACAGGACAAGGAAGGAGTCCAGGAAAAATGAAACCAACAATGTGTACTAGTTGGTTCATCGCCATGTAACACATAATAGCAGTGACATGGAAGGAAATCAAACTGCTCAACAAGGGAAGAATAGACAATCGAGGCTCTGTCAATGCAAAGGAAAAGGGAGTGACAGTGAAGAGTGACAGATGACACAGAAACAAGGAAGAGCCGGGCTGACGAGTGCAGGAAGGACACGCCCCAGGAAGGACGTGCCGATTACAACAATGAACTGTGTTTTCTTTGATCCTTGTCATGGCTGCAAGACAGAGCTCCTGGTGATGGAGGGCAATGCGGGACATGACGTTTCTGTGTCCGTCATTCTGCCAGAGCAGATGACCAAAACCAGCACACAGGCAAACCAGATTTTTAAAGAATTTACAAATTAATTCAGCAGATATTTAATAAGGGCCTACTATGTTAGGGGGTACCAAGACTTCAAGTGGAGATCATGGAAGTTCCTACCAGATGAGGTTAATGAGTAGAATTTTTTTTTTAAAGATTTTATTTATTTATTTGATAGAGCACAAGCAGGGGGAGCAGCAGAGGGAGAGGGAGAAGAAGCAGGCTCCCCGCTGAGCAGGGAGCCTGATGCAGGACTTGATCCCAGGACCCTGGGATCATGACCTGAGTTGAAGGCAGATGCTTAACCAGCCAGCCAGACGCCCCTAGAATTTTTTTTTTAAAGATCTCGCATGGGCGAGAGTGGGGGAGGGGCAGAGAATCTCAAGTAGTGAGCACGGGCCCGACCTGGGGCTCAGTCTCGTGACCTTGAGATCATGACCTGAGCCAAAATCAAGAGCCAGACCCTCAACCGACCAAGCCACCGAGGCACCCCTCATACGTAGAATTTTATCATTTTTAAGACTGTGGTAAAAATATGCATTACATACAAGTTAAATCTTAACCATTCTTACACGTCCAGCTCCGTATTGCTGGATATATTCACAGTTTTGCAACCAATCTCCAGAACGTCTTCATCTTGCAAAAATGGAATTGTACTATCGTTGACCACCAGCACTCCACACCCCCTCCCTTCTGAGACTCAAGTTGACCTAGTTACATCCGGGCCCTCAGATTTGCACACAGCTGTGCTCACTGTGGGGCCTATGATGTGACAGTAGAAAACTGAGAACAGCTTCCAGGTCCATCAGGAGGGAAGGAGCTACACAAAGGCCACCCGTCCATACAGGGGTTACCCCGTGCGGCCGTTCAGAGGAAGAAGGCAGTTTTCGTTCAACAGAGATTCCTAAGAACCTACTCCGTGCTGGGGCCCGTTCTTGGCATCAGGGATAGAGCAAGAACAAAGCAGTCTCTACCTTCCTGGGGACGACATTTTAGTGCGGGTGACAGCCCATGAACAACGAACCAATAAAAACAACAGGATTCAGAGTAAGAAATCTTGTGGAACAAAATAAAGGAGACCATTTTAGCGTGGTTCTCCCACAATGCCTCTCTGAGGAGGGGACGCTGAGCTTTCTTTGAGGAAGCCTTTCAATCAGAGAAGACATCTCTGCGAAATATTAGGATAAAAACCCACAAGTAATTACAAGACAACTTCTGTTGTTCTTTAAAGTAAACGTGTCTTTATTTTCCCATACGTGCCGGTAGGCAGACAGGCATCAATACCAGCCAAACTCCTACCATTCCAGGGGGAGGGATTTCAAACTTTTCCGGTGAGCCTGTACTCACTTTTATTAATCACACTATTTATGAACTGTCTGTAAACAAAAGGCATTTAAAAGCACATATACAAAAAAAAAAAGTAGCGTAGGGGTTCAGAGCATTTACCTCGGGGTGAAAACGACGGGTGTTCAAACCCCAGCTGTGTGCTGGTTCTGGGGCCTCCAGCGAACAGTGGCTTCCGTTCCCCAGTCTAGAGCCGCGGCCACCACCGGGGGATTTTGCTCTCCCCAGGGTCATTTGGCCATGTCTGGTGACAGTTCTGGCCGTCACGACTTCGGGAGCTAGGGGTGCTGCTACCGGCCTGTAGAGGGAGGAGGCCAATGGTGCAAACGCCCCTCATTCCCGGTGCAGAGAATGACCCAGCCCCGAATGTTAAGAGCCCAAGGCTGAGCACCCTTGTTCTAGAAAGAGGGCAGTGTCTCCCTCACAGGGCTGAAGACGAATTGGCAGAGCCGCTGGCAGAAAACAAACATCAACAAATGGGAACTACTAATTTTAGGGCTGTACTTCCCCCAAATTAAAAAAAAATTTGTTTTTTGAGTGGGGAGGAAGTGGTAATGCCAGGAACCAATTCTGCCTAATTCCAATTCTGGTGACTTATGACTGAAAGGGATCCTTGAGTTTTTGAACAGCCACCCGAGTCTTCACAGGCTGTTTGGGTCTGCCGACGCCCTAGGAAGGGCTCCTAATTCCCCCCGGCTCTCGTTCGCTCTCATCTGCTGCCAGTACTGTGGGAACATCCCTGCTAAATTAGCCTCTGTCTCTTGGATGTTCAGCTTGCTCTCTCTGGTCCCCATCTCCCTATGGTTCACACCACTCAGGTTTCTCTTGTTGGAAAATCCTGAGCCTCACACGCTTCCCTCAGCTCCCAGCCTTCTCTTCTCAGCCCTTCACGTGGGATTCGAGAGGCGGCTGCCCCCTCTGCTGCTTCGGCCCCCTTTCTCAGCCCCTCCCCTCTAGCCTGCCCTGCAACGGTGACATCCTCCCCATGCCCCACATGCCCCACAACAACGAGCCTCATCTTACCAGCACTCAACACTGTGGACCCCTCCCCTCCCTTCACTTTCCTGTCCTGCCCACTGCTGCTTCCTCCTACCACGGTCTGCCCTGCTCACTCCCCCTCTGCTTCCCAACTGTTAATAGAAAGGGAGCTCTTAGAGGCCTGGGCCAAGGCCACCTTCTCCCTCCAGGCGCCTGCTCTATGCAGCTCCAGAGCCAACTGCACTCACTCCTAGATGTGTGCTCATCTCCCACAGCAGCGACTCACGACCCACCCTGGTCCCCACTGTTCCCTGGAGTCCCCAAACCGGACTATGTTCAACTGTCTGTTTGCCTATGTGTTCAGTGGGGAAGCCAGAAGCTAGGTGGGTTCCTCCCTCCCAACAGCCATCTGTTCCCTCAGCATCCCCCCAGCCCCTCCTCCATACCGTCCCTGCCTGACTTTGTGCATTCACCTGGTCCCCTACTTCTCTGCTTCTCTACAGCCCCATTCTCCCTGCAGCCGAGCCATCCAGTAAGATTACGTCTAATGACATCACACGCAGCCCCACCTGCTGGGAACTCTGGAGGCCACCGCTCTAAGGATAAAACCCAATGTCCTTACCTTGGCACACGAGGCCCCACAAGGCATTCTGGGCTCATCCACCTCCTGGCCTAGCAGTCCCCAGTCAGCCCTTTGTCCTTTGCACCAGCCAGACAGTATTCTGTTCCTGCAGCTCAGCAGGTAACCCGCTGGTCTCCCCTCAGCTCACCCACCTCCCGCCAGGGACCCCTTCCACACCGTGCACCTGAGGCCTGCAGCCATGTCCTTTGCAGCACCCCTTGTGGGTGTTAATTTTTTTTTAAAAAGATTTTATTTTGGGGAGGGGCCAAGCAGACTCCTCGATGAGTGTGGAGTCCGACCTTGGGGCTCAATCCCAGAACCCTGAGGCCATAATGTGAACCAAAATCAAGAGTTGGACGCTTAAACAACTGAGCCACCCAGGCGTCCCGGTTGTAATTTTAATCATAGGCTCCACCTGGGGGTGTGGGGCAAGAGGAGAGTAAGTTTTATGAGACCACTGACCCCATCGTTTTTGCTAATCATTATATTCCTAGCACCTGGTCACAGAACTTTCCACTCAGTATCAGAGTGGTAAACATTCAACAAATAGAAGCTTTGATTACAACCTCCAAGCGGAACCAGGCAGACAGCAAACTCTCGACTGACCCCAGAGGACCTTCTTGATTCAAACTCCATCCACTCTCATCTTCTCATTGCCCAGATGTCTTGTTTGACTTGATGGGCATCACATGGGCCCATTCTGGAAAGAAAACCCAAGTGTAGGAGGATGCCTGGATCGTACGGTGGGGTTTAGTGCTTTTGCTCCATCAGCTGAGTTTTTCACTCAGCTGGTCTAGTCACTGGGTCAGGCGGGCAGTGTTTCTCGGGAGCACCCAGGGGTCAGCCGAGCAACCTGGAAGCCAAGCCACTTGAAGGAACACACAGGAGCTGAACTCCCATGAGAAAAAGAGAGGAAAGGCCTCCAAGAAGCCAAACTGTTCTAGGCAAAGACAGACGACCACCAAGGTTTGGTTCTTGAATATGTATTTTTTACTGAAAAAATCATTCATAAATTAACATACAAAAATGTACAAACACATGAGTAAATAATGTAATGACAAAGGACTATTTTTGTGAAAAGTGTTTTTAAAACATCTTTAGATTTCAGTGCAAAAATGTACCCCTGGCACCTCTTACAACATAAGAGCAAGCTCAAAAAAACATCGTGATGGAAGGAAGCTAGCTACGTTCAATGCCATTGTCGACGGTGAGTGGACACAATCAGTACATGCAGCTGGTGCTCAGCTACTCGTGACTGTGGCAGAGGAGCTCCAACAAGAGCCTGTCGTGTCAAAAGGAGTATTTTTGCAGTAACTCCTCACCCAGAAAAACAGCGTGGAAGGGGAAATGTTTCCCTGCACGCAGCTGAGACAAGACTGATTGAAGGGGTCACCCATCAGTAGCCTTAAAAGAATTTCAGCTGCCAAAATACACACAGGGTCACATTTGGTTTTTATTATTATTTTTTAACATGAGAATCTCACACCATTAACAGCTCACGGGCCTGGCTGTATGTTTTCAACTTCTGTTTTTCCCACACAATACTCAACTTGGTGGGTAAATAACTAAGCGGTACGCAGTAAGAGATTTCACACTAATAAGACAAACTCACACATGATCGCAAAATAATTTCAGTGACCTTACTTCAAGCAGTGAAAAGACACCTTTCCTTTTGTCCTCAAATCAGCATTTTCTTTTTCAAATCAGCTGTTTAGCCTTTTGCCAACGTTTTGTTCTTGGTGGCAAGTATGTTCGTGAAAAGCTTCGAACGAGACCATTTTACAACACTGCTGTGTATCATCCTTAACCAAGGATCGGTCTGTTCTGGCAAATTCTTCCAAATGACATCATGGCTGTGTCCCACTGAAAGCCGCTCACGGCCTTCAGGGATGGGAGAGGACAGGAGGAGGAGGAGGAGAGTCAAGGCCAGCACACAGGCCCGAGGGGAGGCAGGAGAAAAGGGGAAAGAAATCTTTATTGCTCTGTGCACCAGACTTCAAAGGAAAACCAAGTTAGCTCCTGTGTGTAATGTTCCCTCGTGAAAGTCTTTTAAAGCATGAGATGCTCAACATTCTTTTAAAACATATGATACAACTTACCAGCATTTTCAAGGGCAGCAGCCTGCTCTCTCATATGAGCCGATAAGAGCTTTGTAATGCAGTTGGTTTTCTACAATACCACTCTATTCTTCAAAAGAACAAAAGCATGAACAAAAAACAAGGCCTGGCCAATCACTCCCACAGCTTGTGGGGATCATACGTCCATGGAACCAATACATGCAACAGAGAAAACCCCAACCCACACGTATATACACAAATATACCCCCTACACACACATCCATGTAAACCATGAAAATTAAGGAAGTTGAAGGCAAACAAGGCAATTAAAAAAAATATGAAGTACTTTTCAGAAAGTACTCCTAATCACAATATATAAATATGTTTTATGGAAAAGGAGAGGAAAGGACTGGCCTTTTTCAGAATCCTGCAGAAGCCAAGAGGGACTACGAATTGAGGGATTTGGCTCAGGGGAAAACAGAGAGGCACAACTCCAAGGGCAATTTAGACTCTACCTTCAAGAAGTGCATGGGGTATGAACCCAGCATTCTTTTGGGCTTGGGTCCTGGCATCCGCGAGCTCCGTCCATCTACCTGCAAAGCTCTGACTGGGTCCACCCCGGCCCCCAACTGACCCACAGCACTTAAGTGTCACCTGCTCTCTGGCTGACTTCTTCAGTCCATCGCTCGTTAGTTCTATGAACTAGTTCATAATGTTGACAAAGAATCTTTCCAGAAACCAAAAAGGTAAATATTCAGAGGAATCACCGAAGCTAGTTGATAACTTAGGCACAGATTTCAGGAATTGTGGCCAAGTTCCACAAGAGCAAAAAAAAAAAACGAAAAAAGGAAAAACGAAGAGGCAGAAAACCCACCCACCCGACCCCACCACTCTCGGTGATGAAAGGACAAAAACTAAACTCCAGAGACCCAGGGACATGTGCACAGGGAGGCCCCCCGAAGGGGTCCACTTTGAGCAAGGAGGGCTCCTGTTTAGCAGGAGACTGGGATGAGAGTGTACGTGCCCAACAGGGAAGAGAGAAGAGAGAGTCCACAGCAAAAGTCAAGAGCAAGACTTCTGGAAGAAGATGGGAGGGGGCAGGAGTCAGCTACCAGTGACAGACTGGACTGTCCTGATCTGTTTGTGACATGCCCTATATCCACTCCCTTCCAAAGTGGTAGCAATTCAGGAGGTGATACCCTTCTCCACTGCATTTTAACTGAGTTCCTGCATTTGCCAACCAAATAAGCGATCTAATATATAAATCCTCAGTTTGAATTGGAGCCAGCTATAAAATTAAATTTAAAAAAGGCATTTTACATGGCTTATTTACAATTATACTTCTTCAAGAAGTGATTGTTACAGGTCTATTTATCTTCCCCAGTCCCTCCCCGCACCCTCAATCCCCACCCAAAGCAGGTAATTTAAAAAAAAAAAAACAAAAAACTGAAACCAAAGAGAACACCAGTGATGGAGAAGAATGGTGTGTGGAGTTTCATTTGCTCTTCCTAAAAGAGCCCTGTGGTGGGGTGCCTCTTTGCTCTGAAGGCCGAGAAGCTCCAAAGGCCATTCGTAGGAACGGGCTCAAAGCCAGGACCCACAGCAGATGTCAGTTCCTGTTCTGGAGAGCCCGGCTGGGACGGGACGCTGGGGTTCGAGACCAGGGGAGAAAAGCAGCAGGACCGACGTCCGTCTTGTGAAAACAGAAAGCCAGTCCTGATGAAGGACGTTCCCAGCCACAGTGAAGGCATTTTGTGCGTGTACTCTGTTCACATTTTCTCCTCAAACCCTGTGATCCTTCATCAGACACCACATTTCTATTCTCTTCCTGTGTGGAGCCCCAAGACCTCTCCCCAGGTGGCTTTCTTGGTGGCGGTGGGTAAAGCAAACACAGCTTGTCTCCTCATCTCAGTACTCGGTCACCTGAGCCAGCTCAGGTGTCAAGTTGACAGTAATGTTTTTATACAAGGCGTCATATGTGATGTTTGCAAAGTAGTTCAAGTTGTTGAGGCCGTCCAGCCCTTGCCGTTCTTTGGACTTGCGCAGCAGAGCATACCTGTTTGAGCAGAGAGCAGAGGGGTGGCTCTGAGTGAGGGCCCGATCTCCTCAGGGCAGAGGACAGAGCAGGGCAGCCCACAGCAGGGGCCACAACCCAGGACAGCTCTCCTGCATCACATGGCGGAGGGATTGGCCCACCCCGCCCAGATGCTCCCTGCTGAAGGTTATTATTAGAAACATCTCCTACCTCATGCCAGGGCTTTACTTATGACATTTCACTGAATGCACCGCTCCTTAAGCAAATGAGGAAACCAAGGCTCCCAGTGTTCCATGACTTGCCCAAGGTAAGGTCACGGAAAGGGGAAGTGGGAGGTAAGATATTAAAAAATACATGAGATGAGCCAGGGCGGGGTCTGCATTCAGTGCCTTCTTACTTCCCGGACAACAAAGTTCATGCAGTCAGACCTCGTGGTCCAGAGAGCAGTCCTCCTCCCAGTTAACAAGACAAAAGGTACTCCTGAAAACAGAGATGTCACTCCGTCCACATGCCCCAATTAGTGCAGTACGGAACTTCCTTATCAAGTGCACCCGCACGAACAGAAGCTCGGGGGCACCCTTCCAGAACTGGAGCAGGCAGAAAGGGTGCCAACTCTGCTTTGTCCTGTCAGTGGAAGTTACACAGGGACCTTTGACCGAGTGGATCTCTCTCCAACTCCCTGAAGGCTACAGAGGAGACCATGAAGCTTAAGAGGCCAAATGAGTGATTTCCTTCAAAGGTCTACGATCAAAATTTTCACCGATAATCTGATTTCACACAAACGCCTGCCTCACGGGTAAATGAAAATCTATCTAGGAACTATAAAGCAGCCACAGCGGGACCGTGGAGAGGAGGAGGGGAATAAGCTGAGGGGTTGCAATATGATATGCTCTGGGACATCTGGAAATGCAAAGTATAAAGGATATTTGTAAGAAGAATAAATAAATTGTGCCCACCTTCCAAGAAATTGGACTTCTCCTCGATGGTGATGAGGAATAGACTTGTACTTCCCTGTGTCACCTTCTGGCCGGCTCACAGAGTAGCCTGCATTCTGTACTCTGTCCGAGACAAAGAGATTGGGCTTTCAGATAAAATGATCAAGTACCAAAGATGACCACAGATGGCCAAGGTTGAGAAACCCCAAGTTGAACAACAGAACTCCTTCTGTGTCTGAATATTCAATTGCCCATCCCTCTGGGTAAGTTCATGGCTTGAGAAAAGAGGTCTACAATACCAGGAAGTTTTGAAAAACAAAAGGAATTCAAAATTCTTTTTTTTTTTTTTTTTTAAGATTTTATTTATTTATTTGAGACAGAGAGAATGAGAGAGACAGAGAGCACATGAGGGTCAGAGGGAGAAGCAGGCTCCCTGCTGAGCAGGGAGCCCGATGCAGGACTCGATCCAGGGACTCCAGGATCATGACCTGAGCCGAAGGCAGTCGCTTAACCAACTGAGCCACCCAGGCGCCCAGGAATTCAAAATTCTTGAGAGTAAGGTATGACACAGGTTGTCAGTGACAGGTACAGCAGTGAGCATTCCCCAGGAGATGAATGTGCACTCTCTCCCCGCTGGCTTGTTTGGGTCCTATCAAAAAGGCTTTTCTCACCAGTGCACAGCACCTTTCCTGTCCACAACCTACTATAAAGCCAATCAGTAAAAGTCAGAGTTGCACTGTGTTTTCCCTGCTTATGAACTTAATGATTCTGCCCACCTCCCCCATCACCAGGAAGATGAACTAATTTGTATGATGTCCTCTGATCTCAATGTAAAATTTCACATCACTAGGAGGAAAGCAGAACTTAAGGAGGTATTTGGTTATTTATCCTTAATGTGATAAAGACAGAATTTCACAAGCTGGATTTACTGGAAACTTGATAGGGGTGTAAGAAATAATTAATACATGGAGGTAGACTTTGGATATCTACGTGAAATCTATGGTTGTCTTTACATTTTAAAACTTTGGAGAATATTATTTCAACATCCTCCTCTCGACTCCAAATTACACTCTCCTTTTGATACTGGGAAATGTGTTCTCGCTCTGATTTGATAAATATATAGAGAACGCCTACTGTGTGCCTGGGAACTGTGCAGGGCACTGGGGAGAAACAGCTCCTGTTCTTGCGCCCGGGGGCTCCTGCTGAGCTGGGGAGAGCTCGAGCTGAAAATTATGACAGATATCCTGGGAGAGCTCAACTGGATTCAAGGACCAGTCAAACCAGTTATGTTTATGGAAAAGCTATTCATCCTCACTAGGTTCCTAAGAAACCCAAATTAAGAGGATGAGATGCCATTTTTACCTCTCAGATTGAGAAAGAATTGTCTGGAGCTCCTTTGTCCAGTACAGGCAGCCTCGAGCCACACATGGCTGCTGAAGGGCTGAAATGTAGCAAAATGCAAAAGGTTGTCTATAACCAATGTTGGCGGTGATGTGAGAAAGCGGGAATGCTGATGCACCGCTGCTTGGACTCTTTCTGCGATCTCTTTTGGGGAGAAATCCTGATGGTAACTATGCAAATTTAAAAGAGCATTTACTTGACTTTGCAGTTCCACAACTAGGAATTTAATCTGAAGAGCTATTTGCACACGTGAACAAGGATATTCAAAATTGTAAACAATGTTCATTGACAGGAGAGGATTAAAATAAAATACTGTGTATCTCCATAAAGGAAAACCATGCAATTGTTAAAGATAATGAAGTGGCTCTCTCTGTATTAAAATGGTTGGGAGGGGAGAAGGGATGGGTCTGGGTTGTTTGTATATGAATACAAAGAAGCAGAGAAAGAAACAGCCCTGTTAAAATACTACTTCCTGGGAACAAGACAGCACAGCAATGGGGATTAAGAATTATACCCTTTGGTTGATGCACCTTTATTATCTGAATTTTTACCAGCAAGTATTACTTTGTAATTAAAAAGCAACATATAATTTTCTTTTTTAAAGCCCATCTAGAAAGTCAACAGATACAAGGTGGAGATTCTTTTGCTTATTTGTTCCTTATTAGGTTTAACTATTTACTTAGTCTGTAAAAAGATTAGTTTACACTACTCAAATACAGCATCATTCTCACAAACTTGTGTAATACAAGCCTTATCCGATAGTATAGATAAATCTGTGTACACCTATCACTAATACATGACCTCTGGTTTGGGGAGGTTTCAGTGAAACGTGCTATGAATGTAAAATAATACCAGATTTCAAAGATATTATAAGAGAAACAATAAATGTGAAGTTTCTCATTAACATCTCATATTGATTATATGTTGGAATGATATTATTTTTGATATATTGTGATAAACATACTATTGGCATGTTTTATTACTACACTAAAATGAATTCCATCTCAAAAAGTCTTTTTTTAACCTTTTTAAACATGGCTACTAGGACGTTTCACATTACCTACATGGCTTGCACCCCATCCCTCCTGTGTGGCTCTGGTCTGGGGAGCCAAAGGTGGCATTTCTAGAAGGCCCCGGAAACTGGAAGAGGGGAGTACCTGTTCCACAGGTCGTCATCTTCTCCACCCCAACCCCAGAAAGCATTCGGAAAGCCATTGATCTTCCGAAACTGTTCCACTGTTAAGCCGCTCACTCCACCAAAGAACTCAGCGTAAGGAAGCCTAGAAGGAGACACACAGCTTGAATCATCTGGGAATCAAAGGCTGGTTTCTTCCCCTGGGGAGGGCCACCGTGGCACTGGAGAACTGCGTCCTACACGACACAGCGCCTATTGCCCTCAACCACCTGCAACCATTTCCACGCACTGAGACGCATCGACCTTTGTGGGGAACTGCATCTTTCTCGAGTTGATTTGTTTCGTAACAGCTTTACTGAAACATAACTAACATTCCAAATGATTCACCCATTTATAAAGTGTGCAATTCCATCATTTTTAGGATATTCATGGAGTTGTGCAACCATGAACCCCAATCCATTTTAATACCTTTCATCACCCCAAAAAGGAGCGTTGAACCCATCAGTCACTCCTCATTCCCACTCTGCAACCCGAAGCAACCACTGTTCTGTCTCTACGGATTTGCCGATTCTGGACAAGTCACAGGAACACGATCATGCAACATGTGGCCTTTGGTAACAAGCTTCTTTCACAAACCAGTGTTTTCAAAGGTTCATCCCTCCGGCCATATGTAGCAGGACTCCATCCCTTTTTACTGCCTAATAGCATTCCGTGCTGTGGTTGCGCTCCATTCTGTTTATCCATTCGCCAGCCGATGCACGCTGGGGTGGAGCTAATTGGATTTTGCCATCTTTGCATCTCTCAGCATCCTTTTAGATTTAACCTCTTCCAGAAGAAATGATACTCACAGATACATATACTTGTCCAACTTAGTTGCAAAGTGCCTTGGCATCTGCCCACAACCATAGTAGTTCCGATCGCTTTCTGGTATATGATCCACATCGTGAAAAATAAGACAGTCCCAGTCCAGATCTTTCATTGCTTCTTGAAAACCGACGTTGAAAAGCATGGCTCGATTAAAGGGTTGGGTGCCAACCTAAAAGAAGCAGAACTTTATTTTTAAAAGGACTCGTGGAGCAACATCTTCGCTGCCTCAGCCCTGCCTAAAGGAGAGTTTTAAGGAACCTGACTGGGACAGATCACCGAGCCAGAGGTGGGCTTGGCCAGCACGCTCTTCACTGCCTCGCAAGCCACTTGACATCTGGCCTTGATTTCCTTAGAAATAAGAAGGCTAACAAGACCAAGCTCTTCTCTCCCAAGACTGTCATGAAAGCAGGCATCTGACCTATCACAGCATTTGGACAAGTATCCAGCCCCATAAAGGGAGGACAGAACAGTAAGGCCATTTCTACCCATGGCTCCTTACCTTAAGGGGAATTTCCTGGGTCTGGACGCCAAAGACACCACCCAAATCAGCTCTGGCTAAAGCACCACACAAGCGGCCTTGATTCAAGATTAAACAAAGTTCCATCCTGGACTCACTCAAGTCTGCCCCTGTTGAGTAACATCTCAAACCAGAAGCCCAGAACTGCTCTCTGCTCCTCCTCTCACCTCTGGGTAGCTCACTCCTAAGATCGCAGTTTCACTGGCTCTGTACTCCAAAGGTGGATGGACTGGCTGAGAGCACTCTGAACTGCTGTCTCAGAACAGAAAGAACAGCAAAGGACAGGCCACTCACCTGCTCAACCACATAAACCGCGAACCGCAGGCGCTGGCGCTGAAGCATGGGAATCAGGTGTCTGAGCAGGACCGGGAGGTGCTCGTGGCGGTTTCGGAAAGGGATGAGGATCGCCACCTGGAGAGGGTCACAGCAAAGAAGCCGCCCCGTTAATCCCCTCAACCTCCACTTTGTAGCTGGACACGGCCACAGAATCGTGACCAGCCTGCCCCTGGGGCGTTCTGGAAGGCTGCCTTGTCTTCGACCTCCACTAAATGAAAAGCTATGCTGGCAGGGAGACCCTTGTAAGTGGACTTTGTTTTTACACACACCATATTGTGTACGTAGTCGGCCCGCTGAATGGATTCACTCCAGACCACATCCCAGAGGAAGATACTCATTCTACACCATGACCCGCACACAACTAAAAGGCACTCCACAAAACAGTACTCCCCCTTAGGACGTGCAGTGCACCTTGACATATATGTATCTTTTATGTATATACATTTTTTTTTAAATGCTGGTCACTGAATTGATATGATATCCCAGAGATGGGCTGGAAATGCCCACCTATTTCCAGATCTGCCTTGCTCATTGCAGGACTGGCACAGAAGCACTTGAACAAATAACTTGCTAAAAGAATGAACTTAAGCCAGTGTCATGAGCCAGATCCACATACTGATGGCTTCGAGTCATGCAGAAAACCACTAAGCAATTCTCAGTGTCGGGCTGGATAGCTCCGCTCTTTGTTGCACTAAACTCATAGTAACAATGCCGGAAAAGGCATGAAGCAGTGAATTTGTGAAGATGGCTTTTACAAATGTGGTACACGAGACCTACGAACCCTCCCCCTTGCTTAGCCAGTATCCTATGAAGAAGACAAAAGGGTCCTGCTCAGTCATCGGAGCGATGCACGTTTCTGGGGCTACAGAATGTCCTTCAGGAAACCCATGCCTCTGAAGTGTTTCCATCAAATGCAGATACTCTGCATCGGGTCATAGCGTGCAAATTACGAATTACCACAGTCCGTGAACCCTTGGAAGGATGGCAAGGCCAGGTGGGCCTCCCAGCACCTCGGGCCTGACTCCACACCCTACCTTCCATCGAGGCATGCAATCTGAAGGCTTCCAGTGACCTCCGAGCTTGATGGCTGGGTCTTTAGAGAAGATTTCATGGATGTCATCCATTGCAATTTCACTCATGTTTATGTCTATTGGGCCCTCTGAACAGAGAGTTGGGGTGGGGGGGAATAAAAAGAATTAAGAGACCAGAAAGTGTCAGAATGTTCCCCGGCCATGACCAGGGTTTCACTCTCTAGGGAGGTTCAATGCTTTTTTTTTCCAGCTGATTTGTTTTTCACAGAGATGGGAGGCGCTTCCCCTGCTTTGCAACTCCCTGCATTTCAGTTCATCACTAGTACTGGGCAAAGCAGCAAGTCGAGAAATTAAGACTGAGTGGAACAGCAGTTGAACTTCTCAAAGAGGAAGGAGGAAAGAGCAAGGCTAAGCTTGGAGCCTCTCTGCGTGCTCCAGAGGCAAGCAGACACAGGGCCCCAATTCACTCATCAGTGATCCCGAGTGATTCTGCCCAAACCCCAAACACTTGTCATCACTGACGTAAGTGAAGAAGGGGCCCTGGCCGAGAAGCCCAAAGGCACGGAAAAGGTAGAAGGGCTTCCTGCCATTGCTTCAGATTACACATGAGACGCTAAGAATGAAGAGAGAAAAAGACCCCAGAATTCTTCTGAACCAGCACTTGGAGGGAGTCACGTTCGTCGTATGATCAAACAAGTTATAATCAGCGTGGGATTTTATCTTTCATATTAAAAGATAAAGCTGGTTGCCTGTACTTTCTCTAGGACATCTTACAGACCCCAAGTCACGGAGAAGGGGGTACCTGCAAAGGAAAGCCTGAAAAATATGGTAGAAAATGGCACCAGGAACACAGGCAACCTTGCAGAAGGGCTGAAGAAGGGTCAGGACACAAGTAGCTTTTGTAATCCCTGTTTCCAGTTCCAAATCCCTGTTCTATTCTCCACACAGGGGAGGCATCCTGAGAAATCAAGAATACTCTCCCTTTCATTTTAATCAAAGAAACACACACGTCAGTTTGAAAAGCAGGGGACGCTCTACTCACTCATGGAAGGGAGCCTTTCGGGGCAGGTATGGTTTGCAAAGTAGGTGAAGTCTTCAGGAAGAAATGTTGTGGTTTGTAGGAAGGTTTCACTGTGGTTCAAGTCAAGAGGATAATCTAGAGAGAGAAGAAAATAGGCAGCTCAGGCTGGCACAGGTCATCAGTTCTGCAGCTCTCAGAGGCCTACCAAAGCATTTTGCTTAGATACCATCGTTTGCAGAATCAGGACTCTGGACTAGCTCTTCACTGGAGCTAAAAATTTGAACCCATCAATAAAAAGGTTAACCAGATGATACTATTTTAACCAGTGTCTCTATTCTTACTGTTATTACAGCTTTATAAGCACTCAGTGTCCAGTCGAAGAACTCTACGAGGTAATTAAAAACAAACAAAAAAACAACCAGCACCCCCCTCCCCCCATGTCTTACTCTCTACAGGAACTAGTTTCATTTCTTTTAGCCAACTACTTTAGTATTTACTTCCTATACAGCTGTTCCAGATGCTTAAGTCTTACCCACTGACTTCCCACTGTGGGGCCTGTGGATTTTGCTTCCTTCCCTCCCCTGCCCCCACCACACATACCCCCTTTTACCCTCCTGTCTCCCAACATCTATGGTCGCTGTGGTTTGGCCCATCTTTAGTATTTACACTGAAGTATTTATTCTATAGATACTATTCATAGCTGAGAAATGTGCAAAGTTACGATTCCTTTTCTTTTCCCACATAATTTGTTTTTCCCTACATAATTTGTTTTTTCCTGAAGGGACTGGTTCTCTGTACGCTTAGTTTTATATGGCATCACGACTAACTCAATACCATGCCCTCTGCCACTACGGTCACTCTTAGGATGTCCCCCAGCATCAGGCATTCTCTCAACTTCGTCTTCCAGACCAGCTCTCCCCTGGGCCCGCTGTGCAGACGCTGCCCTGCGGTCTCCCCTCCTCAACGTTCTAGAGACTCCCTTCACCTCTCACCAGGGTGAAACCTCACTGTGCCTGGCTTCAATGTCTCTCTTTTTCTTGCTGGAACACATCTTCCAAGTAGCTTCCTAAGCAGGGGGAATGGGAAGTGGTTTTGCAACCGTGTACATCTAACTGTTTTTGTTCTTTCTCACTTGATTCATGGGTTGGCTGGGTTTACAGAATGCTCGGCTGGAAACAACTCCCCCTGAGGACTGGGCAAGTGCTACCCACTGCCTTCTAGATTCCACCTACACCTGTTAATTCTGAAGCCATTCCAACTCTGGCTCTTTGTGAAGGTGACGGAATTTCTTTCTAAAAGTGTGATGAACTTTCTCTTGGTTGAGGAAATGTCACATTTCTATTTTGAGTTCTATTCTCACCCACTGTGTTAACCATTTGACCTTCACAGTCTAGAAATTCATGTCCTCCTGTTCTAGAATTTGGGGGCAGGACTAGAGGTATCACTGTGGTGATGATCTCCCTCCCTTCTGTATTCTGCAATCTCTTTCTGGAGAACAGAAAACATGAGTTAGATGTTGGACCTCCTGGTCGTCTGATTTTCTCATCTTTTCAATCTTTTTTTTTTTTTTTTAATTTTATTTATTTATTTGAGAGAGAGAGCAAGAGAGCACGAGTGGAGGGAGGGGCAGAGGGAGAAGGAGACGCAGACTCCCCAGAGCAGGGAGCTGGATGCGGGACTCTATCCCAGGACCCCAGGATCATGACCTGAGCCTAAGGCAGCCGCTTAACCAACTGAGCCACCCAGGCGCCCCTGGCCATTCTTTTAATTTTCACTTATGCTATTTTTTAATTTTAAAAAGTCCTTTTTATTTTCTGAATATTCATTTCTTACAATATACTCTTTTTGCATGTTTGCAATTCTCTTCCCCTCACCCTCGAGAATGCCTGATAGCTGTTTCGCATTTTCTTCTCCCAGCATAGCCTGTTCTCTCAATTTGCTGAGGCTTGTTTGTTTTGATCCCTAGCACAGTGCTCCTTGGTCACCTACTAATATTTAAGAGGGGGGCACTTGGGCGCCTGGGTGGCTCAGTCGTTAAGCGTCTGCCTTCGGCTCAGGTCGTGATCCCGGGGTCCTGGGATTGAGCCCCGCATCAGGCTCCCTGCTCAGCGGAGAGCCTGCTTCTCCCTCTCCCACTCCCCCTGCTTGTGTTCCCTCTCTCACTGTCTGTCAAATAAATAAATAAAATCTTTAAAAAAAAAAAAAAAAAGAGTGGGGCACTAACCAGCTAACTGGAAGGGCTTAGACTGAGGTTCTTCATTATACAGTGTTCTGGCCAGAAGTCTGGTTTGGAAGCCTCTAGCATATCTTAGGGTCTTCTTGGTCCAATCAGATTCCCCAGAGAATGCTATTCTTTTTTCTTTTTTTTTTAAGTAATCTCTACCGCCAACGTGGGGCTCGAACTCACAACCCTTAGATCAAGAGTCGCAAGCTCTGACTGAGCCTGCCAGGTGCCCCCAGAGCACTCTATTCTAACCTCCTGCCAGAAGGGTGCAGTCCTTGCTATAAGCACACTGGGACAGAAGAGAAGAAAGGGGCTGGGGGCACCTAGGCCAAGCCAGGAGCCCCCAAGTTGAGGGACCCCTGTTTCACCATCCCTGAGGGTGATCAAGTCTCTAGTCCTCTGCCAGGATGGGGAAAGGACCTGGGTATCCGACTGCTTTTTAAATAGCTTTCAACCAATTTTTATCTTAGTTGCCACTTTTATTCTTATCTGCAGAAGTACGTGACACTGCTAATTCCTGAGCTTCTGGGGGATTCCGGGGCGGTAGCGGCTTTCCCTGCGGCCACATCAGCAGTCCATTTTCTTAGATCTGTTGAGCCCTGTATCACTAGTCTGTCTGCTTTCCGACTTCCAGCTTCTTGTTCTCTTCATTCTCTGGGGTTTATGTCATTGAACACACACACATGCATGCAAACGTGTGCGCACGCACACACCCCCTCTTTACTGTCATTTTAGTGGGGCTTTAAGAGTGTGAAGCGGATGCCTTCTTCCTAGGGAATCTGCATGAAGGGGGCCCTCCAACTTCTTATTTTTTTTACAGATAAAGAAACCAAGGCACCATATACACAACTGGTATAAGGAGACTTGGCTACTGTACAACAGAGACCCGACTAAACTCTGGGTTAGTGATCTTTCCAGTACACTATACTATTTTTTCAGAGTATTAAAATCTCTCTCACCAATCCCCTTGGGATTCATGCAGATTCTATGAAAATGAAAACTTCCTATTCAAACTCGTTTTTGCACCGGAGAATTCTACAATCTTCAACTCAGATATTTTTTTTTAAGATTTTTTATTTATTTATTTGAGAGAGAGAATGAGATAGAGAGAGCATGAGAGGGGGGAGGGTCAGAGAGAGAGGCAGACTCCCTGCTGAGCAGGGAGCCCGACATGGGACTCGATCCCAGGACTGCAGGATCATGACCTGAGCCGAAGGCAGTCGCTTAATCAACTGAGCCACCCAGGCGCCCCTAACTCAGATATTTTTTAAGCAACACTGTGAGAGGGTTTCCAAGAATCCACGGCTAATAAATACGGTGAATCCTTTCATACAGGCACACGCTGTCTGCTCTACAAGGGCCCACGGGATACAACTCAGTGCGAGTCAACTGGAAGAGAATTAAGTCTCTTAACAGGGGAGGAGAGGAACAGAATGCTTTCTGTCCTTTTCAGCGGTAGCTTTCCCGAAAAAACACCAAGCCTGCATTAGACAGACATAATCAGAGCCAGCATAAACCCTAAAGGCAAAATTACATTTATGCAGAAATTAGCCCGAAAGTCCTCGGTTCGTACATGCAAACCTGTCCTAAATTGATCCTTCTTGAAGGTATTAACACTTCAAAAACCTATGTCAAGAATCTCCAATACTCATCATTACTCTGGATAATTCTGATTTTGCTTCTTAATTATGTGTGTGTGTGTGTGTGTATAAATATACAAATGATTCTCTTTCAGAAAAGTTCATGTGTACTAGAAAAGGTGTATTTTGAGATATGCACATGTGTGGAGGGAGAAGCTGTTCCAAAATAGCATCACAGTAACTACATTTGCCTCCGAAAGAGAAGAAGTTCCCAGAGGCATTATAATAGCATTTTCATAAGCAAAAAAAAAAAAAAAAAGCCACAGAAGAAGAGAATAATAATTCTGGGCAATGACAGAACCAAGCCTTAGAACTACAACCTAAATAGGAAATAAGAAGTAAAAACAAAAACAGGGTGCCTGGGTGGCTCAGTAGTTAAGCGTCTGCCTTCGGCTCAGGTCGTGATTCCCAGGGTCCTGGGATCAAGCCCCACATTGGGCTCCATGCTCGGCGGGAAGCCTGCTTCTCCCTCTCCCACCCCCCTGCTTGTGTTCCCTCTCTTGCTGTGTCTGTCTCTGTCAAATGAATAAATAAAATCTTTAAAACAAAACAAAACAGGGGCACCTGGGTGGCTCAGTCGTTAGGTGTCTGCCTTCGGCTCAGGTCGTGATCCCAGGGTCCTGGGATCGAGCCCCACATCGGGCTCTCTGCTCAGTGGGAGGCCTGCTCTCCCTCTCCCAGTCTCCCTGCTTGTGTTCCCTCTCTCGCTGTCTCTCTGTCAAATAAATAAAGATCTTAAAAAAATAATAATAAAAACAAAAGCAAAAAACAAACATGTAGAAGAGACAAGACACTTTCTAGCCTCAATGATCCTACCTTTGGGGGTTTACGTGAAGACACAGATAAAGCCTTTTCTATTCCCTTCAAACATTAATAAGCCTAGTAACAACCAGCATAAAACAAAACAAGACAAAAATCAGCACCACTTATTTTTCTTCTGATTACTAAATTAATGAAATCATTTTTTATAGACCCCACAAACACACAACTTCCAAGTGGCAGTAGCCTTGCCCTACACCTCGAGGGGAAAACCTCCCCAACAAAAACCTTCATTTCCTCCTTTCTAATTTTAAATTCTTTACATAAAAATGCAATTGAAATCTGCTTTCTCACCAACAGAAACCTTTTAAAGAAGTGGAAGAGGCAGAGGAAATTAACTGCTCGTAACCTGGTAACGCTGCATGGTTTCTGTGGGGTACCAGCTCTCCTCCCCAGCTGCCCAGAAATGGGCATGTCCCAATGACAGCTCCTTCCTCTTACTCTTTTTTTTTTTTTAGATTTTATTTTTAAAGTAATTCCTACACCCAGCGTGGGGCTCGAACTCATAACCCGGAGATCAAGAGTCGCATGTTCCTACAGAGCCGGCCAGGCACCCCTTCCTCTTCCTCTTCCTCAGCGTGTCCCTACTGAACGAGGAAGGAGCTGCAAGAATAAAGCGAGCCTGCTGAATTTCTATGGCCATGGCTTTATTTTTTAATTTAAGTGTAATCTATTTTAAATCAGGACATGTCCTCCTAGTAAGGGAGGTAGAAGGGCAAAGAAGGCACTGTTTCTACATTTATAAAAAGGAAAATCAACGGACATCCTTCCTACCTACAAATTCAGATGGCCTGATGATTCAACTTTGCTTTACACCAATGGTTCAGCAGCCACGCCTGCACATTAGATCATCTACGAGGCTTTTAAAAATCCTAATAATGCCCAGGCTTTTTCCCAGACTAATTAAACAAGAACCTCTGGGGGTGGGGTGCAGGCTTTGGTATTTTTTAAAGCCCCACCTTGGCGGGGGTTTTCAGATGCACTGGGGTTGACGTGACTACCCCAATACACAGGGGTAGCAAAAATCTGCCTTCTCCCTTATCTTACCAAATCCAGTGGGGCAGGGACTGGGAAATGCTGAGCAAGAGATTCCAGGAAGGACCACCACCTTCCCCTTCCATTTGAGAAAAGACCAAACACTTCCCTCTCTGCTTGGAAAATGTGCAAACTTATATATGCTAGAATGATGTCATCAGAACAAATATCTATAAAATAAAATTAGCATTTTTCACAAGTTAGCACACCTAAGGATGACCGTGTACCTGCTGGGTGAGTGGACGTAAGGAAGACTATGGACTAAGCACCTAAAAACCAGAGGGAAAGAGGGTAAGAATATCTACTCATTGACTATATTACAAAGCACCCTAGCAATGACTTTATTCACTTTATTCACCTATGGCAACAATCCTGTTTCCAAGGATGTGGGCAAGAGAACATTTTTCTGAGTATGTAAACTACAAGAGAGTTGGGGCCGAAGGTGTGGGAAGGTTTGCATGCATGTGTGTACATACGTGTGTATAGAGGTAAGAAATCTCCCTCTGGGTGAAAGTTACAGGTAGAAGGGCACCTGTAAACTCATATTTAAGGATGAGAAAGGATAGGCCACCCAACCACTCGCCTTAACTATAAAACTAAGTGGCTGGGGGGGCGCCTGGCTGGCTGAGTCAGAGGAATGTTCAACTCTTGATCTCAGGTGGGCCTGAGTCCCACTGCGGGGGTTGCGATTACTAAAAAACATAAATAAACATAACATAAAAAAAAAACCTAAGTGGGAGTTTTCTTCTGATGCCAATGTTCTTTTGAGCATCTCCCCCACTGCTCACAGGAAGTTCTGCGGATTCCCGATCTCATACCCCACATGGCTTTCAGTGACAAGAAGCCTCTTCTCTAGGTTATCATATCAGGTGTATTTTCCTGGCTCACAGTCCTCATCCCCTAAAGTGCATTCTTTTTTTTTTATTTTTTAAAGATTTTATTTATTTATTTGACAGAGAGAGACACAGCGAGAGGGAACACAAGCAGGGGGAGTGGGAGAGGGAGAAGCAGGCTTCCCGAAGAGCAGGGAGCCCAATGCGGGGCTCGATCCCAGGACCCTGGGATCATGACCTGAGCCGAAGGCAGACGCTTAATGACTGAGCCACCCAGGCGCCCCACCTAAATTGCATTCTTATTAGACAATCACCACTTTAACTTTCAAGGGTAAAGAAAGCTAGCATTACTTATGTCACACGGAGCTTTTCAGCTACACTTGGCCTAATGAAGGCCACTGAATGTGGGTGTGTGCCCCCAGCACTGTGTCCAGGGTGGGGCAGCAGAGCTCAACGACCACCTCAGTCCTGCTATGCTTGTCAAGCCCCTGGTGGCTGCTGGTGGGAGTGGTCGGGTCAGAAATGACAGTCACCCAATTATCTCAGCAGCTTCAGGTCCAGCGTGCCCTCCCTGATGGTGCCAGGCAGAGAACTGCTTCGAAATGAATAAAAATGGTGGGTTTTCACTGGATACACCGCCAATGAAATAACATTTCCTCTTTAATACCCACTCCCCAAGGATGTGCCAACAACACAGAAGCCAATTAAGATGGTAATCTCGGAATTAGGTCACAACACTTAAAATGTTTTCTTGTTAAATCTATTCACTCCCGCACTCAAAAACCACTTCCTGATGGCCTACGCGCTAGGCAGTGTACAACGCACCGGGGCTACGCAGACGGGAGAGACCATGAAGGCGCTGCCAGGATCCAGAGGTCAGCAGGCCCAACCCTGCAGCCGCACCCCGGCCGAGACTCCTGGGTGCCTCCACACTCTCATCCAGCGGGGACACAGCAGTTACCCTACTGAGTTCCTGACAAGTCCACGAGGCAATGCAAGTTACGTGTCCAGCACAGAGCAAACATGATAGCGAAGCCTGATGGCAAAGACTTCCAATTTATGAGGGAAATAGACACCATGAACACAAAATGGATGATTATTCCAACCAGAGGGATGCTGGGAAAAATTATTACAGTGTATGGTAATTTGAAAATAAACACATGCTAAGTCACATAATAATGGGTCCCTCCTGGATATGCCTTCCAAGGGCACAACTCACTTGGTGCTTGGTTTTCAAGGACAACCACCCGTGGGGGAGTTAGTGAGATCCTGTGCTTGTGGAGGGACGGGATCCTGCTTGCGCCCCTCTAACTTCTGAGAAAGGACAGACTACTTCACCAAATGCCCAGATGGAAGTCCTAGCATCATCTGACCTTGGAGAGGCATGAACACTTGGACAGGATAAATGTCACGGCAGCACAACGTTCCTTTTTCCTGACTCATCAGGGGAAAGAGCTCTGGAGAAGCATTCAAAGGACTCCCTAGTTTCAGCACACGATGACAAGCAGGTTCGGGGCGGGGTTCAGGGAACACATGGCCCAGTCACTCCAAACCCCCCCCCCCATTATCTGTACTACACCTAAGAAATGAAGTCACATAAAATCCTGCCTACCCGACAGGGCCATGCTGGAGTCAAGGGAGACAATGTGTGAGGGGACTGTTTGCAAAACCTATTGCCACACACGATGATTGAGGAAACAAAAGTGTGCTCAGCCTTCTCCCATGACTTCAGGTGCTCATCCGGTTCCTCTTCCAGGTCTGGGTCCGAGCTCAAGTAATTGTCCCCTGAAGCCACAATTTGGCCGAAAAGCTCTGAAATCTCAAACCCCTGCTCTTTGCAAACAAGAAGAAAGGAAGTATTAAAGCTTCGGTTTGCTAACTACACTCCTTTGTTGCTAAGTCGGCCAGCAGGGCAGACTGAAGATAAACGAGGATGTGGTCTGTTCGGGATTCCATTTCCCTTTGAGCGACAATGCTTTCTCCTGAGATCCCAAGCACCACAGAATTCTCATTTGCAAAGTTTGCAAAGCAATTTCACATTCTATAGTGAGCTCTGGACAATTACAGAACTTACTACAGAAGAAAAGAGGAAAGAGTATTTCTTAAACTACACTCATTTTATAATACTGCATTAGGCTTGAGTGAAATCAGTAAAGGGCCACAAGAAAGCACACCAGTTCTCAGTTAAAGAAATAAAAGGCAAATCATAAATGCTTAGCAAAATAAAATCCCAGAATCTATTTTTTAAATAAAAATCATCCCTGGCCAGACAGGAGAAGCCGCACGACTGTCCCATTTAACCATGTGGAAATACTTCCTATGTTCAATTTTTGGAGGAGTTAAAAAGAGAGACAAAAAAGATAGCTCTCAAAGGTGAAGCACTTGCCGTGTTTAGCCTTTATAAAAATAGTTAGAGTCAAAACCATGAGTCAGGAACAAGTTCTTTTAATATAATGTTAGGCAAGCCATCTAACCTCTGTGTTCTTTTTTCCTCTTTATATAATTAGTGCTTATAAGATAATAAAAGCCACAGGTAAAAGCTCCGAAGACTGAGAAGGCAGAGATGTTCACTCTTGTGTCTGTCATTGCTGTCTTTAGCTAAACAGTCTGAAAAGCTTTCTGCAAAGCTGAATGATTCCGACCACCAAACTCAGTCACGTAGCTGGAATTAAACCACAGGATGAAAACCACACCTGACGAGGGAAGGTAAACCAGGTAAATGATTAAATTGCTTTTTTAATTTGTGGAGACTGTCCGAGATTCCGTGATTACTATGAAGTAGAAATTTGTTAAGCCTCGAAGCATCCGTAAACAACGAGGTAAACAAGTCCTACTGGACTGACCAAATTTGAGGAGAGTCCGACGGGAAGAACAGAGTTGAAGCAACTCTCCCAGTGCAGCGACCAGGGCCAGATTTGCTCTGAAAACACTACGGACCACTACCACCACCCCAGGCAACCAACCCACCCCACAGTGTTGAACCCCACAGTAAGTAAGCAGAAGGAAGTTTGGCTGTGTGGAACATTTTTTCTGAAATCAAAGTATTTCCAGAAACAGCTTTTGGTGCTCCTGTTTTGCTTGTGTCCTAAACACAAGCTTAATTTCGGTACCCTCTTGGAGGCTAGTGAACTGAAAAACGGGGTCTTAGAGGGTATTTCTTACCTCCCCGACCCTGAAAAGTCTTAGGAGCAAAACTGGAGTCATCCGGCCACCCTTAATATACTGTTAGCAAAACGAACAAGGATTCATTTTGCAAGAGTCTCTTTTTTAGTAATAAGGTAAGACTCAGCCAAACCTTCTTTTGCAATGCACTTTTCTCCAACAAAAATAATTATTCGAACCGAATTTACCTCTGTGGGGAGCAGACATTCTAATCAGACCACCTCTTTACTAAAAATATACCTGAGTCATTCATGCTACTATTCCTCTTGGCATAAGCACTCCGAACCACCTGCTCATAAACCTGAGCGCCAATTGTTCTCATGTTGTCCCGGATCAGAATGCCTTGAGCTTGCATCATGAAGAGGTAGGTGTTCACTGGGGAAAACAGAAGGGGAGGGAAAAAGAGGTGAATTCAAAAACAATCATTAAAGCAAAACAAAACAAACACACATATTTGGGGTTTCTTTCTTTAAAAAAAAAAGAAAAGGAAAAAAAACTTTTCAGTTCTAAAACCCCAAAATGCCTTAACTCTATTTTCCATTCTGGGCTCGATGTTTCCAGGTTACCAACATTTCTTGGGTAGCTCAGTAGGACTAAGGGGAATTTCTGTCAATATTCAGCAGTTTTAGAAAAAAAACAAACCCATAATTACAAAAGTTCTATTCCATCAGGTCTTCAAATATCCAATCTGTATTCTATCACTGTGATGATCACAAAACTTTATGGATTGGATTAAAACACTTAAAAAAGATCTCATCTTGCTTTAAGGTGACCTTCTCAACACTCAGTGGCTCTACTCAGAGAAAGGAAATCACTGTCCACTCTGCCTACTAGAAACATTTAGGTCCAGATCTGGTCTTGGCAACCTTTGAAAGTGGTGGACTAGGGCTCCAGCTACCTTTCTTTGGGGGATTTGGGGAGACAAGAAGATAATGAGAGACCATCATCGGTTTGACTACCCACCCACCTAAGCCCGAAAGCCCAAAGCAATGGGAAAAGAACACGCAACTTGATCCAAGTGTCAACTGAAACATAGTCCCTTCATAATATATACAAATACTGAACTATTACATTGCACACCTGCGACAAATATGTCAACTATATTTTATTATTATTATTTTTTAAAGATTTTATTTATGTGACAGACAGCGAGAGAGGGAACACAAGCAGGGGGAGCAGGGAGCCCAATGAGGGGCTCGATCCCAGGACCCTGGAATCACGACCTGAGCCGAAGGCTTAAAAACTGAGCCATTCAGGCGCCCCTCAACTATGTTTTAATAAAAGCAAAACAAAACAAAAAATTTACCCTTAACAAATAATTATTCAGATTAACCGGTCATCATCATCTCTGGGGAATGATCTCCACTCGTGTTTTTCTGAAGTGTCTCTGAGATGGGAAACTAGGGAGTCACAAAGAGTTAGTACGGATCCTGTATGCCCCCTTGCAATCTCAAACACCATGCCATTCATTTTCAAGAAATTACAAGGTTTCGGGCGCCTGGGTGGCTCAGTTGGTTGAGCGACTGCCTTCGGCTCAGGTCATGATCCTGGAGTCCCGGGATCGAGCCCCGCATCGGGCTCCCTGCTCAGCAGGGAGTCTGCTTCTCCCTCTGACCCTCCCCTCTCTCATGCTCTCTCTATCTCATTCTCTCTCTCAAATAAATAAATAAATAAAATCTTTAAAAAAAAAAAAGAAAGAAATTACAAGGTTTCAAAACACAACTTTTCTTAATTTTTATAATTTTTTTAAAAGATTTTATTTATCTGACAGAGAGAAAGAGAGAGCACAAGTAGGCAGAGCGGCAGGCAGAGGGAGAGAGAGAAGCAGGCTCCCCGCTGAGCAGGGAGCCCGACGTGGGGCTCGATCCCAGGACCCTGGGATCATGACCTGAGCTGAAGGCAGACGCTTAACAGACTGAGCCACCCAGGCATCCCATCAAAACACAACTTCTTAACCAGCCATTCTAATCTACCCTCTTTTCTCTTCACCACTGTAGAAGAGGGGTGTCCCTCAGGGGTGGCACATTTACACATCCAAACTCCGGTGTGTGCTGGAGATCATCTGAACACTTGGCTGCCGTCCAACCAGGCCCCAGGCAGGTACGCTACCAACCGCCTGGGCCACTCTGCCAGGCTCGATACACGAGGCCTCGGGCTGTCCTGGCTCTTCCACGAGGCGTATTTTATTGACACCACTTCATCATTATTATCCACAGTGTCCTGCACACAATAGGCAGTAAATAATGACTAAATGGATGAAGCACAGACGTCAATTTACTTTATTTCAAGCTACTCTGGTGCTTAAACTGTGACAGGGTTGGGGATGGGGACAGACCAACTGGCACAATTGTCCATGAAAACCCCAGGTGGCCCACATTAAACAGGGACATAAAATCTTGCAAAGGATTTAAATGATCTCTAAGGTATATCCTGAGCCATAAAATAATAAACAAAAAAAAATTAATGTCTATAATGCTTTCAGAAATGAAGTGGTTTCCAAGTAGGCCTTGCACCGACCGACTGGAAGACAACCACACATTAACCTCTGACAGCGGCAGAGAAGAGATCAGATAGAATATTTATTCTCTATGGCCAGAAAAGTTATAGGAAAAGACAGCTTCAAGTTCTTAAAAAAGTGTAACTCTGTGAAGCCTCTGAAAGCAAGAGTCACATCCCAGTTTTTATCTACAGCAGATAGACAGCACAGGTCACAGGAGGTAGGCAGTCTAGAAATATCCCTAAACAGATTTAAACTCCATCCAATATCAAATTTCTAATGTTTCATGGTATTTTTTTTATCATTTGGGCTATAGAATATGTACATTATACATATTGTATATAACTGCCCTGAAATCTTCCTTCCATCCCCAACATAATACTAAACCAGCTGTCTTCAATATGAAAACAATGAGGTGCCTGGGTGGCTCAGTAGGTTAAGCGGCTGCCTTTGGCTCAGGTCATGATCCCAGGGTCCTGGGATCAGGCCCTGCGTCAGACTCCCTGCTCAGCAGGGGAGCCTGCTTCTCCCTCTCCCTCTGCCCCTGCTCATGTGCTCGCTCGCTCTCTCGCTCACTCTCTCAAATAAAATCTTAAAAAAAAAAAAATGAAAACAAATATTCATTAAACATTGCATGTAAGGCTGTTAGCTGGGCCCTGCAAAAAACATACTACTTCCCTTCCCCTAAATTTCAGTCTTCTGGG
Source organism: Mirounga leonina (assembly GCF_011800145.1). Classification (NCBI taxonomy): domain Eukaryota; kingdom Metazoa; phylum Chordata; class Mammalia; order Carnivora; family Phocidae; genus Mirounga; species Mirounga leonina. The sequence continues at coordinate 1,170,507 of NW_023270490.1, forward strand.
TACGTTTATCTTCTGTAAGGACACTGTTGTTGGCCCCTCTTTTAAATTCTTCCTCCCCTTTTTAAAGATTTATTAATTTATTTTAGAGAGCAGGGGGAGGGGTAAAGGGAGAGGGAGACAAGCAGATGCCCCACTGAGCATACAGTGCAACGTGGGGCTTGATCCCAGGACCCCAAGAGCCGGATGCTAAACCAACTGAGCCACCCAGGGGCCCCTCTCCCTTTCTTTGATCTGGAATCCCAAGTGGGGCCCATGAACTTGCACCTGTAGCAAGCTCACAAGTGATACCAATGTGGGGGGTCTGAGGACATTTCCAGAACCATGGCTCTAGAGAACTTCAGCTACATAATAAGCCATGAGTAACATTCATTGAGCACTTAATTATTATCTCATTTAATTCTCATAATTCTCCTAAGAGACAAGTAATACTATTCAACTTACAGTCCATTTCTAGGCTTCAGTTTCTCCATGCAGCTTCACCAAGGTCAGCTGAGAATGGACCCTACACCAGGTGTACCTGTGCTCAAAGGACTAAGCTTTAAGACCTTGCTCATCCATGCTATAGCCACAACTTCTCCCTCAAAAGATTTCAGGAACCCACATGGCTTACACGATTACTGCTAAGGAGCCAGCTCTCCAATCTTCATCTCCTCCACAAAGCTGCCAGATGGATTTTCCTTAATTACAGATTTATCCACACTGCTCCTGCTCAAAAGCCTTCCATCCGGGGGCTTCTGCTCTCCTGTCTGCCATGCAAATCTCATTAAACTTTCAACCCCCCGTTTACATCCTTCTTCAGTCCTCCTCTTCTGGAATTTCTGTGGTACTGTTACAGATTATCAGAATTTTGCCTCTTGTTTATATTTTGTCTTAGTTGGCTAACAACTGTTTCACATGTTGGTCTTGCCATTCAACTAACAAACGTACACAAACCACCTATTAATGCTTTTTTTGATTATCTACAGGAATTAGCACAACGCTGAAAAAAATAAAAGGCCGAGGAAATAAATTTTGCCAAACAAAAGAAAATAATCACAAATTCACAGACTCAGCATTGGATGGGATTTTAAAGGACACTTTTCACCACCATTTAATGCTTCCACACCAACCCCAAAACTGTGCCTTCCAAGAAGACTGAGTCAGTATGTAAAACACAGCCATCTTCTTAGAAAATCCTACTTTGGGTTCGGTCCAAAATGTTTCCCAATCACTTTTACCCACTGGTTCTCATTCCACCTCTTGACCGAACAGTCAAATCCCTTTCCCCCACCTAGGATAGCCAAGGACAGCATTTTCAATCTCCCTGCACCTTCACCTCGACCCACCTAATAACCTTCTCCTGCCCCTCAAGGCTAGGCAGCCCTACTTCCTTTGTGTGCCCCTCTGCATCCTGGCTGCTGGCCTCTGGATACAAGCCCAGCAGTCTACACTTGACAGAGGGTGGTGCCATGCTGACAAAACGGTCCGGGTGCAGTCTGATGGGCTCAGAAACAAGCAGGACCACCAGCAACCCTGTTCCATCTGTTACAAAGTGGTCCACTCGACCCCCTCTTGGAGATTCACAATGCAGGTAACACAAGGCCAAAGAAATTCTCCAACAATGTTCAATTATCTAAAACCGGCCACTTCCCAAACCAGCCCCATTTCCTCTGATAACTGGCAACAACAAGTGATTCTCTGCAGAACTTTGGGAAATTCTGTTTTAGGTATTTCTATTAATAGAATTTAGAATTTTCCATTACCTGCAGGTAATCACCTGGGAATTACTGAATTGTCATTGATAAACAGGAGTCACACCACACTGATTCATATGAAGCTTGCTGGAGTCAAAAATCCTCAATCTTTCCAGATACGGGATGCTAAAGCTGCTCCCTTCCTCTTCTCTGCTCATGCAGCTGGTTATATAGCTCAAACTATAGGACCTTACAAATGACCCCATTAAAAGTCCTGTCACTAAATTTAGCGTGTGGCTCTGGCCTAAACTAGGAAGTGCATATGCACACACACACTGCTTTCAATCTAAATTATCTCATCTAAAATTCACATCTTTGTGAGGTAAATATCGCAATTTTTTTATTTAGAAAAGGAAGACACAGAAGTCATTTACCCACGGTCACATGGTCAGCAAAGTCAAAAACCAGAGAGAGGTGAAATGAGGTGTTCCCTAACATTTTGATGAGCTTTTGGGAAAACAGTACTTTCCAATAATATGATCTTGATCAATGGTGGCTGAATCACACCTAAAAAACCCTAATTTAAATTGGCACACAGTGGCTAAGTCCTCCATCGTGTCAATAAGTATCTACAGAGCACCTGCTTTCCTGGGTACTTTTTACAGGCAGTACTAGGCCACAGTAAGGTACAGACACAAACAAGAAATTATAATGCAGGGTGATAAATGCTAAAATAACATTTACTACTAATTCAGGCTTACTAAAAACTTTTTTACACTTTCATGAGAAACCATAATTATTATCTAGCCCCAGTATCTGGGCTGAGGGATCTCTTACGACCATAATGTAGTGGAGGAAAGTAAGCCCCATTCAGGTTTGCATAATTGGAAATTTCCATCCAGGTGCCAATGTAAGCAGCCTTGGGCCATGGCTTTAACTAGAGCTTTTGTGGGAGCGAATCACTGGGTCTCCCAACCAGAAGACATACGCTCTCCTCTCCTTTAGAATTCTAGTCAGCCCCCATATCCATATGAATCAGGTAAATGATTTTCACTCGAACACACACATTAATAAATGACTCTGACTCATAAAAATTCCTCACAAGATAATGAGATCTGACATCCCAGATGAGGAGCAAAATAATCTGAGGAAAAGACAAAATTACAAGATCCTATATACTTAAAGAGTTCATAATTTTTTTATCCCACACATGTGTATTCTTCATGTTTGTTACATCTGCCTTGGCAAACTACAAGGAGAAAAAGAAAGACTTTCTTTTCCTGACCACTCATGAAGATCTATGTCTTACCCCCAACACGCACACATGCACATATACACGCAGCCCAATCTGCCTTCCCTGCTTTATTTTCCCATTTGACATACTACACATTTTCTTACTTGTCTTGTCTACTGTTACCACCCTTACAAGAATGTGAGCTCCATGAGGGCAAAGAGCTATACCCTGGTGGCCAGAAGAGTGTGTCTGGAACCCAGAAGATGCACAACCAATATGTGAGTAAGTGAGTAAGTCAGGACACTAAACAATGGAATCTTCTGAACTAGGCTGTGCCCAAGGAAGCAGAGATATGGGATTCCAAGCCCTTCTCTTACATTAGCTCCCTCTCCTTTATGAGAGAAACCCCAAATGTTGTTCCCTAAACTAACCTGTTCCTAAGAAAAGTTCAGCAATTCCTTTTTACCAATTGAGCAGAACTGCCAAAGAGATTAGTTTTTTTCCCCAAAATATGTTCTCTGGTACTCTCCCTCCTCATGAAGTTGTTTGGTTTTCTTTCATGTTCCTTAATATAATGTGCAAGATTATTCAAAACCTCATACAAAAAGGGGCGCCTGGGTGGCTCAGTCAGTTAAGCAACTGACTCTTGGTTTCAGCTCAGGTCATGATCTCATGGGTTATGAGATCGAGTCCTGCATCGGGCTACCCACTCAGCGGGGAGTCTGCTTAAAGATCCTCCCTCTCCCTCTCTTCCCACCCTCATGCATGCTCTCTCTCTCAAATAAATGAATAAATCTAAAACAAAAACAAAAAACCTTGTACAACATTATTTGTAACAGAATAACACTGGGAAAAACCTAAATGTCTATCCAAAAAAGACTAGTTGAATAAATTATTGTGTATTCACATGGATGGAGTACTATGAGGCCATAAAGAGGGAAGAACCATTAATAATAGCCCCAAACTGGAAAGAACCCACAAGTCCATCTACAGTAAAACAGATTAAAAATTTGCAGCTTATCTGAATCTTGGAATACTATACAGCAACCAGAATGAACAAACCATAACTATATGCAACCACACAAATGGATCTCTCGTACATCATGTGGAACAAGGACACCAAAGAGCACACAGTATCATTCCATGTACATAAAGTCTAAAACAGGCACAACCAGTCTATAGTATAAGAAGTCAGGAAAATAGGTATCCTTGGAGTGGGCAGTGGGGTTGGAAGGGGGCTTCTGGTAATTGTTTTATTTCTTGGGCACACAAACGTGTGTTCATTTTGTAAAAATTCACCAAGCTGTTCACTTATCTGTGAATACTTTAATAAGTATATTTCCATAAAATTTACCCCTCCCCAAAAGAATAAAGAAAATCTGTGAACTGAATTCCAGGATTATCTTGTTAAATGAAAAAAAAAAGCCAAGAGCCTTAAGAGCATGCACACGCATGCCTGGGTGCTATTTCAGCAATAAGGTGAAATTTATACACTCACACATTTTTATAAAAAGAAACACACAAAAGGCAAACCAGGTAAAACACTCATTATACCCGGATTATGTGCCAAGAACTGCCCTCTGCTCTGTGGATAAAAAGTTAATTATAAGTAAGATACAGTCCTTGTGATTACCTGTAGTGTAGGACCCAGACAAGGAAACCTGTAACTAGTCATGTTTCCAAGGGACAGCAGAGTGGCTCCTAAATCAGACTGTGAGGGCGGGGAAGGGAAAATACTCTCAAGGAGAGGCTGAGTCTAGGGGCGCCTGGGTGGCTCAGTCAATTAAGCGTCGGCCTTCGGCTCAGGTCATGATACCAGGGTCCTGGGATCGAGCCCCGCATCAGGCTCCCTGCTCGACGGGGAGTCCGCTTCTCCCTCTCCCATTGCCTAGCTGTGCTCTCCCTCTCTTGTCAAATAAATAAATAAAATCTTAAAAAGAAAAAAAAAAAAAGAAGAAATTGAGTCTATGGTTGGGTCTTGAAAGAAGAGTGCAGAATAGGCTGGGGAAGAGCACCCATGAGGATGAATGGGTATCAAGGGAGAAAACATGTTTGAGGATCGAAAAGCAGTTCAGTATGGCTGGACTGAAGGGTATGTACAGCAAAAACGAGAGAGGAGGCTAGAAAAACAGAGGGGGCGAGATCATAAAGGGCTTTATGTACTATATTTAGGGGCCTGACACTGAAGAAATAGTCCAGGATCAGATTTCCAGTGGGCCAACTAGTAGGTTATTAAAACAAGTAAATTCACCCCTACTTACATTCATGGCTCCAGATAAAGGGCTGATATTTTTAGGATCTAGACCTAAGTTCCTTAATCAAAGGAAGGAAGTTCTTTGGATGAACTGACTGAGGCTCTGTGTGCAGAATCCCACTTGGTTATTAAAAGTTGGGTGTCCAGGGGCGCCTGGGTGGCTCAGTTGGTTAAGCGACTGCCTTCGGCTCAGGTCATGATCCTGGAGTCCCGGGATCGAGTCCCACATCAGGCTCCCTGCTCTGCGGGAAGCCTGCTTCTCCCTCTCCCACTCCCCCTGCTTGTGTTCCCTCTCTCGCTGTCTCTCTCTCTGTCAAATAAATAAATAAAATCTTAAAAAAAAAAGTTGCGTGTCCAAATCTTACCAAAGGCCGTATTTTCCCTCGACGTGAAGCAGCAGGAGGAATCTCCTGTCTGCCAAATCTTGGAGCCAGCAGATGGAGAGAAGATGTCAAGATAGAAAGCTGGAGACTACTCATACTAACTACAGCTGGGGAGGGCTGGGGTGCGGCACGGGCTTTTGACAGTCCGCAAAGGTGCTGCTTAGCATTCGAGTGGGTTGCCAGACTCCCTGTTCTTCCCCTGGATTTACTCACACCAGGCATCTCTGTTCTGTACCCCCCTACAGACCACACAATGTGTGATTTATAACAGTGTCAAATACATTCCAGGAAAACACTGCAACAAATCTTATGAACCAGGGTTATACCCCATTCGGATGTCCACGCTCTCAAAATAAAATAAAGGTTGGGGAAAGAGAGAGTGTAAAGAGAACAGAAGAAGCAGAAAAGGAATAACTAGAGGAAAACAGGAAGGCTGCTCACTTTCTCTCCAGTCCCCCACATACAAGAGACACATAGAAGATTCGATACAAATGAAGGGGAAACAAAGAACACGGATGTGTCTTGGGAGTTTTGGACTTGAGTTTTGCCATGCAAGAGTCTATCTGCAAAACCTACACTACCTTTTTTGACCAATATTTTCTGAGAAAAACAAGAACCAGAAAAAATTACTGATCTCTACCACCAAAAACAGAGATTATCAATGTTCACTGCTCTACACAGAGGTGTTCTGTAAAGAATGCATTCACTGATTCTGCTTATAAGGAGATGGATTCCTGGGGGACGTAATACATTTACTGAGCCCCTGTGTGCCAACACTTTCCCAAATACTTGTGTCCTCTCATTCTCTCCTTACACTAAATCAAGGCAGGTTATCCCCCTCATTTTATAGATGTGGGGACTCAGGCCCGGAAAGGTAACTTGACTGTGTGTAACCAAGATTTGTCTCCAGAATCCAAGTTTTTAACAAATACTATGTTCCATCATCTTCTCAGGTTCTCAAATGCCTAGAAGTCCCTTGAACACACAGCTCTTACTCCCACACTTTGCTTACAGATTCCTTTTATCTGGATCCTCAGTGTCAATATTTTATACCTGATTGGCTCCCAGTATCCCACTTCAGTAGTGCATGCCAATGTTCATGATATATAGTATGGTGCGTCCCTAAAATCTTATTAAGTTTTATAAAAATGTAGTAAGTTTGAAGCTCTAATGTAAATCCTGATTTTTTGCGTTTCAGATCTACTTAAAATGTTGGAGGCTCACACTATACACTGAGAAATATTAAGATCCAAGGTTGTGGGTGCACAGTGACACATATTTAAGAAAGAAAATAAACCTGTTCTGTTTTGTTTTGTTTTTTTAAGATGCAAGGAATTTTTTCGGGGCACCTGGTGGCTCAGCCGTTTAGCCTCCGATTCTTGATTTCGGCTCAGGTCATGATCTCAGGGTCCTGAAATGGAGCCTGGCGTGGGCCTCTGCACTGGGGTGTGGAGCCTGCTTAATTAAGATTCTCTCTCTCCCCCCATCCCCCCTCTCCTCGCTCGTTCTAAAAAAAAAAAAAAATGCAAGGAATTTTTTGACAAGCAATTTATAGCCTTTGGCATATCTATTTTAATGTTCAAGAGCAACTGTGTGGCAATTTTCACACAAAAAGTATTTAAAGAAAACTGGGTGTTGGCAGGGGAGACATTAAGAGAGTAAGGAACCCCCAAAATTATTTTGGGGGAAAAATTTCACTTGACAAGTCTTTTGCTTTCCTAGTTCTTCCCATCTGAAGCAGAGAAACCACCAAGTTGATCACAGGTTCTGTTTTCCACCCTCTCTAGTTATTATACCCAGCTATTAAAACAAAAAAAACAAGTGGTAAAAATTAACAACTATGAAATACTCTGTAAACATTTCTACAGACCTGTTAGTCTATTATCTGTTAAATTATTAAACTGTACATGAGATCAGAAATGAAAATTCTGCCTAAACAGATATTAACTAGCTGAGCAGCCTAAGGCAGTCACTTTAGCTTTGTTTCCCCCCAAATTCTTAACAGCATGGTTACCAACCTCCACAAGTACATACCCACAAGGGGCTCAGCCAACACGGATGCCCCAATCTTGCACTGTGTAACCTGCATGGAACCCTGGGTCAGAGAAAACTAGAAATTACCTTTCTGGTACTGTTCCCATTGAATACCTGCAGGTACCCTGGCCCTACCCTGGGGGGTAAAGTCTCAGAGAGGGTGGAGATGTCACTGTTGGGACCAATGAGCAACATGCTTTCGGCAGCTGACTCCAGACAAAGGCTCTGCCCACCTCTTGGGCCTCACCTCCCCACGGCCAGGCAGAACCGCTCCTCCGTCTGACTGTGCTCTGGTGATCCCTGCTCATACTCATTCTAAGCTTTCATGGCCCCTTTCATAGCTTTTCCTGATATCATCCCACCCCCCAGGATTACAACGGTCCAGACTCTTTTCCAATTGATACATAAACTTTTATCCATGACCCTATACATCTGAGCAAGCTGTAAGAGTATAGAATGCCTTATTCTTTCTCTTTTTTAATCTATAATGTCTGATATAGTAGACACTTAGCTATTTATTAAATTAATGAATTACAGCTCAGCACACAGCATGCTGTTATGGCCATTTGGTGGAGGTGACCTGTTTTCAAAAGCTAGAAGTATACTGGCTTTTCTGCAACCACACCACACAGATTCAGCCAGAAAAGGGCAGAGTGAAACATACACTTGACTAACTTTGCTAGTGTAAGTGTAAATTGGTATAACCCTTTGGAAAAACTGTTTGCAAATTCAACAAAGAGCCATAAAAATGCTCATACCCTCTGATCTAGCAATTTCAAGGAAACTTTTCCAAATATGCAGACATTCTTTGCACAGTCTTTTATTAAATGATTTCTAAAAGCAAAAACTTGGAAAACAATTCAAAAGCAACAATAAGATAACAGATAAGTTAACTGTGATACATACACTTGACAGGATCTTATATAGCTTTAAAAAGCTATGAAACCTCATAAACGTAACAGATGTAGAACACCTAGCACAGACTACCACACTTAACATGAAAAAAGTTCTGTTATATTACTGTAACTAGTGCTAAAGAATAAGCACATGCATAAGGCAAAAGAAGACTAGAAGCAAGGATACCCATGTGCTTAGGTGTTAACAGCATGTGAGTTGACTTTCTTCTGCTTCTACAACTTTTCTCTACAACAGTTTTTAAAAAATATATATATACATAACACAGAAAAAAAAAATAAACGATTCCTCCAGCCAGACTGAATTTATCTGACAATAGACATTAATAAACAAAACATTCGCAATTTCATTCTTTAGCTGTCAGACTGGGGGTGGGGAGAGGAGCAAGTATGTAAAGTATGCAGCTGTCATACTTGAATTATCTCCACATCAACATTCTGTTCTAGAAAGGTGGTCAATAACGGCCACTCCTCAAGTCCTCCCTACCCTGAAGCCCAGGAATGTCTACAGAATCCAGGAATTTACGTACTGACAAGGAGTTCTAGTTTTCTGTCTTTGGGGAATGGAGCATCCGTATACTGCACAAATGACAGGAAGAGTAAGAAACCCCTCATGGGGCACCTGGGTGGCTCATTCGTTAAGCATCTGCCTTCGGCTCAGGTCATGATCCCAGGGTCCTGGGATCGAGCCCCGCGTCGGGCTCCCTGCTCTGCGGGAAGCCTGCTTCTCCCTCTCCCACTCCCCTGCTTGTGTTCCCTCTCTCACTGTGTCTCTCTCTGTCAAATAAATAAATAAAATCTTTAAAAAAAAAAGAAACCCCTCACAAAAATCTGCCTTCCAAGGAAGATGGTGGAGAGGAAACTCGACTGGAGAGGTCAACAACACCGGTTTTGAGTACCGTCCCTGGCTGGCTCTGTGGTCTCTGGACCTCGGCCGCTCCATCTTTACAACATTCATGTTGAACTGCATGTGGTTTTCTCCATCTTTCCAACCAAGCCTCAACCCCCATCACTGATACACAGGAGATCTGTGGATAAAATTACACTACATGCATTCAAAATATAAGGTTATATAATACCGAAACCTTCTGATTCTTCTCCCTTCCCTTTGGACCTTGAGGATCACTGAACTGCCAAGCCTCCTTACATTCAAAATCTCACAATTCTAAGTGTGTTTTCTCCTTTCTTTGCTTTGGAAAAACTGGCCTACATACACCTCAGATTTACGGTTGTCTGCCTTCTCTCCTCTCCTTTTCCATAGCTGGTTAGGGTTTGACTGTCCTACACTATTGGCCTTCATTTCTAGAACAATGGTATTTCAGCCCCCTTTGTGATAAAGCTGGAGGGCACCTGAATGGATGGGAAAGCACATTCCCAGAGCCACCTCCTTCTCCAAACAAGTTGGTCAGGATATTATACTGGAGCTACCCACAATGAACGAGGATCATAAAAGGGCTTCTAATTCTCTGTATTTCCTCTCTTACCATGCTAAAAAATTATAATTTAGTGATGATTTAAAAGAATGCAATTCTATAGCAAAGAGTTGAATCTCTCTACTTCTGAAATGCTATCTGCCTACAACTAAGTTTCTTCTATCCTTTTGCAAATTTGAAACATAAGATTTTAGGATGAAGCTAGAAGTTGCTTGCATTTTCAAAAGACTGATAATAATGGGGGTGTCGGGGTGGTTCAGTCAGTTAGGCTTCTGACTCTCCATTTCTGCTCAGGGTTGAGAGTTCAAGCCCTGTGTTGGGTTCCAGACTGGGCATGGAGCCTACTTAATAAAAAATAAAAAAGGGACTGATAATAATGAATGTTGGTGAGGATGCAGGGAAATAGGTATCTCATGCCTGCTGAAAGGAACATAAATTGGGATAACCAACCCTTAGAGGGCCATCTGGCAATGTATATCAAAATGAAATGCTCACACTCTAACCCAACAGTTACCACTTTCAGGTATTCGTCCTATAGAAATAACTGGATAAGTAAGTGTGTTCAAGGATGTTTATCTCGGTACTATTTATAAAAGCAAAACCACAAACCTACCTAAATGTACAACAAAAGGGACTAGGGACAAAAATTATGGCAAAGTCACGCCATGGAAATCTAAGCAATCATTACTTCATCTAAAAAATCATCCTGTAGAAGAATGTATATAGTATACCACATTTGGATTAAAGAAAAAGACACAGAGGAATATATACTCATAAAACAATTTTTAAATGTTCAGTGCCATCTCTGCTTAGAATTATGGGGTCATCTGCACTTTCTTTTCTTTGTTACAATGCAGCATTTCCATAGCCATCAGAAAAATCTTTGTATAATAAAGAAGTTCTCTGTTCCAATAGTGAGAGCTCTTGCAGTAACCGAATCTGTCTGAACTGACCCCAAATTTTGAAGTTTTCAGAGTTACTGAGAATGCCTTTTTCACATAGCACCCACTGAGTATCTATGAACACACTCTAGGAACGCTGCCTTCAAACATGGTCTTTTTCTTTCTTTTCATTTTTTTTTTAAAGATTATTTACTTGAGAGAGAAAGACAGTGAGTGAGCGAACACGTGCTCAAGGGGTGAGGGGCAGAAAGGGAGAGGGAATCTCAAGCAGGTTCTGCGCTGAGCGGGAGCTAAAGCAGGGCTCCATCTCTGACCATGAAATCATGACCTGAGCCAAAACCAAGACTCGGATGCTTAACCGACTGAACCAGCCAGGTGCCCCTCTTTCTTTTCATTTTTTAAAACAATCATACATTTTAATGGGGGGGGGTGGGGAGAAGCAGGCGGTACAAGAACACAACTGAGCTTTTGCCTTATTAGCCCCTCACTCTTTATTGCTCCAGCTAATTTCCCTGATCTTAAACCATTATTCCACCTTCACCTACACCCAAATGATTCATAATTAACCTAAAACTTCTGATCTTTCTAGTTAAAACCCCACCAAGCAAGCTTCCTCTACCTAGCCCACAATCCCAAAGTATTCATCCACTGACAGTTCTTTGGCCTCCCTCCTGATCCTCTTTTGGAAAGGAGATTATTCTCCATGTCCTATGGGGATAATATATTATAATCATATTACTATTAGCCTGGAAGACTGTAACACACTAATAGGGTTATCTACTCTTTAGGAATTTGTTTCCAAAAGGCATCATTCTAGCTGAGATTAACACTTACACTGTCAGACACATGAAATTAGAGCCATCATTTCCATAGAAAGGCAAAAATTACCAGAGAAAGCACTTGAAAATGTCTTGACTCTCGGCATAAACACTTAGCAAAGAAAGATCTTCCCTTGACAGCCCATAGGTATGAACCCTTCCTCCAGACCAGATGGTTTGTCCTTAGCAGACATGAAATTGTCCTAGAAAGGGGTCCTCTGAGCCATGCAAAGCACTGGACTCATTTTCTCTCATCTCTTATATTGCTTTGTCTTTTACTTGATCCAGGATATTCAGACATTAGCATTTCTTTCTTTAGCTAAGTGATGTTCACATGTTTAAGCAATGCAAGACCTACCAAGTCCACAGAAACAGAAGGGCCAACCAAGAGAATCCTGGAAAGCGTAATGCATGGTCAGAACTTGTAAGACTATTCCTAAACATTAAAAAAAAATTCGTCCCACAGATTACTTGATTGCAAAGAGGAAAATGTACGTTACAATGGAGAACTCAGACAGGCACCCCTTGACCAAGGGATCAAGCTGGACATCCCTAACACTGGAACTAGCTGACATTACCTTCAGAATATTCTTGCCAGAAATTTGTAACCTCAATCTAATCAAGCTTTCAGAACTGTCTCCCAGTTTAGAAAAATTCAGGGGATTAAAAAACACATCAAACTGACACTAAGCAATTCCAGAATGTAGAACATTCTGTAACAACTGGCCTGGTCTCTTCAAAAAGTTACTGTAATGAGGAGTATGGGGAGGGGTGGGAAGGCAGCTACAGACTGAGACCAAAGAGACAAACTCAAATATAGTATGTGATTTGAGGGGAGGGTGGCTATAAATAACACTTCGAGCACCACTTGGGAAATTTGGATATGGTCTGGATATCAGAAGATATTTTCAAAGCACTGTTAATTTCAATAACAGTATTGTGGTTATGTCTATCATTTTTTTTAAAGATTTTATTTTTAAGCAATTTCTACACCCAACGTGGGGCTTGAACTCACAACCCCAAGATGATTAACTGCATGCTTCACCAACTGAGCCAACCAGGCACCCCAATCCTTGTCGTTTTTAAGAGATGTGTGCTGATGCATTTAGACGTTAAATGTCTTGCTGTATCTACAGTTTAATTTCACATGGCTGGGGTGCGGGGGGAGCCGGAGTTAAAATAAATAAAGCAAAATGGTAATAACTGTTGACCCTAGATGAAGGGTAATGTGTATACTGTGTTATTCTTTTAACTTTTTCTGTAGGTTTAAATTTTTTCCATAATAAAAAGCTGCAGGAAAAGTTTGATTTTGGATGCTATCTAAATTGCCAACTAAATCTAAATTAAAGTATATTAATACCATACTAAGAATCCTGTAAGTGGATCACAAATTATAATATGGGGAGTAAATACCTAAGTAATGTTTACATAAGAAGTTAAAGCATTCGGTGGCTATTCTATGCCAACAAAAAATTATTTTGTTTCTGAAACCAAGAACTGCATTTACTCTTTTCATATAATTTCATAGGAGAACTGAAGAGAAATTACAAATAAATTTTCCTGTTGCTCCCTCAATTTATATTTGAATGGCTTTCCACTGCCGTCAAGGTCAAGTTCAAATTCCTCTTGCATAGCATAACTTACAAGAGTCCAGGAAACCTGGCCTGTCTCTGCAACTTCTTATCTTGCCACTCCCCAATCCCACCCTCGATGGGCATCAGCAACTCTCTGCAACCAGCCAAGATCTCAGACAACACTGCTCCTCTTGCCTGGAACCTAAAGACACAAAACCCAAGATAAAGACAAGGAAAAAGTTCCAGGAAAAATCAACCATCACAACAAAAGCATGTGCTCAGGATGAAAAGGGAGGGGGAACGGAGAAGATGCCAGCAAACGCCACACCCTCTCTCTTAGCAAGTAGCATTCCTAGCTTGGCTTGTTTGCTGCTCCCTTTCAAAATTACATCTGCAGGTTTACCGAAAGGAAAGTAACTAAAAATTCCTGAGGTTGACCTTACTCTCAGACAAAAATTCCTAGGACTGCACAACCCACAATCAAAAAACAAAAACAAAAAAACCTTTTATAGGTTAAGAGTTAAAACTCAGTATGCCCAAAGACTTTTCAGACGACTCTGGGTTGACAACCACAGAGCACTGAAATATCACAAAAATTAAATTATGGTGCTTTGTAATAGATTTAGCATTATTTTTAAATATTAACAAGACTGCCGGAGGGAATAAGTTTATCAAGGGATAAGAATCCTAGCAGTATACCCAGTTCACTCAGAGGCCAATTAACATCTCCCACCACGCCCAAGACCTAGACTCTCCAGGCTTCCAAGTTGCTGTAGGGCCCTGTGGGTTTGTCGGCAGGGGCCCCTGACCAATAAGCTACCGCAATCAATGCTCTAGACGCTCGGTGCACAGGGAGGCCGAACTTGAACTAGTATAACCACGTGAGCTAACCTCCCATGTCTGTACTCTGTTTTGCTTCTTTTGCTGTCTGAAGACCCCAACACCCAATAATGTGGCTGTATGATTTTTAGTTTCTCTTCTCACCTTGGATTTTCCTTTCCCACAGTTATTTTGAAAATCAGCAAATGCCTAACGTTCATAAACTGTCAGTAGCCATCTGTGATTTTTACAATTAGATCACTGTTAAAAGGGAGCATAATTTTTAGCTCTAGACTTTACTTCAACAATCTGGCAAATTATTAAGGGGATGAGTGATTTTACCTTTAGAGCAGGGTCATTGTACTATGCCACCCTAAAAAAACCCAATTCTTTTTTTTTTTTTTTTAAAGATTTTATTTATTTATTTGAGAGAGAGAATGAGACAGAGAGAGAGAGCACGAGATGGGGGAGGGTCAGAGGGAGAAGCAGGCTCCCCGCCGAGCAGGGAGCCCGATGTGGAACTCGATCCCGGGACTCCAGGATCATGACCTGAGCCGAAGGCAGTCGCTTAACCAACTGAGCCACCCAGGCGCCCCAAAAAACCCAATTCTTAAACGACTACAGGCCTGGAGTCTTCTGGTTAGAGAAGACTCCCCTCTCCTCCAAATCCAGCCCCCCAAACAAAGCTTGGCACTTTCTGGATCCCTGCTCATAAAATGACCAGGCCACTGAGAAATTTTTGAGGGGTTATTATCAGGTAAAAAGAGAAACTTAAAAAAAAAAAAAAAATTGTTCTAGGAAAGCTGTGAACTATATAAGAATAAGAGTAGGCACGCCTGGGTGGCTCAGTCAGTTAAGTTAAGCATCTGACTCTGGATCTTAGCCAGTTCTTGATCTCAGGGTTGTGAAGTTCAAGCCCTGCATTGGGCTCCACACGGGGCGTGGAGCCTACTTTAAGAAAAAAATAAATAAATAAATAAAAAGAAAATTAAAAAAAAAAAAAAAAAAGATCAGGGAACACCAACTAAACCTCTCTAAATGGACCCACAGATTTTCTTGAAGTGTCTTTTGCTAATTTGCGGCCAGAGTACAACACACTCAAGAAAATGATGCTCATGGCAGGACACTAACACCAAGTAATTTTATGAGATTATGTCTGCGTCTGTGCTAAATAATTTATGCTGGGAGTGGTAATAAAAGCAGAGATGAAGTTAAGCTATTGATTGAAGATACTAACCTTGTCAAACAGAGAGAGAGAAGGATGAATGGGTACCTTCCAGACCCAGCACAGATGAACCTGCCAAATGATCTCCTCCTCCTTGAAGAAGTCCCGTTGCTCTTACGGGCAACACTGTTTGCACCTGGCAGATGCGCACTGACTGCAAAGTGTGCGAAGGCCCCCCAGAGTAGTACACAGCTAAACTACTAAGAAGCTGGCTGAAGGGAGGAGAAGCACCACCGGATACGAGACAGTGAGCAGCTGTGGCAGCCCACGCTCGGGGAGGAAAAGGAAGCACTGCACAGTGAGTGTTCTCACTCTTTTAGAAGAACAAGGTTAAATGGCATTCATCCTCTGCGTTTACAGTGATGAGTACCTGCTGCTTTCCGGTGAGTGAAAATGAAGGGGAGTCATTCTGAGAAGCAGAGAATTACTTCTGTATTCCTCTACCTACATAAAGGCATCATCATCCTCAAATTATGGGACCGGGGCATTCGAATACCACCCGATGAGGCGTGTGCCTATCTTTCAAGAGGCGCTACAGTTTTGCTGACTTCTCTGTCTGCGCGCAGCCTTTTCAGAAGAAGCTTAGAGTGTTAGCCAGAGAGCACTACAACTTTCTGATGCTATGTGGTGAGCATGGGCTAGAAAGGAACCACAGGGCTTCAAAGGTGGTCACAACCAAACGAGCTGCTGTGCATAGATGACCCACACTCAATTAAAACATAAGTTCCTCCGTAGTATGAGAAGTCTGAATCTCCCTCCCCAGAGCCCGGCCCTAAGGTAACACTGCGTCTGGTAAAACATGCATCATGCCATCCATCCCGCCCCCCTCCCACCACCGCCTAGCACCGCACCCAATAGCAGTTTCCCCAAGGCAGCACTTCCCGAACAGCACTGCTCTTTAATCCACAGACAATTCAGGCTAATATGCACTATTATTTCTAATTTTTAATCCCCTTTCATACCACTTAGACTGTGAACACCGATCTCTGATCCCTAATGCTAGGTGCACACACTTCTTGGCAATGATGTTAAAGTAAGGCTTCCTTGATTCTTATTCGATCTATTTCTGATTTCTTAAGTGGAACTCTCTCGTAGGGAAAGGGGGGAGACTGCTTTTTTATTATGCAGCTGAATGGATAAAACAAAATTTAAATATAACCAGAATGCAATACAAAATAACAGTTATGTCCTGCAAAATTACATATAGATTTGGCTAACGTGATAGGCGAAATATCTTTTAGGTCATAAGCAGGTGTTCTAAAAGATATTTTCCATCTTGGGGCGCCTGGCTGGCTCAGTTGGAAGAGCGTGCGATTCTTACTGTCGGCGTTGTGAGTTCAAGCCCCACACTGGGCGTAGAGAGTACTTAAATAAATTTTAGGGGCACCTGGGTGGCTCAGTCGATTGGGCATCTGCCTTTGGCCTGGGTCCTGGTCCCGGGGTCCTGGGATTGAGGCCCGCATCTCCTCGCCCCCACCTGCCGCTTGTGATCTCTCTCTGTCAGATAAATAAAATCTTAAGAAAAAAAATTAAATAAATAAATTTTAAAAATAGCAATTTTTTTGAAAAGAGCTATTTTCCACCTTCAGACACAGAGTAAATAAATTTTATTTCTTCAGAGCACAGGAAAATAGCAAAGTAGAGAATCAGATGACATTGGAAGGGAGCCTAGATCTCACCCCTCCTGATACACCAATCAGATACAGCCTAGGGCTCCTGAGCTAAATTAAAAGATGAAGGTCAACTTGGTTACTAATTTCCCAGAGACAGCCCAAGGGAATCAAGATAGAAAAGCAGAACCAACCCTGGAACTCAAATAGGATTAAATGCATGTCACAGCTTTATTTATAGTCCAGAACAAGTAGATAATAATTCAGCTGGACAAGAGTTTAGGCCCTTTCCTGAGCTGATTCACCTACTGTTCAAAGAATGTAGGTACCTTCCTATTGTAGACATGAGCTAGGCACCAGCCATGAGTCCTTAAGCAGATACACCCAATGGTGTGGACACTGCCTCTGCAGGGCAAGACTTAACAATCAGCTGGCCAGGACGTCTTGAAAAAAAGCCTACCAATGCTTGCTTGATAAGATACATAATCACTGAGCCCTGGAAGCCATCCAGGGACTCACGGGGGCTCTGGCAGGACAAAGTGGGGCAGACAGGTAACAAGGGCATATTCTTTTCAAACTTCCTCCTTGCACAGGCCTTAATCAAGAAGAAAATTAAGAGTTAAGGGGTTTCATTTAATTTCGATGAAGCATCATTATTTCCATTTTATAGAAAAACCAACCGAGAGTCAAATATTGCTTTGATCTGGCCTACAAGTTCTAACCAAGCTTGCTACTAAGGCCTTGGTGACCCTTGGCCTCCGGAACCCCCTCAGTACAGGCTGCCATTGCCCTTACAGCTAATGGGCAAAAATGAAAAGTCCTCAGCATTCATGGAGCCCAAAGCAAAGTCCCTTCCAATCTCCCAGATATATTAATTTCATCCCTTGCCCACTAGATGGTTACATAAAAAGAGAAAAAAAAAATTTTAAAAACCTAGCGCCAGACCCAAAACTAACCACAGTTCGAAAGCAGAGAACGATGGATACTTTGACCTTCCTTTTCAACTCCTTATAGTGGACCGTTTTCAGCACTGCTGGGGTGACTCAATGAGCTCTGGGAAGTGACGTGAAAACTCTACCTGAAACTACTAGCTCAGGGCTGGGTCCTGAAAACAACCTCTTGCCTCTAACTTTATTCTCAAAAAAAAAAATAATAATTTTTTTTGACAAAGATTTTTTTTTTTGCAATTGCCAGTCTTCAAGTGAAACTGAAAATTAATTTTCATTCTACTCTCCATCATTCCCTGCCACCACAGTAAAGAACATTACTGAGCCTCGCCTAGAAAACTCAATGGTTAGACAAACAACGCCTTGTTCACATGTCAACTGAGCTTTCAGTGGACTTAACTCCTGACCCCCAAAGGAGGGCCAGGTTCTCCCTCAATGCACTCCCTGCCATAAATACTGCTGTTAACTAGCAGAGTCAAGAGCTTATTTAGGAGATATGGCGAGTAACACCACAAATGCCTTGATGCAACAGGCAAACGTTACAGGACTTGCCCCCAATCTTAGCAATTTGTCAAATGCGCAAGCTGTAAAATTATGCTCTCCAGAAATACCTCTCATCCCATTTCCAGAAGGATCTATTCTGACACAATGCTACCTATAAGCTGTCACTTTTTAAGGTTTTCTATCGATTTCAAATGAGACCACCTTATCCTCCGATTAACAATGCCATAATATCAGAAAATCCATCAGATCACATTAGAGAGTCAATCATCCAGCTATTTATTATCATTGTCACTATTTTGCTGGTTGCACAAATAAGAAGGGGGCTACGTGGGCTGAAGGAGCACTTCCTCAAGCTCTTAGGGCTTCCCAGATGCACAGACCAGGAATGTTCTGGAACACAAGGCTGAGTCATTGAGACCACTCAGAAGCAAGGCACTCCTCTTCGAAACAGGACTCAATATAAGAGGTTTGTATTAATTAGTCAAAGACGTTTAAAAAAAAAATAATGAAAGCACTGACAGGCTACAACGTGGATGAACCTTGAGGATGTTATGCTAAGTGAAATAAGCCAGACACAAAAGCACAAATATTGCATGATTCCATTTATACGAGGGACCTAAAACAAGCACATTCATAGAGACAGAAAGTAGAAATGTGATTATCAAGGACCAGGGAGAAGCAGGACTGGGGAGTTGTTGTTTAACAGGTGCAGAGTTTTTGTTTGGGATGAGCAAAAGTTCCAGGAATGCACAGGGGTGATGGTTGCACAATATTCGCAGTGAACTAAATGCCGCTTGACTGCATACTTACAATGGGTACAATGATCAATTTTATGTTATGTGCATTTTACCACTATTTTTTTTAAAAAAGCTGTATGTAAGACCTAGAATTAGTAAGATCAGCGGTGGTAAATAATAAGCCTAAACCAAGGGGCATGAAGGTTCTGTACTTCAAATCCATTTAAGAGTGAAAAGAATCAGGGCGCCTGGGTGGCTCAGTCAGGTAAGTGTCTGACTCTTGATTTCAGCTCAGGTCATGAGATCGAGCCCTGAGTCCGGCTACAGCTCCGGGCTGGGCGTGGAGCCTGCTTAAGATTCTTTCTCCCTCTGCCCCTCCCCCACTTCAAAAAAAAAAAAAAAAAGAACGAAGAGAATCCACACTCCCAAAGTGTAGAAAGAGTCCAGACAAAGCTATAGCCACTCCCACTCTTCTCCATCCAGCCTCATGACCTTGAATGTTACGTTCACGCTGAAGGCTCCCGACTGAGTCCCGCCTTGACTTCTATGCACTGGTCTGCAGGCCAACTGCATCCTTGACGTCCCCACTTGGATGTCTTAACAGTCTCCCCAAACTTAACTTGTCTAAACCAAATCACTGTCCTCACCCACCACCTGCCCCACCTACAGCCTTCCTGTCTTGGTTTAAGTACAACCCTACCCTGCCACCTCACCCCTTCACAGCCATTCTCAACCAGGAACTGTGAGACATCCTTCTTAACAGATGGTTTCAGTCCTCCCTCTTCAAAAACTTCCAATGAATCCTCATTTCTCTCGGAGTTAAAGTCAAACTCTGGACCATGGCTGTCTCCTAAATCACCAGATCCTGCCCACCCCGTTTTTGTAAACAAAACATTACTGGAACACTGCCATACCCATGCGTGTTGTCCATGGCTGTTTCCACCTCCAAGCTACAAGGAGTGGAACAGTTGCTGGCAGAGACTGCACAGCCTGCAACAGTTATAGCTGGCCCTTTGCGTATGAAGTCTGCCCACACAGGCTCCAAGGGATTTGTGCCTTGTCCTCACCCCCTCTGAGGGCAGGTCCTTTTTCTCTCAGCCTCACTCGTCTGCTCCAGCCACAGTGGTCTTCCTGCTGTTCCCGGGTACCCTAGGCAAGCTCCTACCTCAAGGCCATTGCCCAAGGAGCTCTCTCCCCACGCACCTGCAAGGCTTGCTCACGCAATTCCTTAAAGTATTCAGTTGTCACTTCAGTGAGATCTTCCCCAACCACACTATATTTAAAACTGCAACCCTCGCCCAGCAAAAAAAAACCATACCTGCACCTTCCCTTTTCCTGTTTTATCTTTCTCCACAGGGCTAATCACTTAATATGATAATTTTCTTTTTTGTCTGACTTAACCCTATAGCTCCAGAGGACAGAGATTTCTGTGATTTCTGTTCGCTTATCCCAGTGCCCAGCGTACAGTAGCAAGCCCAATAAATGAATACATGTTACCTAGAGCTGAGTGTGTGTGGTATGGCTAGCTAGCCTAAGGAAAAATTCAAGGTCTCTATCCTAATGGGGGGAAGGGTCAAATGATTAACAGAAGAGATGGAAAAAATCAGGATCCATACTTAAAAAGAATCTGAAAATACAATTTTGGCTTATGACACATTCCAAATATAGACAAATACCTCTAAAATTAAAGACAAAATTTTCCATTAAAAAAAAAATCAAACACAGGTCTAGAGTTGCAATTAAGTAATAAATACCATCTGTGCTCATAATTTGAAACCTGTTTCAAGCTCTAGCTTTCCAATTTATTCATATCCTACTGAACTTTATTTTTAATCTTCAAAGTCAACATCTTAATTTATATATATCCTATCATTCCATTCCAGCTCCCATTAATACTGATTTTTATTCCACCTTCTTGGCTGAAATGATCAGAACTAGGTGGGAAAAAAAAACCCTCCTGTTTTGAGGTTAAAGAAAAGTTGTGTTAGCAAAAAAAGACACCAACCCGGAGCTGAGAAAATGGATAACTCTAGTTTCTTTTTTCTTTTTAAGATTTTATTTATCTTTGAGAGAGAGAGAGAGAGAGTGAGAGAGCACAAGCAGTGGGGAGGGGAAGAGGGAGAAGCAGACTCCCCGCTGAGCAGGGAGCCTGGGATCATGACCTGAGCCAAAGGCAGACGCTTAATGGACTAAGCCACTCAGGGACCCGATAATTCTAGTTTCTATAAGCAATATTTAAAAGAAGAAAAACGGGTGCCTGGGTGGCTCAGATGGTTAAGCATCTGCCTTCGGCTCAGGTCATGATCCCGGGGTCCTGGGATCGAGTCCCGCATCAGGCTCCCTGCTGAGCAGGGAGCCTGCTTCTCCCTCTTCCTCTCTCTCTCTCTGTCTCTTATGAATAAATAAATAAAATCTTTAAAAAAATAAAAGAAGAAAAACGTATCATGCAAGAAAATTCAAAAATGGAAGAATGGTAGTAAATTCTTTGCCCAACAATCAAGAACATCAAGGACATTTCTAACAAATTGGCCTTAAGGGGCAACAGCTTGATAAATACAACTTTGACATTTAACAAGAATAATATACCTGAAATGAACTAAAAAACTATTATTAGTTTATGTTTAGAAAAAAAGATTAGAAAAATATGTACCAGGCTGCTTAATAGCAATTACTTGGAGGAATGGTGGGGTTATGTGGGGCTTTTAACTTTCTAAGATTATACATTTATGTAACATTTTAATCTTCTATAACTCCATATTCTTTTGCAAAATTAAAATATAGAAATGATACAGAAGAGTGAAACAGCTTAGATCCAGCAGATAAAAATTCCCAAATAACAACTATTAATGAAGCAGTTATGTTAGAAATAAACTCTTTTGATCTGACAAATAATTAATGTTCAGATGAGAAGTTGCAAAGTATCTACACACAAAGGTTGTTTTGTTTGGCCTATCAGAGCTCTTCCGGTTTCCTTTTATCTTTAAACTGTGACTTAACTACCAGGTAAATAGTTTGGTAGCTAAAAGCATCAACTTTGGGGGCACCTGGGTGACTCAGTCAGTTAAGTGGTTAAGCATCTGCCTTTGGCTCAGGTCATGATCCCAAAGTCCTGGGATGGAGCCAGCGTCAGGCTCCCTGTTCAGGGCGGAGTCTGCTTCTCCCTCTCTCTCTCCCTCCCCCCCCCACTCATGCTCCATGCTCTCTCTCTCTCTCAAATAAATAAAAATAAACAAATATTTTTTTAAAAAGTATCAAGTCTGGAGGTAAAGTACCTGGGGTTAAATCACAGTTGGCTGAATGACCTTAGGCAAATTACTTAACCATTCTGTGCCTCAGTTTCTTCATCCATAAAATAGGGACAACAATATTTGTACTTCCTTTAGGATTAAATGAGTTAATATTTGTAAAACACCAAGAAGAAAGCCTAGAACATAATAAGAATTACATTTATTTAAATGCTTATTATTGGAGAGCCTGGGTGGCTCAGACGTTAATTGTCTGCCTTCAGCTCAGGTCATGATCCCAGGGTCCTGGGATCAGCCACCCATCAGGCTCCCTGCTCAATGGGGAACCTGCTTCTCCCTCTCCCACTCCCCCTGCTTATGTTCCTGCTTTGGCTATCTGTCTCTGTCAAATAAATAAATAAAATCTTTAAAAAAAATAATAAAAATAAATGCTTATTATCGTTCATATAAAAATCCAGATTTCTACAGTCTCTCGAAATATTGGAAGATCTAGCAAAAACGAGCATAAAATTCCCACCTTGCTACCTTGATGAAATCATAGCCCAGTGGCTCTCTCCTTTGAACAGAACACAATCTTTTTAGTTGACCCTAATCTCCCATTTATGCCCTCTATCTAAACTGAAAAAGGAAAATATTTTATAAAATCATGTGTTTCTATTCTCCAAGGAGTTACTTTTATATTATTAATCTAACCATAGGGGCGCCTGGGTGGCTCAGTTGGTTAAGCGACTGCCTTCGGCTCAGGTCATGATCCTGGATTCCTGGGATCGAGTCCCACGTCGGGCTCCCTGCTCAGTGGGGAGTCTGCTTCTCCCTCTGACCCTCTTCCCTCTCGTGCTATCTCTCATTCTCTCTCACTCGAATAAATAAATAAAATCTTAAAAAAAAAAAAAAAACTAACCATAGAGGTGCCTTTTAGGCAACATGCTTGAGCAATGGAAACATGACCAACCCAGACGGGCCCCACATTGACCACTGAGCTGAATGCAAACCAGCTCATTAGGTGACCCACCTCAAAATACCCACAGGCCCTAACTGACCAACGGGCTACTTACAACCAGGCACAGTTGCCAAAAAAGGGAAAATTCCCTATGTCCCCAAACCTCCTCACCTTCCCCCTTTAAATATGGCCAGATAGCTGCTCCCTTGCTGTGTATTCAATAAACTTCCATCTGCCTCAGGTGAATCCTGTCACGGCCACGGACTTCCACCCAGTCGAGTCACCCCACATTTGGAGGCCCCCATCCAATCGGAGAGGCACCCCACTAACCATCCATGAAACAATGAAGATCCAAAGACACTAAAACGGGGCTACAGCTTTAAGAGCTGGCCTCCAGAGGAAACCCCCTGGACTTGAGCGCAAGCTTTGTCACATATTAACTGTGTAGACGTGGTCATGTTACTTAGCCTCTCGGAACCTCACTTTCCTCACCTATTAACATGAAGCAAATAATAACACCTATCTCACTGGGCTAGGGAAGAAAACCAACACATGCAAAGTTCAAAGACCAGGACCTTGTATATGGTTAACACTCGTGTTAGTTCAAAATTTACTGAAAGAAATCACTAAATTGTACACCTGAAACTAATATTACACTGTATGTTAACTAACTGGAATTTAAATAAAAACTCTTAAAAATTAATGGAAGAAAAAGAGAGAAAAAGTTGGTCCCGGAGCTGATGGAGGCCACACAGCAAGAACACGCGTGTACAAATCAGTTAAGGGCCACGCACTATTCCTGGTGCTGTAATAGAAAGAAACCGAGGCATACGTGTGGGGGCTTAAACGACAGGCTGAAGAGCCACTTGTTCAAATACTTCTATCCCCACTCCCCAGCAGACAGAAAGGAAGCTGAACGGGGTGCGATTCATCTTTCCTTTGGCTCTGATCCTGTGGTCCTGAGCTCATGACCGAACTTCTCACAGTCCTGTGAGGCTTAGAAATAACAAATGTCAGACCCCTGAGTTAGTGATTAGAACAGAGTGGGCCTTCAGGAAGTCACGGTTACCCTTTTTACATGCCTTCGATTTTAGAGTAGTGTTAGATTTACAGAAAAACCGTGAATACATTACAAAGAATTCCCATACAATTATGACTTTTATCCACATTGTTATTCCAGTTGTAAAGACAGAGAAATGGCTTCCAAGCTACTTTTAAAACGCATGACAATAGTGAAGACAGTCACTCTGGGAAAGTCCTGTCTGAAGCACTTAAACATACCAGACTGCATCAGTGGACCGATTTAACAGGTCTATTTAGATGTGTCGTAAGATACGTCTAAAGGCAGACGTGAGCAAGAGGCTACGATGCTCATCACAGGCGTTAGCAACACCTTCTCCAAGTTACCATCTCCGACAGGAGCTTCAGCAGGTGTGGGGTATCTCCTTGAGTCACAAAAACGCCTTTTATGCCCTGCAGAGCCGATCACACCACAGTATTTCCTAACCAACCAGAAAATGAAAAACTCTGTGGCCCAGACAGGGCCTGCATTTTAAAGCAGCAGGGATAGCATCTGCTGGGCTCTCGAAGGTCAGACTCTGAGTGGCCACCCAGAATGCTGTGGGCTGGCAAAGGTAGGGGAAAAAATGTTGGATGTGAGCCTGGATCCAAGCACGCACTGAACAATTAATTACCAGTCCCATTCCTTCATATCTGTTTGACTCCTAGCAGCCGCCTATCGTAAAGGTAATGTAAAAATACCACTTTATATTTTACAAAATAGAAATTAGAGACTCAGAAGAGACATGTCCAGACAACAGCTAGAAAGGCAGGAAAATAACAGCTATTGTCCCAGAAATTGAGTATGATTCACACTAACATTTGGACCAACTTTTTTTGTTTCAGATTCACTTTGACAAGCTCTCAAAAACCTCCTGCCACAGACATTTCTGAATAGTTATTTTATTTTATTTTATTTATTTATTTGACAGAGAGAGACAGGGCGAGAGAGGGAACACAAGCAGGGGGAGTGGGAGAGGGAGAAGCAGGCCCCCTGCGGAGCAGGGAGCCCGATGTGGGGCTCGATCCCAGGACCCTGGGATCATGACCCGAGCTGAAGGCAGACGTTTAATGACTGAGCCACCCAGGCGCCCGTCGGGATAGTTTTTAAAGCCTCATTCTTTTTAAGGTACTCTTTTTTTTTTTTTTTTTGAGAGAGAGAGGGGACGAGAGGGCGAGCAGTGAGAAGGGCAGAGGGAGAGAATCTTAAGCAGACTCAGGGCTGAGCACGGAGCCCGATGTGGTCCTCGATCTCACAATCCTGAGATCATGACCTGAGCCGAAATCAAGAGTCGGACGGGGCGCCTGGGTGGCTCAGTTGGTTAAGCGACTGCCTTCGGCTCAGGTCATGATCCTGGAGTCCTGGGATCGAGTCCCGCATCGGGCTCCCTGCTCGGCAGGGAGTCTGCTTCTCCCTCTGACCCTCTCCTATCTCATGCTCTCTCTATCTCATTCTCTCTCTCAAATAAATAAAAATAAAATCTTTAAAAAAAAAAAAAGAGTCGGACGGACGCTCAACCGACTGAGCCACCCAGGCACTTTTTTTTTTTTTTAAAGATTTTTATTTATTTATTTGACAGAGAGAGACACAGCGAGAGAGGGAACACAAGCAGGGGGAGTGGAGAGGGAGAAGCAGGCTTCCCGTGGAGCAGGGAGCCCGAAGCGGGGCTCGATCCCAGGACCCTGGGATCATGACCTGAGCCGAAGGCAGATGCTTAACGACTGAGCCACCCAGGCGCCCCCACCCAGGCACTTCTAAAGCCTCATTTTTTAAGAGTAAGAAGAAAGCATCGTCTGAATCTAGGCGTTAGAGTAATTCGTGTGGAACACTTGCTACAGATATATGTGCAAAAAGAATGGCAGTGTTTGGGCGCTGCAGAGGATTTCTCCTCTTCACCGGTGCTGGGATGCTGCTCTGCCATCCCCTGACTCAGCACCTAAAAGGCACGATGGGAAGGGAGTACCATAAAAAAGCCATGCATTATTAACAAGAGCCTTGGCATCAAAGCAGAATGATTTGGAAAACAGGAAACTGTCTGCAGAGTAAGAAGAAGAGTAGCAAGCAGCTTAAATCACTTTTGGCAGCGTCATACCATTCAGAGATGTCCACTCGAAGTCATTTCTCTTTGTAAGCAGGCTTTCTCTCTTTTAACCCTTAGGTTTAGCCCTAATTTGGCTCTCTTTATGTCCTTCCTACCTTAAATTCCAAATGGTTATTTACATTCTCTGAGCAGATTTCTCTGTGTTCGTTTGCTCCCGTCAGCTTAAAGGCTGTACACGGGCCAGACCACAGTGAGAACAGACTGCAACGATACTGTTCTGCAGAAGCCCGAGGAGGTACCACACACGGGCGACAACAGTCCCTGTCAGCGAGAAATCAGGAGTCTGTCCTCTCAACTCTAGGAATAGTGAACAAGTGACTTCAACTCCCCATTCACAGCAGACAAGCGAATGGTGAATGAATCCATGTACTTTTTTTTTTAAGATTATTTATTTATTTATTTATTTATTTATTTATTTATTTATTTGAGAGAGAATGAGAGACAGAGCATGAAAGGGAGGAGGGTCAGAGGGAGAAGCAGACTCCCTGCCGAGCAGGGAGCCCGATGCGGAACTCGATCCAGGGACTCCAGGATCATGACCTGAGCTGAAGGCAGTCGCTTAACCAACTGAGCCACCCAGGCGCCCTGAATCCATGTACTCTTAATACCACTTTAGCACCCCAGTATCTACCATCAAATGATCAGACAAGAATGAAGCTGAAAAGCCATCCAAGGATGGAAGACAATGACCTGCGTAACGCAGAATTCATTCCACTTCTCTGGCATTATACCAGATTAGGAAAAATAATCCTGCCTCTTAGACCAGTGGTTCTCAAGCAGGGGTGATTTTGCTCCCCAGGGGACAGGCTGCAACACCTGGAGGCATTTTTGGTTGTCGCACATCAGGGAGAAGGGTACTACTGGATCTAGCGGGTAAAAGGCCAGGGACGCTGCTAGAATTCTGCGGTGTGCAGGACAGCCTCCAACAGCAAAGCGTTATCCAGCCCAAAATGTCACTAGTGCCGGGACTGAGAAAGTCTGCGTTTAACTTATGTTAAAACTTACTTTTAAGTTAACTGTTGGATACTGTTACACAAAAAGCACAGTAGTAATGTACAAGTAACTTTATAATGGTGGTTCATTTTAGATTAATAAACAGATATTTCCTTCAATTCCCTTTGAACTAAACGTGTCTTCTTTAATAAATGCAGCATGAACTAATATCTTTTCTACAACATAAGGAACAAAACACATGAACAAGATTATACAAAGTAGCTTCTGCTTCTGACTATGACTGAGTAGCTTGCTGTTGATCAGGGATCCCTCAGAGAACAACTAGAAAAGCCAGATTTAAAAAAAAAAAAAAAAAAGTATGACGTCTCTCGAGAGCTGCTGAGGCAACCAGGACTTCAGGGGACAGGATCCTGGAGAAGGGTGAACCCCTTAGAAGCGAGCCAGCTTACTGCAATGGGTTTATCATTCAGGGCACTTGCCAGTTACAGGTACCAAGAATAAGGCTGAGGGAGCAGGCAGTCTGGGCCAGGACTGGAGTCACTACTAAGAGGCAGAGAAACCAGCAGAACTTTGGCAATACCTCATCTGAAGAAACAAAAATAGAGATTTAATGGGCCAGAACCCTAATGAAAAGAATTGAACCAGTTTTCCCCTTAAGAGATTTGTAGAATCCCACCGCTGCAGAGGTTAGGAGGGTAAGACACCAAACAGAAAGCCTCTGAAGAGCAGAGTAAAGTTCATCCATTCAGTGTGCTAAGGAGACAAAGACTGAAGTCCAGGACACACTGGTGAACATCTCAGGTTCTCAGAACTCCCAAAGGGCTACCCCCTAAGAGTACAGGCAAACCAGAGGTCAATGGAGCCTTACCACAGCCACACCCTACCTTTGGTGGCTCACTCCCTGATAGGATGAATGGGGTCCCCACCCTATTTGCCTGGCAAATGGAGTGAGCCCACTCCAGAGAAGCATGAAATCATACAGGACCTCTTTAATTTTTTATACACAACATCCAGTTTTCAATCAAAATTACCAAGCATGCCAAGAGACAGGACCAAATGACTGAATATCAAAAGAAGAACCAGACAACAGGAAAAGAGCCACAGTAATACATTAATGTAACACATTAATACACTGTAATACATTAATATCACTGTGTACTAGCGAGTCAAAATTTGCTTCATTTCTAAGATGCACTGTGAAGAAACTCTACGAAAGTGTGCCTTTTAAAATCTGTGTTTACTGATTTAAAAAAAAAAAGAATAAAGATGAGGAGGAAATGGAGAATTTCATCATAAAATTGGAAACTATAAAAAAGTACCAAGTAAACACTGTAGAACTAAGAAATACAGTAACTGAAATTAAGAAGTTAACTGATGGGTTTAACATTGGATTAGATACAGCAAAAAAGGAGAATTAGTGAACTAGATGTCAGGGCAATACAAAATATCCAGATTGAAGTCTGGAGAGAACAGAAGAACACAGATTTGTACTGAGCATTAGCCTTAGAAAGTGTCTTGGCAAACCGTGTTCATGTGTCCATTGGATACTGTATGTGGAAATGAACACCGGTGCTATACCTCTTTGACAATTATACAAGGTTTATGTTACTTGGTTATTTCTGGAACAGTAAAATAATCAGACAATAATCTTGGGACTCAGTGAGAAAGACACTGAGAGAGTCTTTTCCTTTTTTAAAAAGATTTATTTATTTGAGGGGGGGATGCACACGCAAGGAGTCGGGGGGGCAGAAAAAGAGGGGGGAGAGAGAAATTCAAGCAGACACTGCGCTGAGCTGCTGAGTGTGGGGCCCAACATGGGGCTCGATCTCATGACCCTGAGATCAGACCTGAGCTGAAACCAAGAGTTGGACGCTTAACTGACTGCGCCCCCCAGGTGCCCCGAGATTCTTAACAGAGCAAAGATCAAGAATCCAACAATTCTTAGTTCTCTATCAGTCTCAAAGTTAAAATGATCAAGGCAGTGGTCAGATTCAAATGGCTCCATTTCTGCCCCATGGTGACAGAATCTTAGAGATACTAATTTACAACATTATGTAAACCATCATTTCATTATGAAAAATTTCAAACATACAACAAAGTTGAAAGAATTTTACCCATATACTCACCATCTTGATTCTATTCTTAACTTTTGTATCACAAATATATCCATCTAGCCATTCATCCATTCATCTTATTTTTTTCATGCATTTCCAAGTAAATTGCAGAGATCAGTAAACTGCTCTCTAAATACTTCAGCGTATCATTAGTAAGAGTTCAATATTTGCATTAATTTTTCCCCTTTGGATATAAAGTTTCATAAAATGAAAGTGTGCATTTGCTGAGTTTTGATTATTGCACACCTGTGTAGCCCAAATCCCTGTATCAAGATATGAAACACACCATCACCTCTGACAGTTTCCTCAGCCTCTTTCCGGTCAATCCCAATGCTCACTTCCCCCTCCCAGAGCAAGTGTCATTTCTAACCCACTCATTTTCAGAAATGCGTTTTGAATAATCTTCAAGTCTATGGTGTGAGGAATCAATCTTAGAAAAGCAATGTTTAAAAAGACCATTTTAATTATAAAATATTAAATGAAAGCGCATTCCTAAAGTTAAAACATATATACAAAAAGTTGGGAAAAAGTGACATCTTTAAATTCCTATAGTTCCTTTAAATTCCACTTTAAGTGATATTAATCTAACAGTTAATTTGCTGCCAGTACCTTTTAATGTAATAATATTTAGCCCCAAAGGCAGCCCACTGCTTGGTATGCGCAACATATGAATCCTTTATTTAACAACTATTCTTGTTTGCTGAAATTCTATTTTTATTAATTCATGGAAGCATAAAATATTCTAGGAAGAATCCCTCAGCCACGGATTTCAATTTTATCCATAATTTCCATTCCTTGAATACTTGGATTTCCCTCTCTGTGTATGACCAAACCGAATCTTTCTTGGCAAGAATGGATTGTTCTCTCTGCTGTGAACTATAGTTACCTCGCTTTATCTGGCAACCGGTTAATTTAACATTAAATTAGCAGGCTGCCTAAGCTCTGGTCCTAGAATATTATTTAACAACAGATAAGAGCTATAAGTGATCAAAACAGCGCTTGTTGAGTCAGGCAAAACTTCCTTGAGGATTAATTTATTATTTTAATTTCTGAGACTGCCTACAGATGGGGAAATATGAGTCATACTGATAAAAACAAAGGTGCAGCACTATCAGCCTGACTTAGACATTACTACTATATAAAACATAGCAAAGAATGTGCTTCTATGGCATGATAAAGTCCACATTTTCACAGAGGACTGGAAACCTGACACTCTGCCTCTAGATTATACTTTAACATTTTAAGTTAATATATAAAACCATACATACAATATGAGCTCAATTATGTTTTTGAAAAAACACACACATACTAAAAAAAAAAAAAAAAAAAAAAAAAAAAAACCCATAAAACCCAAAATGTTAATAGTAAATTATCTTTGGGTTATGAGAATTTATGCTGTCTTTATTTTCTTTATGCTTGGCTGTATTTTCCACATTTTATACTTTCAGTGTATTACTTTTATAATCCAAAATAAGTATTAACTACT
The DNA here is from genome assembly GCF_011800145.1 of Mirounga leonina. Taxonomy (NCBI): domain Eukaryota; kingdom Metazoa; phylum Chordata; class Mammalia; order Carnivora; family Phocidae; genus Mirounga; species Mirounga leonina. The sequence goes on from NW_023270490.1 coordinate 1,201,468, forward strand.
GGGGAAAAAAACAAAACCCTAGCAGTAACTGACCTGTAATGATCCCCATCCCACTCTAATTATGGAGCTACAATGCCCTTTGTACCTGTTTTATCCTTGCTGCTCACCCCAAAGATGCATATAACCTGGTTTTCACAACAGCAAAACACCCTTACATCCCACTTACCCCATGTCTGTAAGGACAGCAGACAGTACTTGGGGGGTGAACTGTTTTAAACCCATGCCCCCACAATCATGCTTTCTCACTATCTTCAGTATATTCCTATCTGCCAAGTTTTTTTTTTTAACTTATTCACTGTAGTCTGCATTATAAAAACAATAGGTATGTTGAGTGTGCTTTTTCTATTTATACACAAGCCTCTCTCTGCCTCACCCCCGACGACAACAACAACAACAAAAATCCTGGTATCATCATATCATTATCATCATCATCATCATCACCACCACCCAATGCCACCTTTATGAAAACCCTTGGTTTAACAACTAGACTGGTACTGCCCGGAAGTCTGAGTAAATCCTTCACCATCTCTAAAATTCCATTTCCCATCTGTAAAATACAGAGGTTGTTCCAGTAATCTTGAATATCCTCTCCCACTCTTTTATGTTGTAATTCTTTGGGCCTGTTCTATTCTGCATATGCAACCTAGTGCCTAAAACACATCTAAGATTATAATCTCCCAGAGGGCAGAGTATCAATCATAGTAGCAGCTAACATTTATTGAGTATGGTTACCGTTGCCAGGAACCTCGCTAAGCACTTCACTATGGGGTAGGAACTATTATCACCCCATGAGAGAGCTCAAGTAGGAACGGAATGGTTCAGTAATTTGCCCCAAGTCACAAAACCAGCAAACTGAGGAGCTGGGACATGAGCTCAGAAGGTGTGGCTCCACAGCCCAATGCAGTTTTTTATCTCCTATGTGCAGGCACATTCCCTTTGTCCTGAACAAAACAGCAAACACAGTATGTGTATAACTTGGGTGTTTCTAAAGGTCTGTAAGGCAGACGACTGACAGATAGATTGGAAGAGTAAAGAGAGAGAGAGAAAGCAAGCTAGCTAGCTTTCTACACCTCTGTTTCAAGGAGTCTAGGGATTGAGTACAAATATCCTTACTATTCTCATGGTTATACATCATTAAGAAACAAGCTTACTTTCCTCAGCCACTTTTCAAAAGCCTGGCTGACAGTATGTTTATTCTCAGATACGATTAGCTCAGCTCCATGGTTAGAGAGCAGTGCAAATGAGGTTACGGTGCCAGTTTGACTCCAGGGCAGGCCTGCAGCTTTGCATAAAGAACAACTCTCTGCATAAGGAGCAGCCTGGGGGAAGCTCCCCAGTCCCACACGGCTGCCTCAGAGAAGCCTGACACCAGTCACAAGGGAGAGCTGTCGTGAAGGGGGGCAAAGGCACAAAACAATTCATCTCTGCACCTGGAAAGTAACTCAAAACCACATGATGGACACCCACTTTCAACACAACAATTAGCCACATCGTTCCATTCACAGAGAAATGACAAGACTGAGATGGGCTGATAAACTGAGTCAACTCAAAGCTGCTCCTCCTTACAGAACATCAGACAGCTTAAATATACTTTATGAAAGACCTTATTAATATTCACATTAGCTTCCAAACAGAAGTTAGAAAAGTTTTGATCCTTGTACTTCAAAGTGCCCTTTCTGTATGAAGAGTGGAATTGTGCCCAGATCACAGGAGAAATGGGCTTATCCAGCCTCCACACCAACCACTCCTGTGGGCCCATTCCCGTTCCAGGAATACCTAAGTGGCACTGTTTCCAAACAGCCAATAGCATCTATTCTTCTTCCAACTCTAACTTTCGAGAGCTTATGCTTCCTCTTCCTAAATCAAAAGGAAACAAACACTGTGACTAAAAAACTCAGTATCAATCATCAAATTTACCATAATCACAGAGGCAGCACAGACATAGTCAAGAGCACAGGCTCTAGAAAAAAAAAAGCAGGCTTGGATTCAAATTATACCTCTAACCTCTTATAAGTCATGTGACCTTGAACAAATTTAACCCCTCCTAGCCTTGGTTTCCTCAGCCATAAAACACCTATATCTCACAGAGGTAGGGTGTTTTAATAGGATAATACATGCAAAACACCTACAGAAAAGGCTCAGCCAATGGAAGCAGCACCTGCTGCCACTGTCATTTGGGACACACGAAGGCCACCGAGCTAGAAGGGACAGACAGAAATGCAAATTACTGACCAAGACAGTCACTTCTGGAAAACAGCCTTTTTCAGACACCACAGTCCCTATCTACGCCAGAGGAAAGATTGAAGAAGGGGGGAGAAAAGACTCATCAGGATTATGTGGGTTAAATGTTTCACTTTGTCACCCTCTGGTCAGCTAAAAATGTGCAGCCTATAGGAAGAAATCAAGAATAGCCTGTCTATCGAGAGACACAGAAAATAACCTAAAAAGAATTTCAGACAGGTGTGGTGACTGTATTTTCAGAATTGCAAAACCAGGCAATTTCCCCCCCACCGAAATGTGAATTTACGTACCAGAAAGTTTTATATAGACTCTTTCCCCTTTTCCAAAACAATTCAGTCCTAAAGCCATTAGGTGGGGCCCAAGTGGGGTGCGGAGGACACCCATGCAGGCAGGTGGGCTGATGCAGGGTGTGGGAGCTTTAGTGGGATGAGGAGAGAGGAAAGCCCAGTAAAGGGAACTGAACTGTTTCGGGTGAAAAGGATGTCCAAACAGGGAGTGGGGATAAAGCAGCATGCTACATACAAGGGATTGATCAACTAAGTAAGTATATTAAGAAAAATGGGAGCTAGGATTCTCACTGCCAGAGAAAGGAGTTACAAGTACAGAAAGGGAGAAAACTAGAATGAACCCTGAGGTGTTAGATTTAAATTACAGGTATGGATGTGAACTCCACAATTTCCCATTTATATACATGTAGAAATACAGATGTCAATGTGCGTGTATGTATACACATACATATATATTCCGTAGCTTTATACATCAAGGCAAGAAGCCTTAACACTCCCAACAGCAATGAGTACCCCCAGCACCTGGATCTTGGCTTCTAAATATGCATTCTCCACTAACAAGACTCAGAGTTCTTTGGAGAAATAGCTGATTCCAGGTCTGGGATAAGGAAGGCACAAAGTACCTAGAAAATGTTCTTATGCCAGAAAGTAAAAAAGTGATTCTGAGCTGAATTCTTTTTGATATAAAAGACATTACTGGGGCAACTGGCAGCACTCTGACAGGGGATGAAGGATTAGATGACCATAAAGTTTCAATGTTAATTTCTTAACTTTGATGGTTGGATGGTCCTTTGCTGGAATATCCTTGCTTGTTCAAAAACATAGTCTAGGATTTGGGGGTTATAGAAAATCATGTCACCAAACGATTCAAGAAGTCGATGTACTATATAATTGCACCTTTTCCGTAAGTTTGTGATTTCAGAACTTTTAAAAAATCATTTTTAAATAGTCTCACACATGTATCCAAATTAGATCACATTTTGTCTTTTTTTTTTTTTAAGATTTTATTTATTTATTTGACAGAGAGAGGCAGCGAGAGAGGGAACACAAGCAGGGGGAGTGGGAGAGGGAGAAGCAGGCTTCCCGCTGAGCAGGGAGCCCGATGCGGGGCTCGATCCCAGGACCCTGGAATCATGACCTGAGCCGAAGGGAAGGCAGACGCTTAACCGACTGAGCCACCCAGGCGCCCCCACATTTTGTCTTATAGACAGTTCTGCTATGATGCTTATTTTGAAAATGCACATTTGTTCCAAGACAATTGATATATTTGACAACAATGAACAAAACTAGAATTTCACATTTGCTTATGTGCAATTTCACCCATAAGGAACACCCAGAAAACTACACCCAGCTGAGCACACACACGTACATACCCCAAACATCTACCATTTACCTCACTTCACCGAGCAGGTGTGTCCTATACACGTCTGACGTGACATCTGGCACTGTATCAGACAATCCTCCTTCCACCACTATGTAATAACTCACGGGTGCTGTCCCAATGCCCACACCCATGAGCAAACTTCTGGTATTTTCAAAGTAAAGTGCCCTATTTATGGTTTTTCCTAACCATTTAATAGGTGTAAACCTGTGCTCTGTTTTCATTAGTTTCCTTTTTCATTAGGTTCCTGTGTTTTTTTAAATGAGTCACTAATAAAGCTCTTAAGCATTATGTACCTAAACTCACTTTTTCCATAAGTTCTATGGCTTTTATTCAACAATTTTGTGGAGCATGGTGATTTTTAGGAATGTTTAAGTCATGTTATAACAGAACTAACTGTATTTAATATAACCACCTTTACAGCGAATAACGTGCATGACATACATGGTGTCCCTATTCTGTACGTATTAGGTACAGAAAAGAGGTGGAAAAAGAAAATGTGACATTTAGTTGCAACCTAAATTTCCAGCAACTCAGAAGCAAAGGAATATCCTGAATTTTCACTCTGTCTAATGGTTCCAGCTGGGATCTTCCAAAGGACTAGAAAAGCCCAGAAAGCCCAGAGCAGGCCACACAAATTAACTACATCGTTAATTCCTTTAACTACAGATTTAGAGGGCATATGGTGTCACACAGCTACATTTGAAAACACCAGGGAAACGATGACAGCGAGGTGTGCGTTTAATGTGGCCAGGGGAGCCCAACCGACCCTCTCTGTTTTGATCTGCTCTGACTTACCTTTGAGTAACTTCTCCGTCATTCAAAGTTTAGTTACTTCTGACAAACTAGAGAAAAAATACCAGACTGGAGAAAAATAACCACTAAGTACAACAAGATTTCTGAGAAAGCCTTTATTTCTACTTTGCCGAATCCAATCAAAGGAGGAACTAGATCAAATATTACACTTTCACATTAAATTAGCCACACTGGTGTACGATTTCATGAAATTTTAAATTCTTCCACTTAATTTTACTAATAAGCTTTAGAAATGAGATTAAATCAACTTGACACCAAAGGGGCTACAATTTCCTATCAGGTTTTTTGCATATCAGTAAACACAGCAATTATTTTCTTTATAATTTTCTTTCCAGAATTCCCTTGCCAGAAATAATCTTCTAGCAAGCCATTATGTTTAGTTATAGTGAGGGAAACACAGAACTAACCAGAAAAAGATGTTACGGCAGAGAAACTGCAAAAGATTATTTCAGCACAAAACGGCATTGACTAAATTGCTACCACTCTTCTAAAATCAACTCTCTCAGACTAACAATTCCTAAGGTGCAAAATTTTCAAATACCTGAGTGTGTATAAAGATGAGAAGGAAACCAAGAAATGAAAACACTTGTGATGAAAATGTGATTATGAATAAATTATTATAATTTTATCATTGTTGAAGTTGATTTAATAGTTTACCAATATTGTTCAACAGGAGTGGTAACATTTGTGAGTTTCTAATTAAACATGATCCATTCCGGAATGTTTCTGATGACACAAACTTTTTAATCTACTGGTAAGTTTAATCAGATTTCACAATGAAAAGAGTCAGTTTTTCACACATACAATCAACCCAAAACTATAGCCTCAATCTATGCAGACTGTTTTACTATTTTAATTATTGAACTATAAAATTAACCAAATAATACTAAAATTAAATCAGTGGTGGTAATGTTTAATTTGTGGATCCTGGGGAATGTTACTAAACACAAACCACAAAACCTATGCCAAAACAAGTCATAAAAGAGGTATTTTTTTCCACTTTCCTTTGCAAGATTTGTATTTGGCTTTGGTCAAAGCTGACATAAATAGCTACAGAAATTAGCAATATATTCTCAGGAAAAAAGGCCATGGAAACCAAAAGAACACAGGTGGTACACACACTGGCAGTAATGGTCTGCTCCCAAGGGCCCCCCAAGGCTTCAGCATCCTTAGCCATAGCACCTGCTCCTCAAGCTCAGCGGAACCTGCCAGGTAATACCACAGCATGGAAAGATTTATCCTTTGCAAACGTGCTGACCCTTGTTCTTCTAGCTCTAAATTCTGAGGGTTCAAATGAAGAATGGGGTAATGGAAAAAATTAAATCCTCCAGAAACTTCGCTGCAATCAACTGCTTCAGCCCTGGTCTACTAGACACCCGTTCAGGGGAGCTGGTAACCCTAGCAAGGAAGTTTCTTGATTTCCCTTCCTGTCTCTACTCCAACTGAGCATTGTGATCAAGAGGCTGGGGAAGGAGGAGGGGACAGTGATCTGGTGAATACCTAACTAGTACCAAGACTTGCAAACATGTGATGATCTCTCTCCGTTATCGCTGCAATAATCCTGCATTTATATACTGCGTTTACATATTAAGAAACACACTCACTTAGGTAACTGGATCAGCAAGACATCTGACCAAAAATGAAATCGAAAGCTTTAGGGGCGCCTGGGTGGCTCAGTTGTTAAGCGTCTGCCTTCAGCTCAGGTCATGATCTCAGGGTCCTGGGAGCGAGCCCTGCATAGGGCTCCCTGCTCAGCGGGAAGCCTGCTTCTCCCTCTCCCACTCCCCCTGCTTGTGTTCCTTCTCTCACTGTGTCTCTCTCTGTCAAATAAATAAAATCTTTAAAAATAAAATAAAATAAGCCTATTCTTATGTTTTGTTTGTTTTTTTTGTGGGGTTTTTTCTTTTGGAAGGGGGAGTCTTTGGGCCCTTTTACCTTCATATTCTTCATAAATACCAAGGTCACGTCAAAAAATTACCTTTGTTACAAACAATGAATCATGGAACACTTCATCTAAAACTAATGATGTAATGTATGGGGATTAACATAAGAAAAAAAAATAAATAAAAGATGAAAGTCTTATTGGAAAAAAAAAAATTACCTTTGTTCATGGGGATCCACTATACTATTCACTCTGTTTTTGTATAGGTTTGAAATTTTCTGTTAATAAAATTAAAAAATTAAGGGGAAAAAATGATCTCAAAACATAAAGCCAACCAAAAAACATAGCTCTTACCTGAAGTTAATTGCCAATGGAGTTCAAATAAATCCAAATCTTCTGATTCACACAAATCCTAAGATTTCTCAATACTTAAAACCAGAATGAAAAAGCCAGACAAACCAAGTCAACGATGAAACAGACAATCAAGCCAACAGCAAAACATTTCACTTCCCCCTCACATACATTCTCTCTCTCTCTCACACACACACACAGCACAATGGAGAATTCTAGCTGTCCCTTCCAGACGGAGCAACTGATGGGTGTTGGCCTAGCACCAATCAGCTCAAGCTTTTATTGAAAACATAATCTTAGTGATAGAGGCAGGATCATTTCCACCTTGCATCCAGTATCATGAAGCACAAGAGACTAGTTATTTATGAACAGGCTTACTTTCCATTCCATCCACATGGACTTTCCGATTTCAGAACGTGTTTTATCTTCATCTCTTCCTGGATGAAGTAAAATATAAAACAACTTCTCATGTCCTAGGCAAAAACTCTCTCTCAAAGATTGGCAAGCATACGCACAACATAAAGGTGTAACTTTTATAAATTTGAAAACACCAAAGCCATTAACCTAAATACTTTTCTAATTAAAAATCAGAAACAATGCTCCTAGCAATATACAAGAATGACTGTAGTTGCCCCATCCTAAATCAGGACTGATTGTTTTCCTACATTTGTCCTTCTTTTCATCTGAATACCGAGTTTAGCTACAAGACAAACCCATTAATAAATTTATCTGTGACATCCAATTCCAAAGCATTATCATACACATAGTATGTACAATACCAAAGAATTAGAAGGGTTAAAATCCTTGTTGAATACAAAACGGCAAAACCTAAAAACTCCTACTTGTCATCTGCCTGCAAACCAGGCCCCCACATAACCAAACATTTGACTGCACTGGGCATAATTAATCTAAAACTATGCTATGAATCATATTTTCAATTATACTGAACATATTTACAAATCCATTGTGCTTTTATATGATCCTTTTAGTTCCTCACCTTGAAATCTTAATGATTAGCACAGCAACCTTTAACATACCCAAAGGAGCAGGCTGAGCAGGGAACTGGCTAACTGTACTTTTCAGCACCTCAGATCGATTATCCACCTCTACTTCACTTCCCTGACTTAAATAAATATTGACTGAGCACCTACTGTGTGCCAAAACAGTGTTCTAGGCAGGAATACAACAATGATCAAGAAAGGTAAGTCCCACCCATTTAACACTGAATTAGCGGTCTGAGGATGGGAGGAGTATAGGAGTCAGTAAGGAAAAGGAAAAAGCCTAGTCCATCCTGGAGGGATAGGAGAGAAGTGGCATAAAATGAGGCTGGAGAGGGAGACAGAAGCCAGATCACGAAAGGCCTTTCAAGCTACAACAAGGAGTCTGAACTCTATCCCAAGAGTAATGAAAGTCACTGAAGGGTCAGAGACAAATTCATCATGTCTGACAAATGCCTCCTGAGCACCTACTCAGTGCCAAACTTGTATTCTAAAACGAATACTCTTCAAGGTAGAAGGGAAGAGGCCTTGGCATGTAAATGCATGCCTCCTCCATTGGTCCAGGGAGCACTGGTGTTATAAAGAAACTTCAGGTCACTGCTTACCACCATCACCATGACTCCACTCGGGAGATAAACAGCAGACACACTGCTTGTAAATATGACCACCACCAAAATCAGGCACAACCAATGAGCCAACGGGGCAGGAAACTAAATGTGTTTTCAAGAATTTCTTAAAAGCTTTTTTGCTGTCTTAAATACCCACAGTTAAATTATATTCACTATTATTTCTAGCAATTAAGGAATGTTAACACCAACTGAACAGCAGCTGAACTGATTGAACTGACCTTCAAATAAACACACCCAACCAGGAGTATAAAATCACTCAAAACTGAAAACTTCTTACTACGGGAAGCTGTACTCCCTAGCTGAATACTTAAAATGTAACAGAGCTGGGCACCTGGGTGGCTCAGTTGGTTGGGCGACTGCCTTCGGCTCAGGTCATGATCCTGGAGTCCCGGGATCGAGTCCCGCATCGGGCTCCCTGCTCGGCGAGGAGCCTGCTTCTCCCTCTGACCCTCCCCCACTCATGTACTCTCTCTCTCTCATTCTCGCTCTCTCAAATAAATAAATAAATCTTAAAAAAAAAAAAAAAAAATGTAACAGAGCTGTGGTGTCTGCTTCATTCATCACTGAACCCCCAACCCAGCACACTGTAAGGGTGTAATACATAGAGATTAAATTAATGAAGTCCACTCTAATAGCCAAAATCAGGCAAATGAAAATCCAAGTTTATATATTTTTTCTTTTATCACAGGCCTCAAAACATAAACATTTTCTTTTTTTTTTTTTTTAAGATTTTATTTATTTATTTGACAGAGAGAGACACAGCGAGAGAGGGAACACAAGCAGGGGGAGGGGGCGAGGGAGAAGCAGGCTCCCCCCAGAGCAGGGAGCCCGATGCGGGACTCGATCCCAGGACCCTGGGATCATGACCTGAGCCGAAGGCAGTCGCTTAACCGACTGAGCCACCCAGGCGCCCAAAACATAAACATTTTCTAAGCACCCACCTGTCTTTAATCACTACCATTATCACTCACATTTAGATCAATACATTTGCAATTCAGCTGGTACCCAGGACAAAAAAATACAATTGCTGTATTTTACCTTGAGGTCTAGGAGCTCAGCAGGTTTTACCAATTAGATTTTTCTATACTCCTCATCTTCAGCACTCCGTTCATTTTCTGATGTTATTTATGAAGGAAACAGGCGGGAAAAATCCTGTGTGTGCATCGCACACTTCCCAGTCATGCAGGGACAGGTGGCAGGTGGAGGTAAGGAACGGTGAGCCCGTTCCTTACCTCCACCTGCCACCCTTTGCCTGTGCCGTTGACGGGGAGGCATGGGGAACCAGAACGCTCTGGTGAATAAGGAATTACCAATTTTCACCGAATTAGAAGACAGAAAACAAACAAAACCCCACACTTGATACCAAACTGAAAGTCATGCCTCCATGTCTTGACTCTAAATAACAAAATACAAAAGGTGCTGGTTAGGGGCGCCTGGGTGGCTCAGTTGGTTGGGCAACTGCCTTCGGCTCAGGTCACGATTCTGGAGTCCCAGGATCGAGTCCCACATCGGGCTCCCTGCTCAGCGGGGCGTCTGCTTCTCCCTCTGACCCTTCCCCTCTCATGCTCTCTGTCTCCCATTCTCTCTCTCAGATAAATAAATAAAATTTAAAAAAAAAAAAAAAGGTGCTGGTTAATGGAGATCTGGGGTCAAAAAAATGCCAAGTAAAACTTACTTTTCCCTATCTTAAAAGTCATCAGCCCCTTTCATTTCTGTATGGAAAGTAAGGAGTCCAGTGTTTCATTAACTATGTTCACCAATCTATAATATTTTCCAAATTGCTCTTCTATAGCATGTGTTTAATCGGTAGACTGGATTGCCCCCAACACCAAAAATGTGGTGTCTCAACATCTGGCCTTGCCTTACATGGACTTTCTGAGAACTGCAACTAGAAGCAGAAAACACTTGTTACATTTCAGTCCTACTAAACAAAATAATTAACAAACAAAAAACATCAAAGAAGATACGGACAGTCCCCCTTCCACCAGAAAGTCCTAGGACCCTTCTAAGACTTGAACTAGTTAAAACAATCCACAGAGCATGTCAAGTGTGACAAAAAGAGTAACCATTTTAATGATTTTATTTGAGAGAGAGAGGGAGGGCAGGGGGAGACGCAGAGGGTAAGAATCTCAGGCAGACTCCACGCAGAGCCCAACTTGGGGCTCGATCTCACAACCCTGAGATCATGACCTGAGCCGAAAACAAGAGTAGGAGGCTTAACTGACAGAGCCACCCAGGCGTCCCACAGAGTAACCATTTTAAAGACAAAAAGTCAGAAATCAAGCAACCAGCATCAAACTTAAGGAGGTTAAGAGCAAGATAAACCAAAAACCCTTGACTCCTGCTTCCTCAATAATCAGATCAGTAACAGCTTGTGCAGGAAATGCCTTTCGGTAACTAAAGCATTTAGAAGTGCCAATCAGACCTTCACGGGCAGAGGAAGTAATGGGCACGCGGTAGGGAGCAAAAGTTAAGTGATACTTAGAGAGTAGTACATTTTTAAAAATACAAACAAAACAAAAAGAGATAACTTGAACCTCATTAAAATTAAAAACTTTTGCATATCAAAGGACACTATCAAGAGAGTGAGAAGACAACCCACAGAATGGGAGGAGATATTTGCAAACCGTACATCTGATAACGGTTTAATATTCAGAAACTACAGAGAGCTTCTCACAACTCACAACAGACAATCCAATTTAAAAAATGGGCAAAGGACCAGAACAGACATTTCTCCAAACAATATACACAAATGGCCAATAAACACATGAAAAGATGCTGATCATTTGTCATTAAGGAAATGCAAAGCAAAACCACAATGAGTCATCATTTCACACCTACTAAGATGCCTATGCTTTAAAAACAAAAACAAAGGGGTGCCTGGGTGGCTCAGTCAGTTAAGTGCCTGCCTTTGGCTCGGGTCATGATCCCAGGGTCCTGGGATCGAGCCCCACATTGGGCTCCCTGCTCAGCCGGAAGCCTGCTTCTCCCTCTCCCACCCCGCCTTTTTGTGTTCCCTCTCTCGCTGTCTCTCTCTGTCAAATAAAGAAAATCTTATTTATAAATAAATAAATAAATATATAAATAACAGAAACAACCCAAAAAATGGATAACAAGTGTTGGCCAGGATATGGGAAATTGGAACCCTCATCCACTGCTGGTAGGAATGTAAAATGGTATGCAGTCACTGTGGAAAAGTCAGGTAGTTCCTCAAAAAATTAACTAGAATTACCATATTACCCAGCAATTCCAATCCTAAATATATACCCAAAAGAATTAAAAAGAGAGACTCAAACATATACTCAAAAGTTAAGCTGAAGTTACTCACATACCCAAAAGGTGGAAACAATTCAAATGCTTAACAACAGATGAATAAACAAAATGTGGTGGCAGACACATGCAATGGAATATTACGCAGCCATAAAAAGAATCAAGTTCTGATACATGCTATCACATGGATGAGCCTTGAAAACACTATGTGATGTGAAATAAGCTAGATACAAAAGAACAATATGATGATTCCACTTATGTGAAGCACCTAGAAAAGGCAAAGTCATATTGACAGAAATTAGATCAGATGTTAACAGGGGCTGAGGAAAGAGGGGAATGAGGAATTATGGCTTAATGGGAACAGAGTTTCTGCTTGGAGAGATGAAATTTTTAGAAACTGGTGATGGTTGCATAACACTGTGAATGTAATTAAAGCCACAGAATTACACATTTAAATTACCAAATACATAGCAACATCATGTTATATGTATTTACCCAAAAGAAACAGCAAGGAAAACAACACTCCAAAGTAGTGTGGGGCAAAATGAATTCAGAATCACTTCAAAATCAGGATTAACAGAAGAAGCAATCCTTCCCGCAGAGTAAATGCAATCCCAACAATGAAGAGACTGGTTGACCCAGACAATAGTTATCTTCATTCGTTTCATTAAATGTTTAAGTGCGTACAATGTGCTGGGCCCTATCCTAGGTACGAGAAAATCACAATCCAGAAAACCTTCCTATCACTACTCTATCGGTTATGAGGATATGGATAAAGTGAGTTTTTCTTAGTGAGTTTTTCTTAATAAGTTAAAAGATTAAATATTTTTATTTAAAGTATATAGTTTCAAAAAAAATAAATAAAAAATAAAGTATATAGTTTCATAATAAGTACATCAAAAATCCTAAAGCCAGTCTACTACCATCTTTGGTCCATACGATTTAACTTCCTTAAGTTGCCAATTTGTCATTTTCTAAACTGGAATAAAGGATTTTTTTTTTTTAATACACAAACATGACCACAGCACAGCAATTAGGAAAATGCTATTTTTCTGACCTTCACAAGACAATGGTCTACCAATCAGAAAATAAAGGGGCACCTGGGTGGCTCAGTCGGTTGGGCATCCGATTTTTGGTTTCAGCTCAGGTCATGATCTCAGGGTCATGGGGTGAAGCCCCTGCCATCAGGTTTGATGCTCAGCAGGGAGTAGGCTTGGGATTTTCTCTCTCTCTCTCCTTCTGCCCCTCCTCCCACGCATGCTTTCACTCTCTCTCAAATAAATAAAATATTTATACACACACACACACACGCATACATCAAAAGCCTTAGTATAATTTAGGCATGGTGCCTAAATGCAGAACTCCTTAAAATGGGATAATTAGTAGTTTTACAAGGAAAAAAATACTCCTGTCTTCCCATCTTTCCGAGTGCGTGGTTGTTCAACAATGAGAACTGAGCAAAAGGTTTAAATGTCTATTAATCATACTTTTAGGACCACCTGGAGGGTGAAGAAAACAGTTCCCTCTTTATATCTACATGTTTTACATCTCTTTAATAAAAATAATAAACAGTCGTGCTCACTAGCATAGCCTAGATTAAGTTTCAATACACCACACTGAGCTTCCCTACAATCTTCGCCTGTCTGTACCTGACACTCCACAGCATTTTCATCACCATAATTAGGCCACAAATCGCCTCAGAGAACTGTTCATAATTGATGACAGTAACTAAGGCAACTCAGAAACAATAACCAGGTTCCCTTCTAGTCGCTGCAAAGTACCTGGGTATCTGTAACCTGGGAAAGAGGAGAACACCACCTAGAGTCTAATAATTGCTTACTCAAACTAACGAAAGGAGGCGGGACAGGGGCACTGGAGAAGAGAGAGTACTTCAAATGATTCAGTGGGGCTCCTGTGCCTGGGAAAACACTGCATTCAGGGGATCAGCAGGAGGCATGAGTGTTCTTCAGGATAAAGCCACAATATAAAAAAGAATTTACTGGGTCAAAATGTAATACTCATTTTCACTTAACATCCAATTACCTAGAGGACAGAGGATGGGGCAGGAGCTGATGAGTCCAGGGCTCTCTCTCATGCTTAACCGCCAAAGTGTGAAACTAGGGAAAGGACGGATTTAGCAGATTAAAACTTAAAAGGATTTCCCCAAGGACAGGAAAAAAAAAAAGAAAAGAAAAGAAAAAAGGGGGGAGAAATGGTCTTAACATCCTGAAGATATTCCCATAAAATTCTTTTTAGTTTTTTCCCTTGACCAAGACAACACAAATTTTTTATCATAGTGATTTCAAACATATAGACTTCAGTGCAAAAATTCTTTTTAGGGCAAGTGTCGGAAAACAACAGACTGCACAGTGTGAACTTCATCAGCCCAAAGGGTGAAGCCGGGCCATGTGTCGGTTCACACAAACACTTTGCCACTCTAGCCACGCCAGAGAAGCCACGCTCAGGACTGCACCAAAGGGGGGACACCAAGTGAGGGGGAAATCTGTATTTTTAAAAAATGGGGGGCTTTTACTTGTCACAAGTTGTCATTCCTCCTTCCACTTCAAGGTTCAACCCATGCTTGCTTAGACTCATGTAACTTCAGATCTGAAAGGGACCCTAGAATCTGTACTATCATCCAGGTCCTCCGTTCAGATAGGAGAAAAACTGAGGTAACACTTCCTATCTAGTTATTGGTGGTAAAGTCGGACTGGAGCCTGCGGCCTCCCAGCTCCGTGCCGCACCAGCATGAGACCAGATAGGACATCTCCCACTTACAAATAATCATTATAAACATGGAGCTTGGTGTCAAGCTCTGTGTAAGCCCTTTTACATGTATACTTTACTTAATTCTCACAACAACCGTGTAGAAGATAGTATCTTCTACTTGGTAGGTAAGAAAATTGAAAATAATCTGCCCAAGGTACCTGGGGATGCCTCACTCAGTAGAGCAGGTGACTCTTAATCTCAGGGTGGTGAGTTCTAGCCCCACACTGGGTGTAGAGCCTACTTAAAAATAAATATCTTAAAAAAAATCTGCCCATTCAGTGGGTTGATTCAAACCTAGTTCTGGCTGATTTCAAAGCTATTATTCACTCCTACAGTCCTAAGTAAATATCTTAAAAAAAATCTGCCCATTCAGTGGGTTAATTCAAACCTAGTTCTGGCTGATTTCAAAGCTATTATTCACTCCTACAGTCCTTAACCATGGCTCCAGGGTCCTACACGGCCTGAGCCCTCCCACCTTTCTGAATTCATCTCCTACCACTCTCCCGTCACTGAAAAAATCCAGTCAACCTTCACTCAAACTCATCCTTGCCTCTGGGCTTTTACATGTGCTGGGCGCCGCCCCCCCATCCCCACCCTGCCCCCCACTCCAAAACCTGTAAGTGACTCACTCTACACCTTCAAGGCAAGTATCACCTCTTCAACAAGGCTTTCCCTAACCACTCAATCTAAAACACTCAGTCACTCCTACCACTATCTGAAATTGTCTTCTGTATTAGCTGTGCCCCCATTAGGATAAAAGCACCATAAGGGCAAAACAAAAACCTTTCACTGAAATAAAAGCCACCATGACGGTAGAAACGTTCTGCCTTATTCATTTCTAGAATGCTCAATACCGAGGAGGAGGCACTCAAAAGAACTACTAGCTGAATAAAGGAACGAATGCCTCTTGGGGCGCCTGGGTGGCTCAGTCATTAAGCGTCTGCCTTCAGCTCAGGTCATGATCCCAGGGTCCTGGGATCGAGCCCCACATCGGGCTCCCTGCTCAGCGGGAAGGCTGCCTCTCCCTCTCCCACTCCCCCTGCTTGTGTTCCCTCTCTCGCTGTGTCTCTCTCTGTCAAATAAATAAAATCTTAAAAAAAAAAAAAAAAGGGAACGAATGCCTCTGTCTGAACTCCCATCTCATTAAGAATGAGTATCATATAATGTAGCAACTTACTACAAACTATCTTCTATTTTTCCCTAGTTGTTTCTTGTGATTAATCTTGTCTTTTCAACCATATTGGGTGTGCCTCAGGGATATCTTACCATTCTCAACTTTGGGAGAGTTAATGACTCAGCATGGGCTTAGACGATCATCTATAAAACGAAAGCAGCAGTCAGAAGTCTAGAATTCAAGTATCTCCCATAGCTGGTAACATGATAGGCGGACACTCAAATACTAATTATTGACCCATAGATCTCAAATTCATTTTCTCACAACCTTCTACAAAAATACACCTACTGTGCAAAGGCAGGCACACGTTTACTTAGCAGTATTATTAGAAACCTAAAGAATAAGGACTCTTACGCGAGTAGTGCAGGCCTGCCTCTCAAGACCTCTCCATTAACCTCTTTTAAGCCATACCCAATCTGTTTGCTTCTGATTATCCTTTATCTTGACCAGTGTTAACCTCATTTTCTCTATTTCTTTGACAGGTCTCAGCAGCATCACATTCCTTATTTCTTGCTTGCTCAAGTTCTGTTTGCTTTATATGGTTGTGTCCGACAGGTCTTCTGTGATCAAAAAAGCTGCAGAATTAGGGAAGTCTATAGCATTTTGGCTTCTACAGCTTTGGAATTTCTACTCTCCTGAAGAGTTCTAAAGAGAGCAACAGAGACCCTTCTTCCTGGTAATTTAATATATGCTGCTCCCACTGGCGTGTCAGGCTGGGGGCGGGGGAGGGCGGTGGGCAGGAATGGGGAGAAATGTCAGAATTCGAGCAGACTCAGGCGCCTGGTCATGATCTCAGGGTCCTGGGATCGAGTCCCGCATTGGGTTCCCTGCTCAGTGCAGAGCCTGCTTCTCCCTCTCCCTCTGCCTTTCCCTCTGCTTGTGCTCTTCTGTCTATCTCTCTGTCAAATAAATAAATAAAATCTTTAAATAAATAAAAAAAAAAAAGAATTCGAGCAGACTCATTTACTGGCTACACTACTGATGGCCTGGAACAGTAACTGACATTGCTTCTAGACTGTCCAAGATTAGCGTATTTTCACCGTTAAAGACATTTTGACTCCAAACCCAGACCTTGTTTCCAACACAGCAAAATTCTTCAGGGAAGATGTAAAACATCACCGAAGTCCTGGTCAAAAGTGTGCTGTTTGGTTTTAAGACTTCAACCTGTTCCCTAATTATGGTTTCCTTCTAAGAATGACACGACTCAGAAAATATTTGGGTGAGTGAGTGCTCATGAGCATGTGGGAGGTGAGGATCTTTAATAGGATGACTTTTTTACCTTTTTACAATAAAGAAACACACATTCCACCGCATGTAGATCCTTCTACAAAAGCTCAAGAACTATGTGCACTGAGGCATTTAGAGGGCATTTTCATGGGGGGGGGGGGGAAGAGGCCGTTCTCATACTAAGCTGGGGAATCTGAAATTTTCCTGTGGTTATTTGAAAAAGTTGCATTCGGGGGGCGCCTGGGTAGCTCAGTTGATTAAGTGCCTGCCTTCGGCTCAGGTCATGGTCCCTCTACTCCCCACTTGTGCTCTTTCTAGCTGTCTCTGTCTCTCTCGCTCTCTCTCAAATAAGTAAAATCTTTAAAAAAGAAAAGACAAGAAAAAGTTGCATTTGATTACATAAAACACACCTAAAATCTTGGGTCCGATATTTATACAGAATGAATGAATGATCAACTTTCTGAATGTAAAAACATCTCATTAAGAGTTTGGTTAAGGGGCACCTGGGTGGCTCAGTCGATTAAGCCTCTGCTCTGAGGATCGGAGCCCCACGTCAGGCTCCCTGCTCAGCAGAGAGCCTGCTTCTCCCTCTCCCTCTGCCCACCTTGTGCATGCACACTCGTGCACACGCTCTCTCGCTCTATCTCAAATAAATAAAATCTTAAAAAAAAAAAAAAAGTTTGGTTAAGATGCAGCTCTAGTTTTCCAAACAGCTTTGGATTTTTGCCAAGTATAAGAGAATCAAGTGACTTGCTCAAGGTCACTTGGTCAAATGAGGTGGGATTAGAATTACTGGTTCCTGCCTTCCAAAAGCCAGCCGTAACTCAAACTTTTCTTGGAACTAAGCAGACCAAAGGGAAAAATCATTCCCCATTTCCTTTTCTCAATAATCAAAGGGCAAAAGAAAAATCAGTTTAAGTGGCAGAACTTCAGTTAATAAAGGTTCATCAATACATAGACTACTACCTCTAACCACGCACAGGCACCTCTCTCAAAATCCGTAACTGTTTTACCAATTTGCAAAGGTCAGTAAATCCACCATCTCCATCACTGTTTCTTTCTTTTTGTTTTTCTCTTTTTTTGAAAGTGGGAGTGGAGCCCAATGCGGGGCTTGAACTCACCACCCTGAGCTCAAGCCCTGAACTGAGATCGAGGCGGACACTTAACTGACTGAGCCACCCAGGCACCCCCACATCACACTTCTGCCCCATCCTTTTCATTTCTACTTTCAAACTGCTGATATAAGACACTACTTTTGAATTAGTAACAAAAATGTAATGTCCAGTGAAGCCATACTTTGAAATCACTAACTGGATTGGGATAGAGATATTAAAATTAGCTGAGAACACTCTGTATTTGCTACAAACACACCGTAGTCATATTTAGTTAACACTCCTCGCATCCAATTTTCTAAGTCAAATGGCACCATTAGCCCCATTTCGGATGACCCTCAAATCCAGGAAAATTTCCCTTTGCTCTAAGACTATAGGTCACCAATATTAAGAGCTGGCATTAGATCTGAAAAATATTAAGTCAATGGGCAGGCTGACATTGTGGCTGGATTATATCATATATGAACAACTTTAAAACATTTAGAACTAACATGATTTTTCTCTTATCTCAAATTCAATTCAAGCCTACCTATTTCTGAATATAGTTGTAACACACTCTTTGGACTGATTTCTCTTTAGGCCCTTGAGCAAAACACGGTCACAAGGTATACACAGCAATTCAAAAGCAGGACTGGAAAAAATTAAACCCGGAAGGAAATATGTCTAACACTTTCCATTATGCCAAAAGTCAGGATTGTCATTTTTTGGAAATGAATTAGGTTGAGCTACAATGACGCTGACACTTTTCAACTGTTTTTGACCTGCAAAAACGGAAATTTCAAATGGTTCAACCTAATATTATTTTCTAAGCTCATTTTAATAATTGTCTCAAATTAAGGTCTTCACAACCCAAGGCACATAAAACCTTATATTTCTCTAGATTACCTTAACCTTTGGAAAGATCTGCCACCCCACTGTCCAAAGCTGGTCATTTGAAAAATTAAGTCTATTAGCAAGAAAGCCAAGATTAGGGGCGCCTGGGTGGCTCAGTTGGTTAAGCGACTGCCTTCGGCTCAGGTCATGATCCTGGAGTCCTGGGATCAAGTCCCGCATCGGGCTCCCTGCTCAGCAGGGGGTCTGCTTCTCCCTCTGCCCTCTTCCCTCTCGTGCTCTCTGTCTCTCATTCTCTCTCTCTCAAATAAATAAATAAAATCTTTAAAAAAAAAAAAAAAAAAAGAAAGCCAAGATTAAAAACACACACACAAACAAAACCACCAAACTGCTGAATGCAACTGTGCTTGCAGGAACCCTAAAGCCATTCCACATCTTTTTTATGGCTCTCCTTTCCCACTAACAGAATTTGAGTCCTAAGTAGATCTGCCCTTCAGAAGACTTCCATTTAAGGAGAAACTAGTGAAAATTTAAGTGCTTTGCATCTTTTTCACTTATCAGTGATACAAGAATCTAAGCACAGTAGATGCCCATCACTTTACACTGGGGTTCCACTGACCTAAAAATCTATCCTTGGGTAATTTCTGCTGGAGAATCTGGCTTCTAACCTTTCTAATCTAAAAGGTGATCACCATCCCAGTGGGATTATTCTGCCATTTGGATATGGATGATTTATGTACAAACAACAGAAATAACCCCCATCACTTACAGCTCCAAGACTGCATCTAGGTCCAAATCTATCATTTCACACCCATTGTTATTAAGTCTGATATCCAATATGCTAATGACCTCTTTTCTCAATTAGTTCCACTAATTACACACCTGTTCTTGGTCTGCCAAAATTCCTATCTCCTCATCTGATCCATCAGGCCACACACTGTACTCTCCTAGAGGGATGCTTTTTCCTTAGATACTTCATAAACTGTTAGGGCAATCTGATGTTGCCTGTTCTACCTTCCCAGATCTAGTTTATAGTACAAATCATCAATATTCACGATCAAGTGAAATATGCTCTAAAAAAAAAACAGGAGAGAATCTCCTGCTCGATCTGGAAAGTTCTCTATTCAGCTAGTTCAGTGTTGACAGGTCAACAGAGAATGGCACTAGTCATTACTACAATCCTAAAGAGCATTCCCCTAGAGTTAAATCATCAACCCTTTCCTAACATCCAAATGACCCAGACTTTTTAGAGCAGAATTTACTCTCCTTGCCCCAGCTCCAACGGCAACTTCTGGTCACTTTTTCACCCTGAACTGAAGTTTTCTCTAGAGCCCGTGGTGATGCCATGTCAGGCAAATACATTCTTTAAACTTTCCATCTACTCCCTTCTTTCTCCAAAGTTATATATAATAGCTGCTTTAAAAAACAAAACAAAACTCCTATGCATCGTATGTGCTTTAAAAGGGAATTCATCTATTTCCTTAAACCCTATGAGGTTAGGATTAGTACTCCCATTTTACAGAGGAGAAAAGCTGAGGCTTAGTAACTTGCCCAAGGTCATAAAGGGCAGGGATTTGAATCCAAGTCTGACCTCAGTGTCCTCTAACCTTAACCCTCATGCTGTATTTCCTTCCAGTCTCTTTCTTCATGTCCTAAATGTCTGCTCAGTGGTCTTACAAAGTCTATGGGCAGTGTTCAGTTTCCCCAGAGACTGTCTTGCCTTTAAAGGACATGCCTTTGAGAAGAATGAGTACCCATTCCATTTTTTCTCCATGCTCCTCCTTCCCACCTGGCACCATTTCCCCAAGGCTCTTATCACAAATCCTCCTCTAGGGCCAATTTACATGTCCTCTCGGTCCCTGAGCAGGAACCATAGGATACTGAAGGGCCACCTTCTACCTCAAGACTAGGAGAGGGCAGCAGTGAAAGCGTGGAAAGATCCAGACAGCACCCTCTCCCCAAGTCTTCATTCAAGGAGGAAACTGTGGCCGAGGACCGGAGGAGGGCGGGGGGAGAATTTGGGGAAGGAAAAGAGGTACAGGGGCGGAGGTAACAACAAGGGTGTGCCCTTGGGGGAGGAGGGAGGAGACCGAGATGGGGAGGCGACGTGGGAAACTCAGGGGTTAGACTGAATGGGGGGTGGACCTCCATAAGAGGGGGGTGTCACCCGCTGAGAAACGGGGCCACTAGGAGAAGGAGAATGTGTATGCTGGGGAGGAGGACCTGGAGGTGGATGTAACAGGAAAGTGGAGGGAAGAAAGGGTAGGGAGGGGGAGCAGGAAACGGTGAACTCAACCGGGAGGAAAGGGGAAGGATGGATGCGAACCGGGGAGGCGGGGCGCCTCGAGACCCGAGCCCCTGGGCTCGGCTAGGAGAAGCGGGCGGGCGGAGGGGGTTCGGGGTCCGCGGAATGCCGGGAGCCGGGGCCTCGGGAGACCCCGGGGGAGGAGGAGCGGGAGTTCTCGAGCCGAGCAGCCGGAAGGGGGGCTCGAGGGGGGCAAGGGCGGGAAAGGGGGCGTCCCGGCACGGGGGGGTGGGGATGGAGGTACCGTCGGGTTCGCCAGGGGATGGGGTTAGGAGGGCCGGGGGTGCGTGGGAGGCTGGCGGGGGATATGGGTTCCCGGGACCGTCGGGGTGCAGAGAGCGGGAATGTCCTGGCGTCCCCCGAGGGCCGGGCGTGGGGTCTCCCGAGAGTCGAGCCGGGGTCCCCGCAGTCTTCTGAGGGCCAGGCTCGGGGTGGCCTGGGGCCGGGGTCCTCTGAGGGCCTGAGTCCCATCAGGGTGGGGCGGGGGAGGGGTTCCCGGGATCCCCCCCCCGAGGCCGGAGCGGCACCCCCCCAGGCCCCCAGGCCCCCAGGCCCCCTTCCTACCTATGCCGGGCGCCACATAGACGAAGTAGAGCAGCGAGGACGAGAGCGAGAAGAAGAAGAGCGCGGCCAGCAACGAGCGGCGCGGCAGCCGCAGCAGCCCCCGGCGGACGCGCATGCTGCAGCCGGGCGGCCGCTGGAGAGTCGGGCCGGGCCTGCTCCCGCCGCTCCCCGTCCGCCGCCTCCTGGGCCGCCGCCGCTGCCTGGGCCTCGGCCACCACCTCCCGGGCCTCTCGGGCCGCCGCTCCCAGCCGCCGCCTCGCCGCTCCCAGCCGCCGGCCGCCGCGGGCCGGGCCACATGAAGCGGGCGGGGGCCAGAGCGGCCCGGAGCTAGCGCAGCGACAGAGACGGGGCGGGGCGGACGGCGCGGGAGGCGGGGCGGGGGCGGGTCCAGCGCCGCCGGGCACCGTCGCAAAAGACCGGCGCGCGCGCGCTCTCCGCCTGACCCCCCCCCCCGCCCGGTCCGGCTCCCGCGGCGGAGCGGCGGCCCGCAGGGAACGTCGCTAAATGGTGACAGCCCCTCTTCTGGCGCAGCCACCGCCCAGGCTTTCGGGGAGCGTCGCTCAAGTGCCGGCCGGCTCCGCGCAAGGGCGCCCCCAGCCCCGCAGCCAAGGGGCGGTCTGCAATGTCGGTCGCGGCTGGTCGCCCACTGCGACAGTGGAGCGGATACTGTAGGCACAGGGGCTCGGCATACACCTTCCCTCATTCATTCATTCATTCATTCATTCATTCATTCATTCAATTCACCATTTATTGAAGGCCAGACGTAGACCAAACACTATTCTTGGTGCTAGGGATTCTACAAAGAACAAAACAGACAAAATCTGCCTTCATGAACTTACACTCAAATGGGAGGAGAAAAGGAGACATCAATTCATAGTATCGGGTGCTGATAAATGATATGAACACAAACAGGAGAATGTATTGGAGGTAGGCTAGTGTGGTCAAGGAAGGCCTCGTTGAGAAGATGAGACGAGATGAGACATAAAAGGGTGAAGAGCAGGCACAAAGACCCTGAGGTTAAAAAGCCTCCTCTGTCTCCTGGTTTTCCAAGGTCAGCACAGATAAGATCTAGTGAGGCAAGGAGAGCGGCAGGAATAAGGTTAGATCTCTAGGCAAGGCAAAGTCCACATCCCACAGAACCATAAGGAGTGTTATGATAACGGTTATCAATGCGAAGACTTGCGTGGAAAGACGCGGGTCTTTACTTATCTCATTAAACTGCCCCAGCAGCCCTAAAATGCGTGCTCTTATTATTCCTATCCTACAAATGAGGAAACTGAGGCTCCTAGACGGAGAAGCAGTTCGCCCAAGCCTTGCAATAAGGGCTCACATCAAAACTGACCTGCCTGCCACAGCCAACCTGTGACTACTAGGTGGTAACTTACCTCAGCATTCCCTCCTGCTCCTAATTCTCATCCTGCAGGCATACTGGTATCCTACTCAATAGGATAGTGTGCACAGCAACCAAAACAACGCTTTAAGATCAGCCTCAGGCCAAAAGACCTCCAGAGACCCTAGGCAATCACCGCAGACTCGTAGACTCACGGTGAAGCCTAGAAGAACCAGCCCCAGCTTCGAGAAGCTGCCAGCTGAATTGGGGAGGAAAGTGTTCCCTGTGTAGCACATCTCAACCTGGAGAGGCTGTCTTGGCAGAAGCAGTCAGGAGGAGAGACGACTCGGCAGGATTCTTTGGGAACCAACAATAATCCTGCTTTCTATTCCTAAAGTGTTTCCTACTTTCTACAGTGTTTAACCCTTCAAGTGAGGGCTCTAGAGCCAGACTATCTAGGTTCCCTGACTCTTACCTCTTCCATTCTTAGCTGAGTGACTTTAGGCAAGGTACTTAACCTATCTGTGCCTCTCAGTAAAATGGGGGATATTATTAGTAATAACTGCATGGGGTTGTTGTGAGGATTTGAGTAATAACAAGCAAAGCCAGGCACACGGTAAATGCACATAGCTCTCACCTGACCAACACCCTTGGGAAACATGATGGGGCAGAAGAAACATAAACAACAAAAAAGAAAAGCAGAGAATTTTGATTCAGATTCGGGTTCAAATCTTGGCTTGGTCTCAGCTGGCTGTGTGACCTTAGGCTAAGTCACTTACCCCTCAGATTCTATTCATTGTCTGTAAAATGGACCCAGTGTTGCCCATAGCCGCAGGCAGATGATTTGGAGTAAGTGAGATAGCTGAGCTGAGGCCCTAGATCAGAAATGTCAAACTAGCTGGAATAATATGACCTGCAGCTACTTTTTGTTGGGCGCACACCATGGCGCCTCCCCTACCATGTCTGTAATAAACATTTTCCAAACATACAGACAAGTTGAAAGAATAGTACAAGGAGCACCTGTGCACTCTCCACCTGGATTCATCGATTGTTACCATTTTTCCAGATTCATCTTTCTATATTCATAAGTCCAGATCCCCCCCACACACACACACACCTCAAATTATTTATTTATTTATTTATTTTTAAAGATTTTATTTTATTTATTTGACAGAGAGAGACACAGCGAGAGAGGGAACACAAGCAGGGGGAGTGGGAGAGGGAGAAGCAGGGTTCCCGCTGAGCAGGGAGCCCGATGCGGGGCTCTATCCCAGGACCCTGGGATCATGAACTGAGCCGAGGGCAGACGCTTAACGACTGAGCCACAAAACCTCAAATTATTTAAAAGTAAGTTGCTGGGCGCCTGGGTGGCTCAGTTGGTTAAACAACTGCCTTCGGCTCAGGTCATGATCCTGGAGTCCCTGGATCGAGTCCCTGGATCGAGTCCCACATCGGGCTCCCTGCTCGGCAGGGAGCCTGCTTCTGCCTCTGACCCTCCCCCCTTTCATGTGCTCTCTCTCTCTCATTCTCTCTGTCTCAAATAAATAAATAAAATCTTTTAAAAAATAAATAAAAGTAAGTTGCTGCCTTACTGGTGGTACTTCATGCAGAAATCCTTCAGCAAAAATCCTAAGAAAAATTACATTCTCTTACATTAACCACAATAATATCACACTGTAATATGCTGTAACAGCCAGGGCATTCCTAAATTTCCCCAATTGCTTAAAGGATGTCTTTTATAGCTGTTTTTCTCAACAGTATCAAATCAAGGCTTATACATTACCTTTGGAATGATTGCCATAGTATTTATTTACCTACAACCGCGTCTGTACCTTTTTTTCATCATTTCTCCCAACATTTTCTTAAAACATTTTTAAACCTATAGGGAGGTTGAGAGAATGATACAGTGAACAGCCGTATACCACCATGCAATGTTTTGTTAACTGAACTAGCGCTGGATCAGTTGGATTTCCACGTGGGGAAAAAGAGGACTCTTCACTCCTACCTTACACTATCCACAAAATCAATTCAAGATGGATTATAAATCTAAATGTGAACGATCACAAGAAAGCTTTTAGATGAAAGCAAAGAAGAATATCTTCATGTCCTTGGGGTGGGCAGAGATTTATCAGAGGACACAAACACCAAACAGAGGGGAAATTTTTGATAAAATGGGCTGCATTAAGATAAGAATTTCTCGTCATCAAAAGGCACCAGTAAGGAAAATGACAGGCAGCACAGTAAAAAAAGAAAGAAAGAAAGAAAGAAAGAAAGAAAGAAAGAAAGAAAGAAGAAATACATAACTTATAAAGAACTCAGACAGAATTTTTTAAAAACCCACCAACTTACAGAGACAAGACTGACAACCAAAGAAGGAAAGAAAAAAAAAAAAAAAGACTTGACCATGCAGTTCATAAAAGAAGGTATCTAAATGGCCAATAAGCATATGAAAAGGTGCTTAAATCTTCTGAAAAATGCAAAGGAAAACCACACCCCGATACCATCTGTGGGCCCTGGTTCTAAGGAAGAGAGGGAGAGCTTGCAGCCAAGGCTTTGAATGGCAGAGTAGTAGGAAAGTGTGAGTCTGCCAAGCAGACGGAGAGGCAGGAGGCAAAGCCAGGAGGCTGAGTGCTCTGGAAGCCAAGGGAAGAGGTGCCTCTGTCCTTGTGAGTAGGCTGACCTGGCTTTGAATGCCTCTTTTGGAATCCAGCACTCCGTCGTTCCCCATCTGTAAAATGGCACTCTTAGGACTGATTTCCTCAGTGTATAAGGGGGTGGGGGGTTCTGGAAATATCTCAGGGACTTGTGCACTTCTGACCACGCAAGGAAAAAGAGGGTCTGGCCCCTCTGGAGGACACAAAACGGGCTCCAATTAGGAAGGGGGTGGTGGAGATCCAGCCGACTCAAAACAAATGCCCTCTACAACTGGATTCCCTCACCATCCACCTCCACCCTCACCTAGGTGGGCAAGGAATTCTGCTGTTCCCCTGTAAAAAGAGACAGAGAAGCCTTCCTACTACCTACTGGACTAGGTACTGATGACCAATCTCTTCTCCTGTCCCATCTGAGATAACGCGGTATTGAAAAAGATTGGGGTTTTATTTAACCTTTTCATCTCCTTTTAGGTTTCCAACTAGCTCAGACATGCTTCCATTCATTCATCCTTCATTTACTATTCAGCCCCTCAGTCAAACAAGCTCACTGCATTCTGATCTCTGCTTAAATGGTACCTCCTCTAAGAGACCTTTCCTCTAAAATATCTTTCTCCCTACCCCGGAACTCTCCCCTTACGTGGCTTGTTGTTGTTGTTTTTTTTAATCTTCATAGTACTTTTCATCTCTGACATGATATTATAAATGTATGTGTTTATTTTTTCATTTTCTGTCTCCCATATCAGAGTATAAGCTCCATGATGTCGGGGATTTTGTTTCATTTTCTGCGGCATCCTTGCATCTAGCACAGTGCCTGGCGCCCAGCAGGTGCTCAATAATTGTTAGAGGAATGGCGAAGAAATAGCAGGTGTGCACTGAGCATGCTGGGCATGGTGGGTACACAGGTGCCTAAGAGGAGGTTCTTGGAGTGCGGTGGTGGCACCAACAGGAGAGTGGAACTGTGCTACAAGGTGATATAGACAGGACTCTCACGCCAGCAGCCAGGGGAGGCATCTTGTAAGAGTCTAGATGGACTTTGAAGGGGAGCTGAGACAGGCTCGCTCAAGGGGCAGTGAGAGGAGGCCTGCCTGGCTGGAGCAGCCAGTCAGCCCAAGGACAAGGAGAAGAAAAGGGGCAAGGCTGGAGGTAGCTTGACCCTGTGGCTGGGCAGGGGCCCCTGAGTCAAAAAGATCTGGAGACCAACCAGTCCTGCCTCTTCCTTGTTCTCACCCTGTGATCTGGGCAAGTCATTCCACCTCTCTGAGCCTCCATTTCTACATCTGGTTCTTTCTTCCAGGGTTTTCTATGAGGAGGATTTGAGATAGTATCTATAAAGTGTCTGGCACACATCAGGTATTCAATCACTGTTGCTGTTCTCATACTTTTTCCTGTGGGCCATATGGAGCCCTTGAAGGTTTTGGAGGAGGGGAGTGACCTAAAGAAAGAGAAGTCCCTGGAGAAATCCCAGAGAGCACAAGTTGGGCCTTATGTGTGCTTGTCAGCACCCAATTAACAGGCTTGCCCAAATCAAACACATAAAGCAAAGGACCCATAGCCTGAAGTAAAAGGTCACAAGTGATACCATGCCCTTCCTACCCTCTCCTTCTCTACTGGAGAAGGTTCCAGGAACCCGCCCTGAGGAAGCCATTGCTCAATCCAGGAACACTAATCACGAGTAGTATGATAAGATCATAGAGCAATGACTATCTCAGTTTGAACTCCCAGAGGCATGAGCAGATAAAGATCGTTGACATGTATGTGACCGCCCTCCAGGTCCAAGGAGCCCTGGCGCCGAGTGCCTCCGGCGCCAGGAATTCCTGTTGACTGAGCATTGACTGGGGGGCTCACCCTGGTAACCTGCAGCCACGCAGTGGTTTATCAGCCCCTTTCAGAGGCAACTGAAGTTCAGAGCAGAAGTGACAGGTATCCCTACCTGCCAGCAGGTTTCAGGGTCAGTGCATCCTTTGCCTCTCCTTTCCCTCTGCCACAATAATCTTCAATGTTCTGCAGAGCGGATGCCCCATCAGCTGAGGTCCAGAGTGAGGAGGAAACTCCTCCAACCCCACCATGATCAAGAAATAAAACTTTGTTTTAAGCCTCAGAGATACAGGGGCTATTTGTTACTATGGCACAATCTGGCTTATCCTAACTGATCATGAATATACTTTTCTGCAACATGCTTTCTTTCGACATTATTTTTATAAAGCTATATTCACAGTGAAGCAGGTAGCTTGACTTTATTCATTTGCACTGCTGTATGGCATTTCGCCATATAACTAGGCCACACTTTTTAAGTCTTCTTCCCTGATGATATCTATTCAGGTTGTTTCCTTTTTTGCTATTACTGGTCCAGCAATCCTTAGCTAAAATTCAAACTCCAAAAAAACCTAAGACCTGAAAGCTTTTTCATAATTTATTTGGCAACAAGACCTGACCCGACCTGAACATCTTTAGTGGCAAAACTTGACCTCGATAGACAGAAAGCTGTCTATAATCTTTATCTCACTGTGAATATTCACATGTTCCACTGAGAAATACGTAGATTTTTGTTTACAGAGCGACCCATCCTTCTCAAGGGGTGTTATATAAATATTCAGTGTATGTACAGTATAACCTTTCAAAATTTTGTGATTTTCACAGTTTTAAAACACATCTGACCCCAAGGGATTTGGATAAGGGACGGTGGCCCCAATACAAACACTGCTGCAAGGAGCATCTGTGGCAGAGTGTATTCTCCAAAGATGGTCTCAGCAATATTTCCCATCCCCGTGCTCTTCTAGAACTTCCTTTAATTCCCCTTTCTTTGAATCTGGGTGGGATTGTGAATCACATATAAGCCGATAAAAAGACGTGGAAGTGACACCACACAGCTTTTGACTTGCTGGTTGGGACACACACCTTTGGAACCTTTAGCCACCATGCTATGAGGAAGCCACATGGAGTGGCCATAGATAGATGCTCTGGTCAACGGTCCCAGTGACCGTTGGCCCAGTGACGCCAACAATCAGCATCAATCACCAGACATGAGAGAGAACATATTCCAGCCCCTAGCTGTGAAGTTACCCTAGACCTTCCAGTCTTCCCAGCTGAAGCCCCAGACATGCTGTCCCCACTGTGCCCTTTCCACATCCATAAGCATAATAAAATAGTTACTGTTTCCACACCAAGCTTGGAGTGGTTTGTTATACAGAGATATTAACTGTAACAGCACCCTTCTATACATATCCTGTGCATATGGACAAGAGTTTCTCCAGAGCACATACATACGAGAGTGGATTTGCTGAGCAATAGGGTTTGCCCATCTTCTGATTAACTATTTCCAAATTGGTTTTCAAAATGGGTGTACCCATTTACACTCCTGCAGCAGTGAATGAGGGTTCCTGTGACTTCCTGCCTCACCCACAGTTGCTCTGATCTGACTTTCCCAAGGCTCTGACCTTCTGCCGTGAAACTCCTCTGTAGAGAGAAAGATATGAGGAACTGGTATAAAAGAGCCAGCAAAAGTCTTCCAAGAGCATTGATTCTATAGAGGGCTATGTCTTTGCAGTCAAAGACTGACTTACATCCCTTTTAAAAATTCTGCCACTGTCCTTTCTATCCTGGATAGGAAGGCCTAAGGCATAAGGGCTGCTCCTGGGAAGTATTAGCTGATAGAACTAATTTTCTTTTTTGCTTTTTTGTTTTGTTTTGCTTTTAAGTAGGCTCCATGCTGGAGCCCCAATGAGGAGCTTAAACTTATGACCCTGAGATCAAGACCTGAGCCAAGATGAAGAGTCAGACATTCAACCAACTGAGCCACCCAGGCGCCCTGAGAAGCAATTTTCTCATTCAACAAATATTTATCAAGTACCAAACTATGTGCCTGGCATTTTTATAAATGCTAACAGAAATGATGATGAGGAGGATGATGAGGATGATGTCTAGGTACCAGGCATTTGTTGAACTTTTTAAGCCACTTAACATTCATTCACCTTCCACAACAACTCCAATTTCCTTCTTTTGCTTTCATTCTATGTGGTTCTCCGGGGTTGCTGACTCCACTTCCACCTTCAGACTTGTTATGTGAGCCAGCCTGGTCAGTCAGAACATTGTATTCCTCTGGTAATAGTGATTGGTTTGGGGTTGGACAGACTGGTCAGATCCAATGAGACTCAACTCCCAGATATGTAAATGTGTGCATTTGGAGAAACCAACTTTCTCTTTCATGCTAAACATAAATATGAAGTGTTGTGAGGTTGGAGCAATGGCAGCTATTTTATCAACATGTGGAACCCGGGAATGAAGCTGGCATATGGAAAGAGACTGATGCAAGCAACGAGAAATTGAGTCCTGATGACATAATTTGAATCCTGAATCCAGTTAGCCCTGGCGGCCATTATTTTACCCCCCAGTTTTGTACGTGCTGAGGTTTTTCTGTTTTGTTTTGTTTTGGAGAGAGAACAAGTGAGCAGGGAGGAGGGGTAGTGGGGAGGGAGAGAATCTTAAGCAGGCTCCACACCCAGTACATGACCCTGAGATCATGACCTGAGCTGAAATCAAGAGCCGGATGCTTAACTGACTGAGCACCTGGCGCCCCTGTTTTGTTTTGTTTTGAAGTATAACATAAATACGTAAATATACACATATCGCAAGTGTATAGCTCTCCTATGTAGAGTAACTATAGACACCTCTATTAGAGCACTAGTCACACTGTTTTACATGTACATATGTACACAAGGACGTTATGTTCGAGTGAATGTACATATTTAAAGAAGCACTTAAATCATACTTAGTGTCAGGCACTGTTCTAAAAACCTTGTACATAGTAACTTACTTAATCCTTACAAAAACATCTCGAGGTAGGCACTATCATTGTCCTCATTTGCAGATGAGGAAACTGAAATCTAGAAAGATTAAGGAACTTGCCCAAAGTCACACAGCTGGTTTCTTATAAATTATATGACAGTTCTGGCTAGATTATACATTTCTTTGAGGGCAAGTGCTGTCTTTTTTTCTACTTTTGCCCCCCAGTGCCTAAATCCGGGCCTGGCACAATGTAGATCTTTGAATGAATGAGTGAATGAATGAATGAATGAATGGAACTTTATGAATTCAACTGAGTCTGCTGTGAGAAAAATTTTAAATACCCCAAAATCCAAATATTAAAAAAAAAATGTCAGGGTGTTTCTTCTCCCCATAAAGCACAGAAAAGCAAACTTCTTTTGTAAAGGGCCAGATGTTTTTGGTTTTGAAGGCTCTGTCACAACCACTTAATTCTGCTATTGTACAACAGCTAATGTGGCTGTATTCCAATTAAAGTTTATTTTCAAAGACAGGTAGTGGGCCAGATTTGGCCCCTGGCTTGTAGTTTGCTAACCCCTGCACTAGAGAATGAGTCTTTATTTTATCAAAGTATTTACTACAGATTATTGCAGTTAGTAAAATCAATCAGTACTTTAATTTCTGCTTTGTTTCAAGGATTATTTATTTATTTATTTATTTGAGAGAGAGGCAGAGAACATATGGCAGGGGAGGGGTAGAGGAAGAAGCAGACTCCCTGATGAGCAGGGAGCCGGATGTGGGGCTATATCCTAGACCCTGAGATCATGACCCGAGCCAAAGGCAGCTGTGTAACTGACTGAGTCACCCAGGCGCCCCTGTTTTAAAAAATTATTCTTTTTTTTTTTAAGATTTATTTATTTATTTATTTATTTATTTGAGAGAGAGAGAATGAGAGACAGAGAGCATGAGAGGGAGGAGGGTCAGAGGGAGAAGCAGACTCCCCGCCGAGCAGGGAGCCCAATGCGGGACTCGATCCCGGGACTCCAGGATCATGACCTGAGCCGAAGGCAGTCCCTTAACCAACTGAGCCACCCAGGTGCCCTAAAAAATTATTCTTAAGCCACTACCCTTTAGTTGATCTCATGTACTTCCTTCACTGTATTAAGCTTAGAGAACATAATTTTCATCATGTCACTTTACTAATCAAAAACTTTGGCAGCTCCCTGTAGCTTATAGGACAAAATCTAATCTTCATTTGACCTTTAAGACCCTTCATGATCTGATCCTGACCCTTTGTATCTCTTCTTTCCCACGTGTAAGTGGGGATGTAAACATCTCAAGTTGTATAGCGAGGAGTATGCTTAGTAACATTCTATGATTCTCTACTGTAGCGTGCTCAGTCAACATTCCATGATTCTACACAGAGGAAGGGGGTTCAGCTAACATTCCTTATGTCTATACAGATAAAGAAGCTCTACAGACATTCCATGATGATAAGCAAAGAGGCTCTGCAAACACTCGATTTTGTAGAGGCAGGTGTTCTGTAAATCATATAAGATTCAAGCCACAAGAAGAGGCTCTGCAAACATTCCATGATTCTGTATATACATGAGGGTGTTCCTCAAAAACAGTTCATAATTCTATATACAGGAAAGAAAAGTTATTCAAACACCCTAAAATTCCAGATACAGGGAGTGCTCTGTAAACATTTTAGGATTTTATACCTAGGAGGAGACTACAAATATTATGTAATTCTATAGATAGAATAAGGCTATGTAGATCTTCCTCGATTTCCCGATGTGCTTTGCAAACAGTTGGTGATTCTGGAGAGGGATCTGCAAACAATTAATGATTCTACATGGAGGAGAGTGTTTATTCCCCTGATTCCACCTAGAACAGGGTGCTCTATAAATATTCCATGGTCCTAAACATAGGGAACTATATGAAGTTAGTGCTGCTACAGATAGGAGGGCATTCTGTAAATATTTCTTGATTTCACACAGAGGAGGGGGTCGTGCATGCCCGCCATGATTGTGTACAAGATGGTATTCTGCAAATAGCTCATGATTTGATATGTAGGAGAGGGTTCAGAACACATTCCAAGATCTTACATAGATGAAAGGGGTCCAGCAAATACTCCTTGATTCGACCAAGAGGACAAAGAATCTCTGCAAATATCCTCCAGTGTTACATATAAAATGGTATGGAAGCAGTTCATGATTTAATACACAGGAGGGTGCTTGGCAAAAGCTTGAGGATTTTGTGGGCTGTAGTGGGCTTGGCAAATCTGGTCTTATGAAGGAAAGCTAGGGGTTGGGCAGTTTTACCAATGGACACCAGAGGCCAGAGGCTCCAAGTATTTCAAGTGCACATAAAAATGTTTTAGACCTAAAAACAATATTGACCCCAGAATATAAAATGGAAGCTGCAGGGGCGCCTGGGTGGCTCAGTCGGTTAAGCGTCTGCCTTCAGTTCAAGTCATGATCCCAGGGTCCTGGGATCGAGCCCGCATCAGGCTCCCTGCTCAGCAGGAGGCCTACTTCTCCCTCTCCCACTCGCCCTGCTTGTGTTCCCTCTCTCACTGTGTCTCTCTCTGTCAAATAAATAAATAAAATCTTTTTTTAAAAAAAGGAATCTGCTGGGGCGCCTGGGTGGCTCAGTCATTAAGCGTCTGCCTTCGGCTCAGGTCATGATCCCACGGTCCTGGGATCGAGCCCCACATCGGGCTCCCTGCTCAGCGGGAAGCCTGCTTCTCCCTCTCCCCCTCCCCCTGCTTGTGTTCCCTCTCTCGCTGTGTCTCTCTCTGTCAAATAAATAAATAAAATCTTTAAAAAAATTAAAAAATTAAAAAAAAAATAAAAAAAGGAATCTGCAAAAATTGAAATTAATCTTCTTAATTAAAATGTCTACAAAATATAATATTAAGGCAACTAGTCAACTGCTTCTGAATTCACATGATTACATCTAATTGTATCTAGTGGGTCATGGGGGTACATTTTGTTATGCTTAATAGGATATGGATGGGCCTTAAGAAGTCATGCCAGAAGCCCAGGAAGATCCTAAAGTGGCTCCAGATGGGGAAGGTGCTGGAAAGTTCCTGTGGGAAGGTCAGAGGACTCCTATCTCCAAGTCACCTGCTGCCCCTGTCCAGCCTAGCTCCTGATCAGAACACTGACATTCCAAAGCTGGGAAACTCCCAAGAGATGGACTGGGCTCGAAATATCACCACTGATTAGGGGAAAGGAAGCCCATGACAGCAGCAGGGAAAGCCAATTAGCCAAGGGCATTACATTGTGGCAGGTGTCTGGCAGAATCAGATATTGTCATGGTCTCAGGAAGGAAAAACAGCTGTTTCTGTTTCTCCGCCTTCCTCCCCCTACACATCCTCTGAGTCTCAAGGGAGGGCTTTGAACTAGCAGCAGTACTTGGAGCAGAGTAATGGGGGCCAGAGCAAGGAGCTATGACCATAGCTAAGCCCCAGGGTCACAGGCAGGAAAGAGGAGTGTTGATCAAAGACAGTGAGGGAAAATCTGAGTCTAGGGTCTTAACATCCCAGAGCCCGGCCATAATCAATCAACCCACATGACAGCAAATATAAGATTGCCCTGAGCTAGAGGCCACAGGATGGGCAGAGGTTATAGCTCTGTTTCTCAGTTTTCTTAACCCATACCCCATTTCAATAAACATAAAAGCATCTCAGTCTCCTTTGGCACCATCTTAGATTATAAAAAAAATTTTTTTCTTCAAAAACTCTAAAATGATGAAAGAAACACATAGAAGAATATCTTTAAGACTTTGGAGAGAAAGAGATTTCCTAAACCAGGCACAAAAAGCACCAACTATAAAGGAAAAGATTAATATATAGGAGTAATTAAGACACAAAGAAATGGAAAAACGTTCCATGCTCATGGATTGGAAGAACAAATATTGTGAAGATGTCAATGCTACCTAGAGCAATCTACACATTCAATGCAATCCCCATCAAAATACCATCCACTTTTTTCAAAGAAATGGAACAAATAATCCTAAAATTTGTATGGAACCAGAAAAGACCCCGCATAGCCAGAGGAATGTTGAAAAAGAAAAGCAAAGCTGGCGGCATCACAATTCCGGACTTCCAGCTCTATTACAAAGCTGTCATCATCAAGACAGTCTGGTACTGGCACAAAAACAGGCACATAGATCAATGGAACAGAATAGAGAGCCCAGAAATGGACCCTCAACTCTATGGTCAACTAATCTTTGACAAAGCAGGAAAGAATGTCCAATGGAAAAAAGACAGTCTCTTCAACAAATGGTGTTGGGAAAATTGGATAGCCACATGCAGAAGAATGAAACTGGACCATTTCCTTACACCACACACAAAAATAGACTCCAAATGGTTGAAAGACCTCAATGTGAGACAGGAGTCCATCAAAATCCTAAAGGAGAACACAGGCAGCAACCTCTTCGACCTCAGCCGCAGCAACTTCTTCCTAGAAACATCACCAAAGGCAAGGGAAGCAAGGGCAAAAATGAACTATTGGGACTTCATCAAGATAAAAAGCTTTTGCAAAGCAAAGGAAACAGTCAACAAAACCAAAAGACAACTGACAGAATGGGAGAAGATATTTGCAAATGACATATCAGATAAAGGGCTAGTATCCAAAATCTATAAAGAATTCATCAAACTCAACACCCAAAGAACAAAGCATCCAATCAAGAAATGGGCAGAAGACATGAACAGACATTTTTCCAAAGAAGACACCCAAATGGCCAACAGACACATGAAAAAGTGCTCTAAAACCATAAAACTACAAAAAAAAAAAAAAAGAAAGAAAGAAAAAGTGCTCAATATCACTCGGCATCAGGGAAATCCAAATCAAAACCTCAATGAGATACCACCTCACACCAGTCAGAATGGCTAAAATTAACAAGTCAGGAAACGACAGATGTTGGCGGAGATGCGGAGAAAGGGGAACCCTCCTACACTGTTGGTGGGAATGCAAGCTGGTGCAACCACTCTGGAAAACAATATGGAGGTTCCTCAAAAAGTTGAAAATAGAGCTACCATACGATCCAGCAATTGCACTACTGGGTATTTACCCCAAAGATACAAAAGTAGGGATCCGAAAGGGTATGTGCACCCTGATGTTTATAGCAGCAATGTCCACAATGACCAAACTGTGGAAAGAGCCAAGATGTCCATCAACAGATGAATGGATAAAGAAGATGTGGTATATATATACAATGGAATATTATGCAGCCATCAAAAGGAATGAGATCTTGCCATTTGCAACGACGTGGATGGAACCGGAGGGTATTATGCTGAGCGAAATAAGTCAAACAGAGAAAGACATGTATCATATGACCTCACTGATATGAGGAATTCTTGATCTCAGGAAACAAACTGAGGGTTGCTGGAGTGGGGGGTGGGGGGGGAGGGATGGGGTGACTGGGTGATACACACTGGGGAGGGTATGTGCTCTGGTAAGTGCTGTGAATTGTGCAAGACTGTTGAATCTCAGATCTGTACCTCTGAAACAAATAATGCAATATATGTTAAGATAAAAAAAAAAGAAGAAGATAGCAGGAGGGGAAGGATGAAGGGGGGAAATTGGAGGGGTAGACGAACCATGAGAGACGATGGACTCTGAAAAACAAACTGAGGGTTCTAGAGGGGAGGGGAGTGGGAGGATGGGTTAGCATGGTGATGAGTACTGGGGAGGGTGCGTTCTGCATGGAGCACTGGGTGTTATGCACAAACAATGAATCATGGAACACTACATCTAAAACTAATGATGTAATGTATGGGGATTAACATAACAATAAAAAATTTTAAAAAATTAGAATAAAATTTCAAATGTAAAAAAATATATATATATAGGAGTAATTCAAAATTGAATATTTCCTGTATGGCAAAAGACCTCACAAAGGGGAAAAACAAGTGACAAGCTGGGAGAAGCTACTCGCAACCAATGTAACAAAGGAATTAAATCCAGAATTTATAAAGAACTCATATAG
This sequence comes from Mirounga leonina, assembly GCF_011800145.1. Taxonomy (NCBI): domain Eukaryota; kingdom Metazoa; phylum Chordata; class Mammalia; order Carnivora; family Phocidae; genus Mirounga; species Mirounga leonina. The sequence continues at coordinate 1,238,050 of NW_023270490.1, forward strand.
ATTAATAAGAAAGAAAAAACAATCATCCCAATGAAAAAGGATGGACGGATTTGAAAAGCATTTCTGTGAGAATGGGAAACATGAAAAGATGTTCCATCTCCAGATTAATCAGGGAAATGCAAATTAAAACCAGAATCAGATACTACTTTACATCCAGAGATTGACAGAAATTCTACTTCTACGTATGTGCTCCAGTGAAATTCTGGCAAGTGAGCATAAGGAGATACATACAGGGTGTTCATTGCAGCACTGAGTCTAAATGTGAACATTTGCAGGCAAACTAAGTTCTGTTATTAGAGGAACAGGCTAATAAAATATGGTTTTACTAGTCACATGACAGCATACTATGCCGCAGTTATAAGGAATGAACTAAAGCTTCTCTATGTATCAATGTGAGAAAACAGCAAGCTACAGAATGAGACACAAAGTAGGATAACATTTGGTTGAATTGTAAAACATATAAACAATGGAACTATAAATATGACAAGAAAATATGAAAGAAGCCTTTCTATCTATGATTAAAAGTCCAGAAGCCATAAGGGTGCCTGAGTGGCTGGGTTGGTTAGGCATCCGACTCTTGATTTCTGCTCAGGTCATGATCTCAGAGTGGTGGGATGGAGCCCCGCATCCGGCTCTGTGCTCAGTGGGGAGTCTACTTGAGATTCTGTCTCTCCCTCTGCCCCTCCCCATGCACTCTCTCTCTCTCTCTCAAATAAAGTAAATAAAATCTTTTTTAAAAAATCCAGATGCCATAAAAGAAAAGATTAATAAATTTGAGTACATTAAAAAAAAACCTTTATGGCAAAAACAGAGTAATAGAAAAAAACCGCTATATACAAAGTCAAAACACACATGACAAACCACGGAAATATTCTTGCACCTCATACCACAAAGAGCTACTCTCCCTCATATAAGAAGAGCTCTTAGATAAGAAAAATGGACAACAGCCCAATAGAAATAAAAGGACAAAGGACACAAACAGACAGTTCATAAAGAAGGAAACTCAGATGGCTGTTAAACAGACGGAAAAACTGCTCCTCGGCTCTCATTCTAAGAAATGCAAATACAAACCACCCTGCTCCGTCTCGCACACTGGCAACGTTCTGGAAGCCTGATAAGAGTTTGAGGCCAGAGGGCACCTTCAGAAGTCCCGGTGGGTTATAAATTGGCCCAACCTCTCTGAAGGGCAATTCGGCAAAATCTATCAAAATAACACATACATAGACCTTTTTGATCCAGCAATCCCATTTCCGGGAATTTGTCCTGCATGAGTGAGATGACATTTGTATGCAATCGTTTATGGAAAGTATGGGTTGTAATAGCAAAAAAAAAAAAAAGGAAAACAACCCTACTGTCCATTATGAGGAGACTGGTAGCATAAGTTGTGATCCATCAAATCACAGAATACTATGCAGATTTGGAAAAAGAATGATAGTGTTCTCTACAGACTGGTACGGAGAAGTCTTGGACATACACTAAGTGCTGTGTGGAAAAGCAAGCGTGATAGTATCCACCTTGTATAAAAACAGTAGGAAAACAAAAATGTATGTTTGTATTTGCTTATGTATGCCAAAAGAAACTCCAAATGAACACATAAGAAATTAAAACAGTAGTTAACTCTTACAGGGGGCAAGAAACCTATAAATCATTGCCCATTTAGGGATTAAATGTAAAAACAATGAAAACACACATTACACACACACATAAATCAGTTTGTGTTTCTTCTCTGCTTAAAAGGCTCCCATAGGGGCCCCTGGGTGGCTTAGTCAGTTAAGCGTTTGCCTTCAGCTCAGGTCATGATCCCAGGGTCCTGGGATGGAGCCCTGCCGTCAGGCTCCCTGCTCAACAGAGAGTCTGCTTCTCCCTCTCCCTTTTCTGTTCTCCCTGCTTGTGCACTCTCTCTGTGTGTCGAATAAATAAATAAATAAAATCTAAAAAAAATTTTTTTAAAGGCTCCCAGAGCTGCCCCCTGAAATCACAATAAAACCCAACACTTGACTGAAGCCTAGAGTCCCTGTGTGATCAGGTACCAGCCTTCCCCTCCAACCCCATCTTGTCACAGTCTGCCCACCTTTCTTCACCTCCTTCTACCTAGATGCTCACACAGTTGTGTGTGTCACAAAAAACCAAAAGGTATAAAAAGGTATCCAAGGGACGCCTGGGTGGCTCAGTCGGTTAAGCGTCTGCCTTCGGCTCAGGTCATGATCCCAGGGTCCTGGGATCGAGTCCCACATCGGGCTCCCTCTTCCACGGGGAGCCTGCTTCTCCCTCTGCCTCTGTCTCTCTCTCTCTCTCTGTCTCTCATGAATAAATAAATAAAATCTTAAAAAAAAAAAAGGTATCCAAAAATTGGAACCCTTGCACACAGCTGGTGGCCATGTAAAATGGCGCAGCTACTTTGGAAAGGAGCGTTGGCAGTTCCTCTGATGGTTAAACATTGAGTTATCAAATGACCCGGAAATTTCACTTGTACATCTATGCCCAAAAGAATTGGAAATATCTGTCCACACAAAAACTTGTACACAGATGTTCATAGCAACATCAGTCATAATGACCCCAGAGTGGAAACCTTAAGTGCAGATTACTAAGTGAAAGAAGCCAATCTGAAAAGGCCCGTATACTGTATGATTCCAATTATATGACATTCCAGAAAAAACAAAACTATGGAGACAATATAAAGATCAGTGGTTGCCAGGGACAAGGAGTGGGGGAGATGAAGAGGCAGAGCACAGACGATTTTTAGGGCAGAGAAATTACTCTGTATGTTAATGAGGGATACATGCTGTTATACTTTTGTCCAAACCCATAGAATATACAACACCAAGAGTGAATGTACAACTCTAAGGTAAACTGGGGACTCTGGGTGACTATGATGTGTCAGGACAGACTCATCCTTGTAAAAACATGTGCCATTCTAGTAAGCGATGTTGAAGATGGCAGAGGCTATGCATGAGAGGGGGCAGGAAGTATACTGGCAGTCTCTGTACCTCCCTTTCAGTTTTGTTGTAAACCTAAAACTGCTCTTAAAAAACAAGATCTTGGGGGTGCCTGGGTGGCTCAGTCGTTACGTGTCTGCCTTCGGCTCAGGTCGTGATCCCACGGTCCTGGGATCGAGCCCCGCATTGGGCTCCCTGCTCCGTGGAAAGCCTGCTTCTCCCTCTCCCACTCCCCTTGCTTGTGTTCCCTCTCTCACTGTGTCTCTCTCTATCAAATAAATAAATAAATAAAATCTTAAAAACAAACAAACAAACGAACAAGCAAGAACTTGGGGCACCTGGCTGGCTCAGTCAGTGGAGCATATAACTCTTGATCTTAGGGTTGTGAGTTCAAGCCCCACATTGGTGTAGAGATTACATAAAAATAAAATCTTAAAAAAAGATCTTAAGAGCGCACACACACACACACACACACATACCCCAAGACAGAAAAAGACATAATTAAAAAAAAATTGAGTGAGTTAGTGATGGAAATGAGACTGAAGGTCACTGTAGCCAAACACGGCCAGCCAAGAATAGCAAAGTGCCCCCGGAAAGACTGAATGGGCTAGGGAAAAGCAAATCAAAATATGTCCTTCCTTTGCTCAAAACTTCCATAACTCCCCATGGCCCTCAAGAGAAAATCCAAATGCCCTGTGTTTGCCAGGCTCTGCATGAGCTGGATTCTATCTTCCTCTCAGTTTCTTTTCAAGAACATGGATCTCACTGGTGGTTTGCTTTTATGTTGCTTGAATGAACCATTCCCTTTCTCTCTCTCATTGACTCTCTCTTTCCCCCCCTCTCTCCCTTTCTCTATCTCCCCACCCCCCTCACATACACACACACGGTTTCCCTGAAACCCTCCCCTGCCCTTCCCACTCTCTTAGGCTCACACACACCTATACACCTGCCAAGTTCAGCTCAGACTTGACCTCCACCAGGAAGCTTCCCTGATAGAGGTTACAGCTCACACAAGAGCCCAGGGGAGGGACCACGGTGGTGAGTTGGGGCAGCAGGGAGGAGTGGAATGAGGGGGGAGCTGGAGGAAGGAGATCAGAGGTAATGCGGGGGGGGGGGGGTGCCATCACAGAAAGCCTTATCAATCATAGTAAGGCTTTTACTCCAAGTGAGGTGGGAGCCATGAGCGTTTTGAGCAGAGGGACATAGTCTGACTTAGGATTCCTTTGTGGGGCACCTGGGTGGCTCAGTTGGTTAAGTGACTGCCTTCAGCTCAGGTCATGATCTCAGGGTCCTGGGATCGAGTCCCACATCGGGCTCCCTGCTCCTTGGGAGCCTGCTTCTCCCTCTGCCCCTCTCTCACTCTCTGTCTCTCATGAATAAATAAATAAAATCTTAAAAAAAAAAAAAAGGATTCCTTTGTGTTCTAGAGGGTGGCTGGTGAGAGCAGAAGCAAGAAGACCCAACACCCTCAATCAGAATTAATGCCCACTTGGTCTGTGCACCCAGAACCCATGCGTGAACTGCTTTAAACAAGCAAAAGCCTTTATTTCTTTTGTTCTATATTCTAGTTATCTATAAGCAGGTGCAAAGCACAGTGGTTAAGACCAAGGGCTCCAGAGGCTGGCCCCTGGGTTGAAGCCCAGCCTCTCCACCTAATAATCCAGTGTTATTTAGTTTGTTGGAACCTCAGGGTTTGGTTTTTTTTCCTTATAAAATGGGGTTGATAAATTGTACTGACCTCCACAAAATTGTGAGGATTAAATGAGTTAATCTATATGAAGGATACCAAGAGCATGGTCAGTGCTCAGTAAATATTAGCTGTTACTACAAAGTGTCTGTCTGCAGGACTCTAACAAGAACTTCTCAGGAATTCTGTGTTGATTTCATCTCGGTGCCCATAGGCAACCCTCAGGAGAGATTGGTGGAGATTCAAGCCTCTGCTGACTGCAGGTGTCCCCCACCCCCCACCCTGTCCGGGGTTTGTTGTAATCCTTTTTTTTTTTTTTTTTTAAGATTTTACTTATTTATTTATTTAGAAAAAGCAGGCAAGCAGGGGGAGTGACAGAGGGAGAGGGAGAGAGATAATCTTAAGCAGACTCCCCACTGAGTGCAGAGCCCTAGGTGGGGCTCGATCTCACGATCCTGAGATCATGACCCGAACCAAAGTCAAGTGTTGAACGCTTAACTGGCTGAGCCACTCAGGCGCCCCAGTTTGTTGGGATTCTTGCAACAGGTTCCTACAGAGTCTTTACCTGTTAACACTTCCAAATAGCTCCCTCCAGTGATCTATGGGCTTCCTGGACAGGTGGACATATGGGTGGGGACATTCAATTACAGGATGGAGGGCTGGCAGGGCCTCAGAGCCCTTGTCCAATGTGCATCAAGGGAAAGAAATGGAGCACTGGAATGGTCAAGCCGCCAGGCACGGCGTGCATGAGTTAGGAACAGAACCGGGGCAGGAACCCAGGTTTCTCCTCTTCAGGGCTGAGGTACTTTTGTTTCCTTTTATAAATGTTTAATTACACAAGTAAGGCAGTCTCCTCATTTTTTAAAAAAATGCAGGTAAGTGTAAAAAATGTCTTTGATGATCACCCTGGGCCATCTGCTAGCATTCTTTTTTTTAAAGATTTTATTTATTTAACAGAGAGAGAGACACAGTGAGAGAGGGAACACAAGCAGAGGAAGTGGGAGAGGGAGAAGCAGGCTTCCTGCTGAGCAGGGAGCCCGATGTGGGACTCGATCCCAGGACCCTGGGATCATGACCTGAGCCGAAGGCAGACGCTTAACAACTGAGCCACCCAGGCGCCCCTTCATCTGCTAACATTCTTTATCCACACCCTCTGTTCTGTTTTTCACCAAAGCACCCATTTCCACTAAACATACCACCCACTGGAACAAAAAGTCCAAGAGGGCAGAGAACTGGGTCTGTTGTGTTCACAGCCGAGGTCCCAGTTTGAGGATAGTGCCTGGCACAGAGCAAGGGTTCAATAAACACCTGTGAAAAGAATAAATGATATTCTGCCATCCTTCTTCCCTCCATGCCAAAGGAATTGCTATTATCAATTTGGCTTTTTTTTGTCTATTCCAAGTTACTTATTTTATGCAGGAGTTTTCCCTCAATTTGGCTTTTTTTTTTTAACCATCCAGACCAGCACCATCCAATAGGATGTACTATAACGAAGGAGATCGTCTATATTTGCACCATCTAATACGCTAGCCGCTAGCCACTGGCCACGTGTGGCTACTGAGCGCTTGAAGTGTGGCTCATACCACCAAAGAGCTGAATTTTAAGTTTTATTTAATTTTAATGAATTTACATTTAAATGTAAATAGCTACATATGGATGGTGACAACTGTAGCTGACAGCACTGTTCTGGACTTTTTTTTCCCCGTGCATTTACATATGTATGTTACTGATAGACCGTTTTGCATTTTTGTGTTTTACATAAGTTTTCATGTTCCTTTTATCCTTCTGCTTTTTGCTTCATTTGGCTGAACACTATATTTTGGAAGTCCTTTCATATCAGGCCATATAGCTCTGCCCCATTCTTTTCTTTTCTTTTTTTTTTAAAAGATTTTATTTATTTATTCATGAGAGACAGAGAGAGAGAGAGGCAGAGGCAGAGGGAGAAGCAGGATCCCTGCCTAGCAGGGAGCCCGATGCGGGGCTCAATCCCAGGACCCTGGGATCATGACCTGAGCCGAAGGCAGCCGCTTAACCATCTGAGCCACTCAGGCGCCCTGCCCCATTCTTTTTTTTTTTAAGATTTTATTTATTTATTTGACAGAGAGAGACACAGCGAGAGAGGGAACACAAGCAGGGGGAGTGGGAGAGGGAGAAGCAGGCTCCCCGCAGAGCAGGGAGTCCGATGCGGGACTCGATCCCAGGACCCTGGGATCATGACCTGAGCTGAAGGCAGTCGCTTAACCAACTGAGCCACCCAGGCGCCCTGCCCCATTTTTTTCAACGGCCGCACAGAATTCCATAGTGGGGATGTACGGTAATTGGTTTAACCATTTCCTACTGAGAAATATTCAGGCTGTTTTCAATCTGTTACCATTAAAAATCATGCTGCAATGAATATTACTATCCTATCTCCTTAGGCATAAATATGACCTTTCTCTCGTGAATATTAATAATAGTTATTGTGATAATTATAATAATAATCTCTTGTATTTATTCAGGCTTTATTATGTGCCAAGCATTGTACTGAGCCCTTTCCATGTGTTACATGATTTAAATCTTATTACAGTCTAATAAAGGAGGTTTTGTTGTTATCTATATAGTACAGATGCAGAAACTGAGCACAGAGAGGTTCAGTAATTTGCCCAAAGTCACACAGCCGGTAAGTGACAGAGCCAGGATTTGAGCTCAAGCAGTTGCTTCCAGAGTTGCATGTCCAATTTCAGTTTTCCTAGCTCCTGCCAAACTACTCTGCAGAGGGTAAAGGGGCCATGCCAGTGTATTCACAGCCATAGGTCCCTCCCACGGGGCTGAAATGCCACCCTAGGGATCTCATTTCTGGGCTGAGACCCTGGGATCCTCGTTCTAGGGTAAGTCACACATCCCTAGAAACTGGAAACTTGGTGGGGCCAAGCTGTGATTTGGGTCTATTTGGGCAGCACCAAACTCCTGCTGATATGCCCTGCGTCTTCCTCCCAGGCTGGTGTGAGCTCAGAGAGGTACGGAGACAAGAGAGAGAGAATGAGAGCAGCTGGTGGACTTACGCAATCTGGTGGAAAGTGATACTGGACAACTGGCTGATTGGAAACAAACAGGAAAGGAGTCAGGCAGAGCTTCCTGGAATCCAGGTCTGCGAGTTGCCAAATACAGGCCTCTTCTCTTAGGAACAATTGAATGTCACTGGGGTAACTGAACACTGCTGGCAAGAGAGGCCTCCTGCCCACAGCCTCACAGAGCGGCCTGTGTGAGCTAGGCCAGGCTCCAGAGGAAAAAGGGCCTGGCAAGGTGCCCTGCGAGGCCATCTGAGGAGACACTGCAGTCTCTCACCCTGGACCGGACTTCACCGTAACCAGGCTGATGGACCACAGGCTTGGGAATTCCCAGGGTGAGACTCAGGCACGGAGACGGCTCACGGGGAGGGCTCCTGCCCAGTGGTCAGGCCCTGAACTCAGAAGCCAGGATGCCTGAAAAGCAAAGACAGTAGGTGTCAACTATCCCACCCAGCTGTCTTTATGTGAGAACTGCTGTTATCATGGCAAACCCAAGGGCAGGAAGGGCAGTGGCTTCAGACATTTCTGGACCTAGCATCTGAAAAGTCACCTGGAATTATGGCATCCATAGTCTGTGTCCCTTTATCATTCTGCCCACAGATTCCTTCATCTCTGCTTCTCTTCTCTCTCACTCTCTCCTTCCCCAAGCCCACGACCAAATATGGCTACCTCATAGCACCTAAGCACGCAATCCCTTCCTTAAGCCAACAGCTGACAAAAATCACTCGATCATAATCCCAAAATCTCAAGAGAGAGGATCTGGTTGGCTCATTTAATCAGGTCCGCAGCTTTATCCAGTCAGCTCTGGCTGGAGGGCAGGGTTGTGTAGTTGTTAAGCATGGCTTCCTAGGGTGTCCACACCTGTTGCAAAGAGAGGGGCTGCCATGGACTGGCCAGACCCCACATAATGTGTCCCCGATGCTCTGTACCTGAATGAGGTAATCTACAAAGAGACTGAAGCCAAGTTGCAGAAGCTGCACCAGAAGCCAGGAATCTGTTTCTTCAGGACAGGACGGAGCCTTGCCTCTGGGGGAAGGCTGAGGCTGCTTGCATGAACAAGTGGACCCAGCGGTCGGGTGGAGCTCTGCAGGGCCTGGAGGAGCATCCAACCAGAGCCTTACCCCACCAGGAAGCCACGAGAACACCTACAGGAAATATCAATCATAATAATAATATGAAAGAGTGGTAATAGTAATCCTTATTCAGTGGTACTACCAGGCTTCGTTCTAGATATTTTAAAGGCATAATATTTTTAATCCTCACGATGATACAATGAAATAGATACTTATCATCCTCAATCCAGAACACTTGTTGAATGACTTAGCATTAACTGATCGCTTATCTCATTTGTCCATTTTCACTCACTCCCTAAACAAATATTTAATGAACACCCACTGGGTGCTAAACATGTGTGTACTGGGTGTTGGGCCCACAGTAGAGAGCAAAAATGATCCTGCCCTCACGAAGGTTATAGTCAAAGGTTGGAGGGTCTGAAGGACCGACAGTCATTAATTAGACAAAGAGGGAAGGGAACAGCATTCTAGGTAGAGGGAAGAACATGTGCTAAGGCCCTGTAGGGGGAGGGAGTGTGGGAAGCAAGAGCAATGCAGGCAGACTAACGGTGAGCCAGGTAGACATACTGAGAAACAAGCAACGTGCACCTGCTGACTCATTGAACCCTTACAACAATCCTGTGAGATTTTTAGTATCACTTTTGCAGATGAGGCGACTGAGGCACAGAGAAGGTAAGTAACTTGCCCAAGGACACACAGCTCCATCAGCAGTGGTGGGATGGGGGTTAGAACCCAGGCCTCTTTACCTGGAATCCCAAGCAGCTCTAATTCTTAGGTAAAGAAAGGAAAGAGACATTCATCCACTGGGGGCAGGTGTTTAGTGTGGGGGGCCTTCCAGGACTATTTTTACTCACAGCTGTAGCCACAGGATTTGTGGTTTCCATAACAGAGGGGTAAAGAGTGCATACAGCCTTTCTCAGCCACAGACAGGAATCCTTCCAGGCCGGTATTGACATTCAGCTGTAGGAGATGCCACAGGGAGACATACCGAGGAACCAGCCCAGGGAGAGGACAGTGAGGAGACCAGCCTTTATCCTGGAGGGGCTCATTAGGAGTGAGTCTGTTAGAATAGAAGAAACGGACTCTGGGGCCAGGCCAACCTCTGTTTCAAATGGCAGCTCTGTCACCCACACGCTCCGTGGCCTTAGGCAAGTTACATTTGAGCCTCCATTTCCTCGTACAAGCAGAATAATAGTGTCTAAAAAGTATCATTCTCTCTCCTTCCTCCATCCCACTGCTCCCAGTCCCCCCATCCCCACAATGCTTTCATCATTACTAGGTTCATATATCACCTTCCAGGTAAATTTTATTTTATTTATTTTTTAAAAAGATTTATTTATTTTCAGAGAGCAAGTGGGGAGAGGAGCAGAGGGAGAGGGGGAGAGGGAATCCCAAGCAGACTCCCGTTGCCCGACATAGGGCTTGATCTCATGACCCTGAGATCACGACTTGAGCCGAAATCAAGAGTCGGACGCTTAACTGACTGAGCCACCCAGGCACCCCACCTTCTAGGTAAATTTTAGATTAGATAGATAGATAGATAGATAGATAGATAGATAGATAGATATACCTATATATGATATGTATACATACACATACATGTAAATGCCTATATTATATCTGTTAAAATGTTTTTGGCTGTAAGCACCAAAAAAGAAAAAAAAACCAACCAACAAATGTATTTTTAATTATCAAAAGTCTGGAGATAAAAAATGCCTGTTTCATGTGTCCACCTGTAACCTATTGATGTTTAACAGAAATCTCAAATTTAACATGGTCAAAGTTGAACTTTTGATTCCTGAACCCCCAAAAACCTATTTCTCTCTTACTAAACACCTGGTTGCTCAAGGCCAAAAGCTCATTAGAATCACTCTTGATTTCTCTCTTTGACTCACTTGTTCCACCCAGTCCATCGTCCAGTCCCGCCTGGCTTTCCTGTAAACCCAGAGGTAGATGTACCATGAAGTGAATGAGGCAAGAGTTCGGGGTGCCTCACCTGGACAGTGCTTTCAATGTGGCCACAGGACCACGTGATTCTGTAACACCTGCAAAGGTAAGGTGTTGTAACTGCAATCATCAAGTCGGCTGTCTCTCCAGCTTCCCCACATCCCTGCCTTAGCATCAGGTGGCATTGGGGAGCCATGGCACTTGGGGGGATCAGCTGAAGATAAGCTACACTGGGGACTCCATTCGGTTTAGGCTTAGTGGGTGTGATCACAAAGCTGTCCATCTCTTCTAAGCACGGTGAAGGTACGGCCTGCTGTCCTGACATAGCAGTGGCTTCCAGAACCTTCATATGGCCCACGCACTGACTCACCTAATACCGAGACACAAAGGTGCAGAGACAAATGTCATACTGCTAAGGAGGCTGGAGCAGAGGGAGGGAAGGAATCTGGATCTTTGATGATATCATTGCTCTCCTAAATGAACCAACTCTGAAACTGTTCTACACCCAGACATCTTATAAGTAAGGCATTCATTTGTAAATTGGGTGTTGTTTTGTACTTAGAGCCAAAAGGATCTCAATAGATACAAGGACATATGCTTATGTACATCTGAGGTTTACCTGGAAGGGGATGTGGATGCCGCCTGGGAGGGGGACGGGAGGCAGTGAGAAGCCGATGAGAGGGAGACTCACTTTTTTTTTTTTTTAAGATTTTATTTATTTATTTGAGAGAGGGGGAGAGAGAGTGTGAGCACCAGCAGGGGAAGGCAGAGAGCGAAGACTCCCCGCCGAGCAGGGAGCCCGAGATTCGAGGCACGATTCCAGAACCCTGGGATCATGACCTGAGCTGAAGGCAGATGATTAACCGGCTGGCCACCCACGCATCCCGGGGGGAGACTCATTTTTTCTGGATATTTTTATTCTGCTTGAATTTTGTTTACCTTGAGTCAGCTTTTCCTATTTCAAAAACTAGAAAGTAAAACTTCAAAAGTCAGTGGAACAATTGAGTTTTACATTTCTTTAAAGTGCACGAAATAAATAAATTTAATCTGGCAAGCCTGGTCCTTGCTGAAATAGTCTCCGAGAGGCTGTTAGGATGGCAAAAGAAGAAATGTTGACAAGTTCAGTTACTTAAGGGTGGGAAGGTGATCTGGGACCCAGCACGCAAAGCTCCAGGGACATTCAGAATTTTTCCTGCCTACCTTCCTGCCACTGCGCAGCTCAGTCAACACAGCCTGACGTTCCAAAGGATTTCCAGGAAAGGAACACCAGCCACACCCCCTTAACATTCTTTTGAATGACTATTTCAAATGCATCAGCCTGCTTCCTCTTTGAAGACAGTAAAGAAAATGTTGCTAACGAGCTAAGAGACTTCAAAGATTGTTTTGCCCTCTGTTTTAGAAGTCAGGAGGTGGGATTTTTTTTTTCAAGGTCACACAAAGTCTAATTGATGACCAGGAGGGAGTAACAAGGATTCTCCTATCTGCGTGGGTGTATATAGTTTGGCCCCTTCATGCTCCTGGTCTGCCTGGCGTTCCTTATCTCTTCCTAAGGGCCTCCCTGATACTCAGTGTTAGCGCTGGGAGGATCGCCTTGAAAAAATGACCTTGACATTTAAAGTCCATGAGTTTAGAGAATGCTGCTTTCTATTTCTATAGCCCCTTTCTGGAGATTTACAGAGCATGTTAGCAAATGAAAGCCTCTGGAAAGTCCTATCTAAAGGAAACTACTCAAAAAAAGAAAAAAAAAATTCCCCCCCAAACAGAAGCCCTGGAATCAGTCTATCTGCATCCAAAACCTCACTCTTCCACTTCCTGGCTGGGGGGCTCTGGGCAAAGCACATAATGACTCGGACTCTCAACTTCCACATCAATAAAATGCAGTTATTAGTAGTACCCATCTCACAGAGTTGTCATAGAGGGTGACCACTGTTTCAAAATATAGAAATTTCTGGATTTTAGAAAAGTAATGTGATTTATATGCCATATATTTTATAGCATCCCGTAATCAAACACATTGATTTGAAACATGAAGGCAGATTCACATGAGGAGGGTTTGACAAGATTATAAATAACCTCAGATCAGGTCAGCGTTTGCTCCCAAATGAATTTTGGTGCCAGACTTTGGGAAACTGTTGGTTTTCACAGCTTTTTAAAACAAATTTCAGAATTGTAGATAAAAAGAATGGGGGCTTGTGAGGAAAATAACTAGTATCTGTTGAGCAGTTATTTGAGCCAGGCTATGTTGCAAGCACTTCCCATGGATTAACTTCGTTGAATCCACAGAAAGACCCCAAGTGATAGATGCTATTGTATCTCCCCATGAGGCAGATGAGAAAACTGAGGCATAGAGGGGCTAAGTAACTCATTCAAGCAGCAGAGCTGGGATTAAAAGAGAATACGAATGGTATATCACAGTGCCTGGTACATAATTACCATTCTATAAATGGTAGTTATTATTGTCTTAATCATATCCTCATCGATGGTGGAAGAATTATGATTGATTTTTGTTTTCTTCTTTGTGCAAAGGTGCAATTTCTAACTTTACTATAATAAAAGTATTCTCTGGGGGGGAAAAATGTTTTTCTAAGATGAAACTCAACCTAATCTCTCAATTGTTCTTCTAACTCTTTCTGTCAAACTTGATGCCAGCCCCGGGCAGAAATGGATTTGTCACCTCAAATTTGACTTCCTTGGGCACAGCCAGGCCAGACCCTGGACATCCTGTGACAGTCTTGAAGGGGCATGCCTTCAAGAAGAACGTGCTGTTCCCCTGTGAAGAATGCAGTTAGCTGACAGCCTCCAGCTGCAGCATCTTTGGAATCTGTCTCAACTTTCAAGCCAACGCCATGCTCTTCCTGAGTAGCCCCAGGTCAATGACTGAGCATGGGAGGGTTCCAGGGCTGGCCATCTCTGCCCAACATGGGGCTCCTCTAATCTCTGCTCTGGGGCCCCCATGGAGTTGACAAGGACTTGGCAGATCTGCACGGCAGCCTGAGGCTCCCTCGATCAATTCTGCTTTCTCTCATATTTATTTTTCACAAGCATAACACCTCTCCTACCCTCTGTAAACCTCACTCCATCTTAGCATCTGCTTCCCAGAGGGCGTGAGCTGACACGCTGCCCCTTGCTGCCCCGCAGGCATTCCCACCCCACGTCCACATCTTCCCTGCCCAAGGAACCTCGATTTGGGGCTCAGTGAAGAGGTAGAAATCCCTCGATCTTTGGAGGGCGGGTTGCTCTCCAGTCCCGGCAGATAAAATCATGACCGGTCTTTAGGAAAGCAGTGATCCCATTCCCCTTCAGCAATGATTGGTCCAGAATGGGCACATGATCCAGCTCTTGGCCAGTGAAAGGTCAGGGGAAATCTGGGGATTCGCTTCATTAACAAGATAGAGCATCAGGGCATGAAAGCCTTTTGCCCCCGTCCCTTCCTTCCTGCTTTGATCCGTGTCCTGTGATCAAATGGCATGTGATGCCTCCATAGCTGTGATGGCCGATGGGTCTGAGGCCGAAAGCCAACGGCTGGAGGAGACAGAGCAAAAAGATGAGAAGAGCCTGCCTGGGTCCTTGACAACACCATGGAGCCACTGCAACAACTTCAGAGCTGCGGACCTTCAGACTTTTTGTTATAAAAGAGAATTACATTTCTTCTTCGCCGAAGCCACTTATTAGTCAGACATGCTGTCACTTGCAGTTGAAAATAGCGTAACCAATGCGGTCACTTTCCCAATGCTCTATTACCCAGATTGCCTGGGGGGAATAGAAGGAAAGGAAGGAGGAGGAGAAGGAGGAAGGAAACCACAGCTGGCAAACCCTTGAAGGTGCAGAGCTCAGAGTTCCCGTAGGGATATTTGGACTTTCCCTGGAAGGGAGACATTCAGAAAATCCTCCCATCTCCAAATTGCTAACATCTACATATGACACTTACCTCTCCCCTGCTTCAAATCCTTCCATGACTTCCCATTGCTCTTAGGACAGAGTTCAAACTCCTCATTTTAAAGACCTGCAAGCACCCTGGCATCACTCTGACCCTCTTTACCTCATACTTGGGCCCCAGCCAGACTGAGCTGCTTTTAGTCCTCTGATATCCTATCTTACCTCTAGGTGTTTGCATGTGCTAATTCCTCTACTCTTCCCCCCATTTCCTCTGGCTCTCTCTTTACTCTTCAGGTCTCAGCTCAAATGTTGTCTCCTCCAGGAAGACTTCCTTGATTTCTAGACTGGATTCAGTAAATCCTTACAGCTCTTAAAAATTGTACCTTATGCTAACCTCTATTAAAACACTTATTAAGGGGCACCTGGCTGGCTCAGTCGGAAGAGCATGTGACTCTTGATCTCCAGGTCATGAGTTCAAGCCCCACATTGGGTATAGAGAATACTAAAAGAAAGAAATAAACTTAGAAAAATCCTTATCAGACTAGATTATAATTGTCTGTTCTCAGGACTGGTGAACTTGTCTTTGCTCTCCACTATGCCATGTCCAGCTCTTTCCCGTTAGTCCTGCTGACCGAAAGCTACCTTGGGCCCATGGCCAGATGCTTGGCTGTTGACTCACAGAGGCAACTGCTTCCCATAGATCTCTCCAATAACTCCCTTGACTTGGGGCTCAGCTAAGGGGTAGAAATCCCTTGATCTTTGGAGGGTGGGTTGCTCACCAGCCCCAGCAGATAAATCATGACCCATCTTAAGTAGAAGCGGCGATCCCATTCCCCTTCAGCAATGATTGGTCCAGAATGGACACATGATCCTTCCAAATCAGTTTTACTTTTGCAGCTGGACATACTTTGTTTCTCAGTTTGACTGGTGACTCTTTTCTCTTCTAAACCTTCACTTCCGACTCCTCTCATAATTGTGGGTGGTCCACTTCCTGTAACACATCTCTTTTCTTTTTTTTAAAAGATTTTATTTATTTATTTGAGAGAGAGAGAGAATGAAAGGTGGGGAGGGACAGAGGGAGAGGGATAAACAGACTCCCTGCTGAGCAGGGAGCCCGGCATGGGGTGGATCTTGGGACCCTGGGATCATGACCTGAGCCCAAGGCAGACACCCAACCGACTGAGCCATGCAGGCACCCCTACAATAGCTATTTACTTCTATTATTAATTCTTTTTATTCATTTTTTTTTTCTTTTTAGAAGCAAGAAAAAAATTTTTTAAAGTAGGCTCCATGCCCAGCCCATGGAGCCCAACACGGGGCTTGAACTCATGACCCTGAGATCAAGACCTGAGCTGAGATCATGAGCCAGATGCTTAACGGACTGAGCCACCCACATGCCCTGAGAAGCAAGAAAAGAATTTAGAGAGCTGGTGTCATATGAAAATGATAGTAGACTCCTTAGGAAAGGGTTCTTTTTTTTTTTTTTTTTTTAAAGATTTTATTTATTCATTTGAGACAGAGATACAGAGAGAGAGAGAAAGCATGAGCAGGGAGAGAGGCAGAGGGACAAGCAAGGCTCCTCGCTGAACCAGGAGCCCGATGTGGGACTCGATCCCAGGACCCTGTGATCGTGACCTGAGCCGAAGGCAGACGCTTAACCATCTGAGCCACCCAGGTGCCCCCTTAGGAAAGGGTTCTAATGATCATTTAATTCAATCCTTTTTTATTACAGATAGGGAAACTGAGACTCAAAGAGGAAATACAGCTTGCTTGGGGTTTTATGACTAGGTTCTGTTAGAATAAAAATTAGAGGACAGATTGAGAATGCACAATCTGAATCTGATCATGAGAAAATATCAGACAATTCCAAAATAAGAAATATTATTTAAAAAAAAAAAAAGACAAGGGGTGGGGGAGACTATTATTCAAAAATGTCAATGTAATAAAAGAAAGACTGTGAATGTTCCAGATTAAAGGAAACTAAAGAGATGTGACAACTAAATGCAATATCTGACCCTAAACTAACTGGATCTTGTGCTGGAGGGAAAAAAAACACTTCAGAACATTAGCGGATCAATTAGTAAAACTGGTATGCAGTTGGTAAAATTTGTATTTTATTGTAATACAAAGAGTAGAAATAGTAGATTAAAGAATTTTATCAATGTTAAAGTACCAAGTTTGGGGGGGCGGTGCTGACTGGCTCACTTGGTGAAGCGTCTGACCCTTGATTTTGGCTCAAGTCATAATCCCAGGGTCCTGGAATCAAAGCCCTTGTTGGGCTCCCACTCAACGGAGAGTTTGCTTATCTCCCTCTCCCTTTACCCCTCCCCCGCTCACACTCTCCCTGTCTCTCTCAAATAAATAAATAAATATTTTTAAAAAATACAATCTTTAAAAAAAAAGATACCAAGATTGATAACTGTATTGGAGTCCTATAAGGAATTTTCCTATTCTTAGCAAATATATACTAAAAGCATTTAATGGTAAGGGGCCATGATATATGTAACTTATGCTCAAATGGTTCAAAAACTTATGTCAACAGAGACAGAGAGAGAGAGAGCAAGAGTGAGGGACAAATGATAAAGAACAAAAAGTAAAATATTAACAATAGGTACATTGAGGTGAAGGGTATATGGTGTTCTTTGTCCTATTTTCATTCATCTAACTCTTCTGTAGCTTTAATATTATTCACAAATAAAAAAAATTCAAAACAAAAATTAAAATGTTAGAGGCCAAACTCCTAGGTCAGCCCAGTCTTACCCTCTACGTGGTAAATGCTCACACAGGGTTTCAGGCAACTTTTAGACTTACGAGGAAGTTCCCAAAATTCAGTCCAGAGTGGTAGGGTCCTGATGAATTATTAATGCTTATCAGCTGCAAGAGCTTCATAATGGAACAGTCAAAGAGCAAAATGAGAGAAGTGTGATCAGCTTTAGAACCAGAAAATCTCAGAGACGTGGTAGCCTTTTTTGTTCTGCCCTCCTGGCCTTAAACTTTTATAGTCTAAAGGTGGACCAGTTAGGGCGCTTTGGACTGCAGGTAACTGGACACTCCATCGAGAGCCTTAAATTTGTCGATCTTTGTTATCTCAGGTAACAATAAATCAACAGGTAAGGTGTTTCAGGATTGGATGTTTTGGCATCTCAGTATTAGCACAATGGGTCCGCTTCTTGAGGATTCCCTTCGCCTTTCCCTTATAGTCTCAGAATAACTGCTGTAGCTCCAAAGATCACATCCTAGCACCACAATGTCCAAAAGATGGAAGAATGTATGTATGAAAGAGAAGGGGTTGGGGGAGAAAACATCTCTCTTTTAACTGGGAGGAGAATCCTGCCTGGAAGCCTTCAGCAGACTACCCCTGCTGCCTCATTGGCCAGAAGTGGGTCCCATGCTTACCCCAAGACTAGGACAAATGGAGACAGGATTGCCATGGCCGGCTTAGACCAATCAAAATTCATTCTCTGGGGGCACGTGGTGGCTCAGTCGGTTAAGCGTCTGCTTTCAGCTCAGGTCATGATCTTGGGGTCCTGGGGTCGAGTCTCACATTGGGCTCCCTGCTTAGTGGGGAGTCTGCTTCTCCTTCTACCCTTCCCCCCTGCTTGTGAGCTCACTCTCTTTCTCTCTCAAATAAATAAAATCTTAAAAAAAAATTCATTCTCTGAGCCTTACATATTGCTCCTAATCCCAACAAAATTAGGTTCTGATAGCACGGAAGAAGGGGAATGAAGCCATCAACAGAGTCTCCTTCATGGTTTTGGTTGTTTCCTGAGTGGGTGCCTTGGTTCTCTTCTCATGATCTGAACCAAAGAATACCTTAGGCTCACAAGAGTGCCAGGAAGCCCAGAGTCCTCGAGATACATGGCCTATACCGGGGACTCTACACTGGACACCATTGTCTTGCCTGTCCAGCATTCATTGCCCCATGTTTCTTACAGCACTTAGTATTTCTTTGGGGAACTTCCCCTTCCAGTGTCCAGTCCCTGTAGTTCGGGTGAGGCTATCTCTACCTCAACAGGCACGTGACCAGGCCTGGACAATCAGAACATTGTCTTCCTGGGGTGACAGTGATTGGTTCAGAGACAAACCATGACCTAAGTTAGTCCAGAGTGGATGCTGGAACTACAGCAGAGTTTTCAGGAAATGACCCTCTTTTTCCCACCAGACTTGTACCTGGCAGAATGTAGGCCTAGAGCTACTGGTCGCCATCTTGTCAAGTGGAGTCTGAGAATGGAGCCAACACACTGGAGAACAAAGGCAAGAGATGGCAAGAGACTATGTCTGGCAACTTCATTTGAGTTCATGGATCCAGCCAGGCCTAAAGCCAGAACTCTCCAATTACTTCAGCCAGTACTTTTTCAGTTACTTAAGCCAATATATTGCCTCTTTTGCAGAAAGCCAGTTTCAAATGGGTTTTCTGTCATTTATAAATAAAAGAATCCCAAGTTTCTCAACCTTTGGAGAAGCATGTTTGAAAGGTCAATTCCCTGGTCTGGTCCCCAAAGATTTGTGACTGAGTCCCCCTCCCACCCCACCCCCCCCGGGGCTGGGCCTTGAGACTCCACTTTGGAACAAGCTCCTCCAAGTCCCCAGTGTAGGTGGTCCTGCCCACCCCAATCTGAGCCTCTAGGACCTTGGGGAAGAATGTTCTGTTATCCTCACTAGGGGTAAAAGAAATTTGGACCTTTCAATCACAAAGTCCAGCTACCTTCTTTGCAAAGAGTAGGGGAAATACCTTTCATTCTTTCTCAATGACTCTGGGGTTGAGGAAATGAAAAGCAGTTGATTTCTCAATCAGGTTATGCCGTCCTGTCACCGTAAACTTCGGTAACTCCCCTTGCTCCACAGTGTTGCTAAAGCAACCCAGAACAGTCAGGCAAGAACTATTTCCCAGCTGAACCCAGGGACTGCAAACCCTGTCACTTGGGGGGCCAGATAGGGAGAGCACACCTGTGAGGCAACGGGAAATAGGCCTGCCTATGGGGAACAGGAGCGCTCAGGATGTCCCACGCTAATAAATGACATGTAAAATTATGTCTACACTGTACTGGATTCAGGGATGCACAGATGGCCACCAAGATCTGACTTCTCTTCCTCAACTCAGCACCACTGTCCTCTGAGGTGGCTTCATTGTCAGGGAATGCCATCCCCCAAGCCAGTTCCCGAACAGTTTAGGAACCACAGCAGAAAGATGTTCTCGTTCTCAATTGTTTCACCAGAAGTCCAGGAAGAAACTGCCATTGCGGGGCGCCTGGGTGGCTCAGTTGGTTAAGCGACTGCTTTCGGCTCAGGTCATGATCCTGGAGTCCCTGGATCGAGTCCCGCATCGGGCTCTCTGCTCGGCAGGGAGCCTGCTTCTCCCTCTGACCCTCCCCCCTCTCATGTGCTCTCTCTCTCTCATTCTCTCTGTCTCAAATAAATAAATAAAATCTTTAAAATAAAAAAAAAAGAAACTGCCATTGGCCTGGCTTGGGGGTCACATGGTGATCCCTGAACCAATCACCGTAGCCAAAGAGGTATGGTGCTGTGACTGGTCAGATGCAACTCATGTGCCCACCGTGGAGTTGCCGGGTGGGGTCAGTCTCACTTCCACCACATATAGTTGGAAACCCAGGAATGGGGAGGATAGTTGCATCCCTTAGCTTGGGCTCCCCTTCAAGGAGACCCCAATACAAAGATTTCAAGTGCAACTGATTGGGAGATGATCCCAGGTAGCACCATTAGGCGCTTGAGGGAATGAGACAGGGAAAGGTAGGCAGTCAATATGTTTTCTTCTTTTTTTTAAGATTTTATTTATTTGTTTGACAGAGAGAGACACAGCGAGAGAGGGAACACAAGCAGGGGGAGTGGGAGAGGGAGAAGCAGGCTTCCTGCTGAGCAGGGAGCCCGATTCAGGGCTCTATCCCAGGACCTTGAGATCATGACCTGAGCCAAAGGCAGACGCTTAACGACTGACCCAGGTGCCCCAGTCAATATGTTTTCGAACAAGTTACCACTGTGGGCAATTGGAGCTTAATCCCATCGGGGAACTCTGGGAGCCAGTGTAGAACATGCATCTCAGAGTTATCCCATTGTAGGGTTGAGGGCACTGAGGGGTTTATCTACCAACTCCTGTTAATCCTTGTCTGAGAGCTACTCCCAGGAGCGTTAATTACCCATAATTTTAAGTATGCAAGAAACAACTGGTCCCTGGCGACCTAAAAAAGTTCTCAGACAAAGAGAGAAAGTCTGGGCCAGCGTCCACGGAAGGTTCGGACTGTGGCCAGGTCAGGAGATTGGAAATGGGCAGTTGGAGCAGGGTGATCGACCATCCCAGTTTAGGACAAGAGGGTTCTGGTCAATGCTGCCATCCTCGTGTCACTCGAGACCCTAACTCCAGTTTGAGAAGTGTAACCTCTGTACTGTCTCCTCCTCCTAACAAGCTTCTCTTTCCCTTCATCACTTCCTCTTTGACTAAAAGGTGGCCAGGCCTTCTGCCTACGCTCTGTCCTCATTGTTGGACCTCCTTGGTCCTCCACTGGGAACCGAGTGATGCCAGAACCTCTGTCCAGCTTCCAGAATCCCCCATGTCCTACCATCTTGTTTCTCGATCATCTCAGCCCCGGGAGTCCAGGGCTTGTGGAGCTAGAAATGAAGGACCAGAGCAGACAAAGCACTTGCTGGTCCCACAGAAACAAAGTCAGGACTCTGTACCCCTCAAAATCCTTAATGTCTGTCATTCAGCTAACTGGACATTTCTCCAGAACTGAGATAAACTCCCTCTAACACACTCTTGTGGTCAGCAGAGGGCAGAAGGCATGTCATGTCATGTGGTCTCAAGAAACACTCAGTGAAATACCTCTAGGGTCCCCTTCTAGCTCTCAAATGATCTCTGGGACTGCTTGACCTGTCCAAACACAAGTTATCACTTCCATCCCCCAAACCTGTCCTCCATCATCCCCCTCCATCATCCTCCAAGCTGGAGGTGGCTTTTCGACCCCAATAACAACAGTATCCTAGTATAAACCGAGGTTTCTCAACATTTACACTATTGACATTTGAGGCCAAATAATATTGGGGGGGGGTCCTGTCCTGTGCACTGTAGGATGTTCAGCAGCATCCTTTGGTCTTTACCCACTCGATGCCAGCAGCCTCCTCCACTATTGTGACAATCACAAATGTCTCTGGCACTTCCAGATGTCCCCTAGGAGACAAAATCACCCCTGGTTCAGGACCACTGATGTAGACCATCGATGTTTCCTTAATATTCTATAAAGCATAACAATAAGCAACTTAGAAAATATAGTCATTTGCATTGAGCTGTGGATACCATCTACACAAAAACCTCAAGCTCATCACACACATGCCCCTTGCCATGAAGGCCCTGGCATCCCCTGCCAGCCAGTTGGCTTCTCCCAGTGAGTCACACATGGACTCTGGCACCACTATCCACGCCACCCCCCCCCCCCACCACCACACAGAACAATGGAATTCTCTTTGGCTCTCCAACCTTCTCCACACACCCACTTAACTCTATTTTCCTGAACTGGAGAAGGCCTTTATGTTGTGGGCAACTGTGTTTATGCTAAGACAATAGAATGGTCTCCTTGGCCTCCAACCTCATGGCACATTCATATATTTAACCTAGTTTCTTTTTTTTTTTAAGATATTATTTATTTATTTATTTGACAGAGACATAGAGAGCACAAGTAGGCAGAGCAGCAGGCAGAGGGAGAGGGAGAAGCAGGCTCTCTGCTGAGCAGGGAGCCCGATGTGGGGCTCGATCCCAGGACCCCGGGGTCATGACCTGAGCCGAAGGCAGACGCTTAACCGACTGAGCCACCCAGGCACCCCTTAACCTAAGTTTCTTGACCTTGGCCCTATTAATACTTAGGGCTGGATAATTCTCTGTTGTAGGGGCCATCCTGTGCACTGAAGGATGTTTGGCAACGTCCCTGGCTTGTACCCACTAGACACCAGTAGCGCCCTCTCCCAACTAGGACAACCAACAATGTTTCTAGACATCACTGCATGTCCTTTGGGGTACGAAATCACCGCGGTTGAGAACCATTGTGTACAAACCACTAAGGTTGATAATATCATCATTTTACAGATGAGGAAACCAGGGTATGGAAATAGGAGGACTTGTCTAAATGGTAAAGGGCAAAGTAAGGAATTAGAGTTAATGTCCAGAACCAGTGATTCACAGGCTGCCTGGGTGGCTCAGTCGGTTAAGTGTCCAGCTCTGCGTTTCAACTCAGGTCACGATCTCAGGGTCATCAGATCGAGTCCCATGTTGGGCTCCGTGCTCAGCAGAGAGTCTGCTTGAGATTCTCTCTCTCCCTTTGCCCCTTTCCAACCTCTAGAATAATAAATAAATAAATCTTCTAAAAAACACACGCACACACAGAAGACAGTAAGTCTCAAACTCTCCAGCTGATAAAATCCTCATTACCAGAGGTCCCAGCCCCATCCCAGCCTCACTGCGTCTGAACCTTTAGGGATGGAGGCAGCAACTGTTTATTTCCCACAAGGTGGCTTTCCAGATATCAACAATTTCCAGACACCAGCAGCTCTCAATATTTCACGGCTCCCATCCTCTGTCCTTATAGCTTTTCGCCTCGTATGTACCCCCAATGTTTTGAAATTACTTTGCTTATCAAACAAAATCTGCTTTTATTGTAATAATTCACACATTTTCCAGATGGGATTAGCTGGGTTAGCAGACTGAGGTAATAACTGTCACTCACTGAGTACCTATGAAAAAATCCAAGGTGTCCTCAGAGAATGAAGCCAACAGTGTGTCTAAGAACTGGTATTCTAACTTCTGTTGTACCTGGGGCCTTTTAGCGGGGTTATTTTTAAGGCCCACAACAAACATTGGCACATAAGAACCATTCCCATTTTAAAGGAGAAACTGAGGCAAAAAGAGTTTAAGTGAGATTAAGCCCAAAGCCACATAGAAATGAATAGAATGTCATTACATGCCTCAACCCATTATTGGCAAGTAGATGTTATGGCATTATTGCAATTCCCTTAGGCTATATAAGATTTACGTGTGTGTGCACCCAGACACAGAAAATTAGGGCTGAAGACAGGCCCAGCCTTCCCCTTAAACACATGGCCATCCAGTGCTCCCCACCCTCAAAGTGAGGCTCTGTAAGCAAGAAAGAAGGGGCAGGATGATTATTAGATAGGTACCCATCAGCGTCTGCCACATACCTCCCTCATTTTATAGCTGGGAAAGACTCCACAGCAAGTTAATTGGCAAGACTGGACCTTGAGCCCATAGTCTGGGCCAGCAGACTTTCTACACTGTTACAACTGGGGACTGAGTTTCTGCTAGAGACTGTTTCCTGGGGAACAGCAATCAGCCACTGGCCATGCAGACACAGGAGCCTCCCTTCCCCTGACAACCCACCCCCCCGGAGACTCTACTCGGAATCCACCTGCTTAAGGAACAGAACTAAGGTGACCCGCCAGTCACTAGGGGACTCCTTGCCCATGCAAAACCCTGTGAGTCATTCTCCAAGGCTCCAGGGAAAAAGGACTCCCAGACAGGGGTCCATCCCAGAAAGAAATAAAACACTGGCCCAAGGCCCAGACTTTCAGGGAAACCAGCTGGCCCACTGGGCTGGGGATAAGGGGGTCATCTTGAACCGAAGTCTATCCGGACAGAGCTGTTTTCTTATTCAATCACTTATTCATCAACTATGTATAGCTATGCCTTTATTCCTTTATTCAACACATATTATTGGGAGGGGTAACGTAACTCTTTAACAATATCCTTTTGAACTGTATGCACTCAATATGACAAAGAGCACAAGCTCTTTTGTTCAGTTTTGTTTTTAATTAGTTTTTAATAACGAGTGATACGTAAGTACAGTCTCTTTGTAACCACCAAGATGCAAGGTAGCTCACCACTATGACTCATGGGTGGTCTCTTTCCAGACTTCTTTGGTGTGTATCCATGCAGATCCATAGAAAAGTTTTGAATTGCTTTGTGTGTATTTGAAGGTATGCCATCATGAACTGTTTTGCAATTTTTAAAAAAAGAATTAAAATAGATTTTACTGAGATGCTCTTATGTGCCAGGCATGACTAGGTGCTCGTGATACAGCAGTAAACGAGGGACAGCTAGTTGCTCCTTGAGCGTCATGGGAGCTACAACCAAAGAGATCATTATAACACAATCTATTAAGTGCAAGGAAAATGGGGAAATGGGCTGTTTAAAAAATCCAAAAGGGTACCCACTCCATCCCAGGGGGTGTGGGGGGCCAGGGAGTACTAGTAAGGTGTATTTAGGTTTTAAGTGATAGAATACCCACTAACTAGTGAAACAAATGAAAAAGGAGAGAGTGATTCATTGGTTTATGAGAAATCATGATGTAAGACTGCCTTCACGTGTGCCTGGGTCCAGGGGCTCAAATTATGTCAAAATCTACATCTCTCCGTCTCTTCTCTTTCCTCTCTCTGGTTCTCTCTCTCCATCTCTGCGCTCCGCTTTCCTCTGTTTTGGATTTACTTTCAGACAGGCTTTCTGCACCTGTTGACAAAGATGGCCAGGACACTCCAAGTGTCCTTCGTTGCAGGAATGACGACAAACCAATCACTGGGGGGGGGGGGGGGCGCAGATGGAATATGCTGATTGGCCAGGCTCACCCATAGAGCCAGGGGCTCCTACTTGAACCCCAATGGATAAATGTGGGGGAGGGAGTGGTTCCTCAACAGGAAATTGAGATGCTGTTTTCTGATCCAGCGAAAACCAATGTTGTACAGAAAAGATAAAAGATCCCCACTATAGAAAGCTTCCTGGAAACATTGACCTCTAAGCTGAAAAACTCAGGAATAAGCTGGACTATGCCAGGTGACAGGGAGAAAAGGAGCAGAAAGGGTGCACCTGGTAGAGGGAACAGCATGTACAAAGGTCTGGAGAACATTGCTTATTCCAGAAAATGTGAGCGATTTAGTCTGACCCAGGGGTACTGTACGGGGAGGAAGCGGAAGTGATGAGGTCAGAGAGAAAGACAGGATGCCTTTGGAGAATTGCAATTCTAGCCAGGCCCCTCCCCACCCCTCCTCCACCTCCTCACCCTCATCCCAGTCCCGGGATCATGACTCAGTCATGGGGTTTTCACACTCTCTGGCTTCCAGCCTGGCACAGTTTCTGTATCTCAGCAAATGTGTCATTCATCAGCAGATCATGTCACCCCACTGATCCACTCGGTGGGTTCCTGAATGTCAGCTGATAGTCCCAGATTGGACAACAATTCTTCCAGAGTTTCACAAGGCAAAGGAATTCCAACTTGAAAATCAAGGGAGCGTTAATACATATGCTACAAGCCGGGTGCATAGCCCACAGATGTTCAGGCAAGTTTTGTTCAACTGGAAAGAGGAGAATCACATTATAACCAGGTCTACAACCACCTCTTGTTGAGTGTGTCCTGTCCCTAGCACCTGAGTCTCCTTTCCTCCTGAGAAGAACCCTATGAGGGAAATGCTTTGGCTCTCCCCATTTCACAGATGAGAACCGAGGCCCAGAATTTAGGAGACTTGTTCCAAACCTCACATGCACGATCTCTTTTTCATCCTCACTACAGCGCATCCCTGTTTCGGAAATGGGGAAACTGAAGCCCAGAGAAATGACACAACTTGCCAGAGTCACACAGCAAAAGTGAGTTACACAGCAAGAGTCTGTTGCTGTGTGGGAAGGTGAAATGGTGCAGCCTTTTTGGGAAACAGTTTGACCTTTCCTCCAAAGGTTAAACGTAGCGTTACCAACCATAGCACCTAGCAATTCCACTCTCAGGAATAAACCCAAGAATGGATAACGGACCTCCACACAAAAACATGTGCAAGTAGGTTTATAGTGGCATAATTTATTATACCCCAAAGTAGAAACAACCCAAATGTTCACCAACTGATGAATGGATAAAAAAAAAAAAATGTGGTCTATTTGTACAATGGGGTCTTATTTCGCCATGAAAAGGAATAAAGTTGTGACCCAAACGACACCATGGATGGATCCCGAAAACATGCAAAGTGAAAGAAAGACCTAAAGAAACACATATTCTATGATTCCATGGATATGAAATGTGCAGAATGGGCAAATCTATAGAGACAGAAAGTAAATTAGTGAGTGCCAGGGGCTGGGATGGGGTCAGGGGTTGAAGGGAAACGGAGAGTGACCGATAATGGGTACGAGGTTTCTCTTTAGGATGATGTAAATATTCTTCTTAGGCTGATGGCTGCACAGCTCTGAATATATGAAAAACCACTGAATCGTACACTTGAAATGGGGGAATTATATTGTATGTGAATTATATCTCAATAAAGCTGTCAAAGAAAAAAGTGTAAAAAAAAAAAAAAAGAGGGCGCCTGGGTGGCTCAGTTGGTTAAGCGACTGCCTTCAGCTCAGGTCATGATCCCAGGGTCCTGGGATCGAGTCCCGCATCGGGCTCCCTGCTCCTTGGGAGCCTGCTTCTCCCTCTCCCACTCCCCCTACTTGTGTTCCCTCTCTCACTGTGTCTCTCTCTGTCAAATAAATAAATAAAATCTTTAAAAAAGGGCACCTGGGTGGCTCAGATGGTTAAGCGTCTGCCTTCAGCTCAGGTCATGATCTCAGGGTCCTGGGATCGAGTCCCGCATCGGGCTTCCTGCTCCTTGGGAGCCTGCTTCTCCCTCTGCCTCTCTCTCTCTCTCTCTCTCTCTCTCATGAATAAATAAATAAAATCTTTAAAAAAAAAAGAATTGAAAAGTGGTTTTAAAAAAAAAATCTTAAAAAAAAAAAAAAGAGAGAGAGGAGAGACTGAATATCTGCTACCCTGTGCTTAACTAGTCTGAGCCAACAAGGGGCCGGAGAGGGGGGAGGAAGCAGAATGGAAAAGCTCACAGACATTTCAGGCATGGCTGGATCCAGGCGCTCCTGAGCTGTCAATGGGCTTTGTCAAGCTCAGACTAGCCTGTGTTGCCTTTTCAAGCAGGTGACAGAGATAGCTTTGGCTGCTCCAAGCTGCCCAACTCTTAAACACCCCCACCACCCTGGGGATTCTGCATAGTATCAGGAAAGGCTTGGGGGAGGGTCCTCATTGACCTGGCCTGGATCGCCCTTGCCCTACTCACTGTGGCCAGAACAATTTGTTGCTCTGATGGTCCAGGACTGGGTGACATGAACCACCCTAGAGCCAAAAGTACGGTCAGCTCCCCCAAAACCACATGGCCAGAAGTGGAGGCAAATGGGCCCCCAAAAGATAATCGGGATTCTGGGCAGGTGCAATGCCCATGGTATTGAGGGACCGTGGACCCACTGCCCAGGTTGGACTCCTTCTTCCTCCACTTGCTAGCTCTGTGACCTTGGCAAAGTGCTATACCCTTCCATGCCTTACTACCTGTAAAACCTCTGTTTTACACAGATCACAATAACAGTCCCATGTCCATCACAGGACTGTTCTGTGGTGTAAATGAGATGAATTCGGTAAAGTGTTTAGAGGGGCACCTAGCACACCATGAGCAGTCATTACATTATCTACTATGATAACACACATGCCGATGAGTCATCTCATTCCCCACGTCACTTTGGGGACAGCAGGAAGACAGATAATAAGAATATCAATCACTGGTCAAACCGTGAAGAAAGAGGAAGAGACAGCCCTGGGTGTTCCTGGGTGACTGGCTCTGGAGCTGTGGGCCCACGGTCCCTCTACTTCCCCCAGCCGAGCATCACTGAGCTCCCTCTTCTGACTCTTGATGGTTATGGGTTCTGAAGTTTATGCGATTTTAGAAAAAGAATACAAAGCTGTAAATATTAAGTAGGGAAGAAAGTATTTATTGACAAAAAAAATAGCTCATCTCTAATTATTGGACGCTTGGAGAGTCAGGACGCTTTCTTCTGAGATCTCTTTAGGAAATTTATATAGAAATGCTTCCCGATGGTACCCCAGCTGCCCCTCACTGCCCCCAGAACACTCTAGAACTCCTAGTACCTCCCAGTACTGGTAAATCATGGTAAACCTGCCTTTGGACTGAATAAAGATTTTCAATAAATGTCTGCTGAATGACTAATTGGTCAAATAGCTACACCCCAAATTAATAATCTTCACAGTGGACAGTGCACACCCACTGGGCTAAAAGTCATATGCTTTTTTATTTCCTTTAAACAATGAAGAAGGTTTTGAGGAATCTCCTCTCCTTCTGTTTTTTTTTTAAAGATTTTATTTATTTATTTGCCAGAGGGAGAGAGAGAGGGAGAGTACAAGCAGGGGGAGTGGCAGGCAGAGGGAGAAGCAGACTCCCTGCTGAGCAGGGAGCCCGATGCAGGGCTCAATCCCAGGACCCTGGGATCATGACCTGAGCCGAAGGCAGAAGCTTAACCATCTGAGCCACCCAGGTGCCCCGAGAAATCTCCTCTCCTTAAAGGCAAAGATCCTGCCCAACTGATTTTGAGGCCTCTGAAATGAGACTGACCTGGGTTAATTTCTGGTTCCGATCCAATCACCTCGCTTCTCAGAGCCTCAGCTTCCTCCTCCATGCAATGGGCATAATTGAAAAGAATAAAGAGAATCATCTCAAGCGTGTAAGTGACTTCCCACAATGCCCAGAATATGTGTCTAATACATGAACTTCTGTTATTTTTCACTTTTTACTTATTTATTGGGCTAGGTCATACCTGTAAAAAGTACAAAAGGTTGAAAAGTCAGTCTCTCTTCTTCCTTGTTCCTTTCCCCACCCACCTACTTCTCCTTCCCCAGACACACCGCAATCATGGGTTGCAAAAGAGTTTTAAATTTACAGAAATGGGGCGCCTGGGTGGCTCAGTCGTTAGGCATCTGCCTTTGGCTCGGGTCATGGTCCCGCGGTCCTGGGATCAAGCCCCGCATCAGGCTCCCTGCTGGAAGGGGAGCCTGCTTCTCCCTCTCCCTCTGCCTGCCGCTCCCCCCCTGCTTGTACTCTCCTCTCTGTCAAATGAAAAATAAAATATCTTTAAATTTACAGAAATGTTGGAAGAATAATTCTAAGAATTCCAGTATACCCATTACCCCGATTCACCAATTTTTAAAAATATTTTACCATGTTTGTTTTTATCACCCTCTCTTTCTTCATGTGAATATATGTATTCATTATTAATGTTTATTTTTCTGGGGGGCACCTGGGTGGCTCAGTCAGTTAGGCATCTGACTTTTGATTTCGGCTCAGGTCATGATCTCAGGGTGGTGGGGTTGAGCCCTGCAACAGGCTCTGTGCTCAGCGGGGAGTCAGCTTGTCCAGCTCCCTCTTCTCCTCCCCCCACTCATTCTCTCTCTCTCTCTCTCAAATAAATAAATAAAATCTTTAAAAAAAAAAAGAATTCTCTCCCTCTGCCCCTCCCCCTCAAATAAATAAATAAAATCTTTAAAAAATAAATAAATAAAATAAAAAATATATTTATTTTTCTGAACCATTTGAGAATAGATTACATACATCATGCACCATTTGCCCCTTTAAAATTTCAGCATATACTTCCTAAGAACAGAATATTATTTTATATAACCAAGTATAGTTACCAAATTCAGGAAATTTACCTTGATACAATACTGTAATCTACCACCCATATTCCAGTTTTGTCAACTGTTGCAATAATGTCCTTTAATCACTATTTCCTTCTAGGACAGGATCCAGATCAAGACCATGTTTTTTGTTTGTTTGTTTTGTTTATTATTATTATTTTTTATTAACATATAATGTATTATTTGTTTCAGGGTCAAGACCATGTTTTGCACTTAATTATTATGTCTCTAGTTTTATTTTTTTTTTTAAGATTTTATTTATTTATTTGACAGAGAGAGACACAGCGAGAGAGGGACACAAGCAGGGGGAGTGGGAGAGGGAGAAGCAAGCCTCCTGCTGAGCAGGGAGCCCGATGTGGGGCTCGATCCCAGGACCCTGGGATCATGACCTGAGCAGAAGGCAGACGCTTAACGACTGAGCCACCCAGGCGCCCCTGTCTCTAGTTTTCTTTAATCTGGAATGATTCCTCAGCTTTTCTTTGTCTTTTATGACATTAACATTTTTAAATTTTTTTTAAAGATTTTATTTATTAATTTGAGAGAGAGAGAACCCTAGCATGAGCCAGGGGAGGGGCAGAGGGAGAGGGAGAAGCAGACTCCCTGCTGAGCAGGGAGCCTGATGTGGGACTCGATCCCAGGACCCTGAGATCATGACCTGAGCTGAAGGTAGACGCTTAACTGACTGAGCCACCCACGTGCCCCAACATTAACATAAAATCATACAGCCCAATTATTGCATAGAATGTTCCTCATTTAGTATTTGTCTGCTTAACATTGTTGCATAACAAAATACCCCAAATTTCTACAGAACAAGAATTCAGAAAGAGCATAGTAGAGAAGCCTGTAATGTATCAGGCTTACTTATTCACCTATCTGGCTGCTGGCTGGGGCTTAGCTGGGCTCGTGGTCTGAACATCCACACAGGGCATCTCCATGTATCCTGAGCTTCCTTACAGTATGGTGACTGGGATGGAAAGGCAAGCAGCCAAGTAAGAGAGAGAGAATGGAGGAAGCTATACTGTCTTTTATGACCTGGCCTTGGAGGTCATGCACTGGCATTTTGGCTGCATTCTATTAGTTGAGGAAATTATTGTTTTCTACCCAGGTTCAAGGGCAGGGAACATGGACTCCACGTCTGGAGGAGGCATGCCAATGTCACTTCATAAGAAAAGCACTCGGGATGGGATAAATATTGGTGTAACCATCTTTGGAAAATACAATCTGCTCCAGTTTGATTCTGGTTATGCATCCCCAGCTGAAATGTGACTTAAGGGGTGTATCTTTCTCAGGGAGTCACATTTGGAGAGACATAATGTCGCTCTCCTCTCCCTGATGATGTTGATTTTGATCTCCTGGTGAAGGTAGAGTTCTCCTTAAAACTGATACATAATCTGTTGGGGGGAACATGTGAAGACCAATGAAATCTTTTGTTCCTCATAAATTTCTCTGAGCCCTTAGATTAAGCATTCGTTATTAATTTTTGCCTGAATCAGTCTGTGATGGTTTTAAAATATTATATATAATTTTTTCGGGGCACCTGGGTGGCTCAGTCGGTTAAGCATCTGACTTCAGCTCAGGTTATGATCTTGGGGTCCTGGGATCGAGCCCTGCTTTGGGCTCCATGCTCAGTGGGGAATCTGCTTGTCCCTCTGCCCCTCTCCCCACTCGTGCACGCTCTCTCTCTCAAATAAATAAATAAATAAAAATTTAAAACATATATTTTTGTTCACAGAAATATACACATTGGTTTGTCTTGTTTTCTTGTAAAGGTGTATCTTGGAGTGCATCCCATCTCGGTACAATCTTTTCCAAGGTCAGCTTTTATTTTCATAACAATGGATCAGTATAATTTTGGTGATGGCTGCTCCTGCCCACGTTCGTTTGCTGCTTCTCCTCATCTCTCTGATCTTGATCATGTTGGATGTGCCCCGCAGCTCAGTCCGCAAACGTCTTCTCCCAGCCAGACTCCTGGCTTGAAATAGCATCTCAACACTGACATCCCCAGATGTATGTCTTCAGCCAAGACCTCTCTCTTGAACTTCAGGATCAGAGTTCCATCCACCTCTTCCATATCTCCACTTAGATATCTAGCAGCCATCTCAAAAGGAACACACCCCAAATCCAAATTCTGACCTTCTCTGCACCCAACCAGCCCCATCTTAGTTAATGTCTCTGCCCAGGCCAAAAATCTGTGCACCATCCTGGACTCCTGTCTGTCCCTCATTTCCCACATCCAAACCAACCTGTCTTCTTGGTACCACCTTTAAAATACATCCAGAATCAGAATGCCTGGGTGGCTCAGTTGGTTAAGCGTCCAACTCTTGGTTTCTGGTCAGGTCATGATCTCTTGGTTTCTGCTCTGGTCATGATCTCAAGGTTGTGAGATCAAGGCTCGCATCAGGCTCCGTGCTGGGTATGGAGCCTGCTTAAGATTCTCTCTCTCCCTCCGCCCTTCCCCCCTCCCTCTCTCTAAAAAATAAATAAATAAAATAAAATACATCCAGAATCAACACTTCTCTGCTGACACCATTTTGGGCCAAACCACTGTCATTTCTCATTGGGATTATTCTAGCAGCCTCCTGACGAGACTTGTTGCTTTTTTCCCCCCCAATAACTGACTCTCAAATCGAAAGCGAAAGTTAAGGTAGAATCAGGCCACGCCCCTTCCCTGCTCCAATCCCTCTAATAGCTGCCCTCTCGTTCAGAGGAAAAGCCAAAATCCTCAGCCTGGCCCACGAGGACCTGAGAGATCAGGTGCACTGCAACTTCTCTGACCTCAGCTCCCCACTCTCCTCTCTGGCTGGAGAGCCAGCTCCAGGGCCATCTCCTACATGGCCCATATCCTCTCCTTCTTCAAGCCGTTGCTTAAACGTCCCCTCCTCAGGGAGGCATTCCCCGAACAAAAGCCGCAACCTCCCCGAACATGTCTTGCATTCCATAGCCCCCTCTCTGCTTAATTTTTCTCCATGGCACTGGTCAGCATCTAAACCTCCACCAACAGTCAGAGAGAGCAGGGACCACGTCTGTGTGTACACAGAGGCACCCCCAGTACCTAGCACAGTGCCTGGTAGGCGCTCAGTTAATATTTATTGCACGAATGGATAAATGAATGAAGGAAGCATCGTTGTACCAAACACAAACCTGCCTAGAGCTACGTGCATAGCGGGCACCCAAAAAGGGTTGAATTCACGAAATAAAGAATGAAAAGCACGAATCCCACTTGTGAGATCAGTGATCTGAGGCTGCTGTTCATAGTGACTTATGGAAGTTTCCCTGATCAAACAAGTCTGTTCCGTAGCCCAGGAGCTGGTAACGTGGGCAGTCAGGCTGCTGGCAGCAGCCTGGCCCCAGATGTGGTAATCAGGCCACATCACAGGGGAAAGGGGCATTTTGTGGCCAGAGGCTCCAGGGGTGGAGCATTTGGGGAAGCTGATGCCTGTACTTCGGGTCGAAACAGAAACTGCAGTGGCTGGTAAGAAAGGAGGCCCCCACCTGTGCCCCTCGGCCCCTCAGCCACTAACGGCTTCCAATAGACCACAGATACTTTTTATTGAAATGTAACATACATACAGAAAAATGCACATGTAAGTGACAGCTCAGTACATTTCCACAAAGGCAACTCACTAGGGTAACCAGCCCCTAGACCAAGGAACAGAACATTCCCGGTCCCCTTTCCAGTCTCTACCACCACCCTCAACAGTAACCATGACCCCGATTGCCAACACCAATAATTATTTTGGCCTGTTTTTGCACTTCATGTAATGGCATCATACAGCACTCATTCTTTTGTTTATTACTTCTTTGCACAACATTATGTTTGCAGCAACGGCTGCAAAGACCTCACCTCTTCCTCCACAAGCTCAAAGTGGGAATGGGATCCTAGTAACTCCGCTTGGCTGGTTTCAACATACCGGCCATTCCTTAGAGCCTCAAAACCATTCCATGAGCTGCAATTGTTAATGCTTCCATGTCACAGATGAGAGGACTAAGGCACAGAGAGCTTTAATAATTTGTTCAGCTATGAAGCGAAGAGTCTGCATTTGAACCCAGGTCTGTCTGATCTCCGAGACATTTTCTTACCCACCATACACATTTCTTATTGATAAAATGACCACTTATTGAACACTCTCTTTGATCTGAACATTGTGCTTGAACTTTACTTGATTTTCCCAGCCCCGAATGAGGAATATACCTTTATCCCTGCTTGACAGATGATGGAGGTAGGATTCAGGGAGGTTAAGTAACTTACCCAAGGTTGCACAGCGAGGAAAGCATGAGAATAAAGATTTAACCTTTACTGTATTGATTCCAAAGTCCAGTGCAGGATGGTGTCAGCACCCAGCATTTATGTGCATCTTTCAAATATACCTACTGAGGGGGCACCTCAGTTGGTTAAGTGTCTGACTCTTGATTAAAGCTCGATCTCAGGGTCCTGGGATTGAGCCCCGCATTGGGTTCCACACTGAGCTGGAAATCTGCTTGGGATTCTGTCTCTCCCTCTGCCCCTCCCCCTGCTTGCACATGCTCTCTCTCTCAAAATAAAATAAAATAAAATAACAATAGCAGGTGTCTTTTGTAGAGCTTCTCTGAGTCAGATGCTTTGGATCAAGATTATGAATGACCCCCCTCCCCATATATGTTCCTGCCTTCTCTCTACTATTAAGAGAACAAACGATTTTTAGCTGGACCCACAACTTTCAAGGGCTTCACCACATATCCCACCCTTCTTTGCAGTGAGGTGGAGCCATGTTTAGATTAAGTGACAGCCAACGGAAAGCTCTGCTCTCACACATCCAAAGGACCAACTTCTGGGTCCTGCCTTTCCCAAGGAATGGGCAATGCTCTTCCCTCCACTGTACCCCTTCCCGCTGGCTGAAATGACAGCCATAGTATTGGGGAGCCACCCTGGCCCTGGACTACTGACACCCACACAATTCCAAGAAAGATTTTAAAAAGAAATAAAAAACATCCCTCTTCATTGGATTGTCTATTTGTAAGTGGTTAAAATGGTGACTTGTATGTTACGTGAATTTCATCTCCATTTTTAAGAAGACAACAAACTTTTCCCTTGTTAAGTCATAGTTATTTTGAGTCCCTGGTTTGTAGCCTAATATATAACACCTTAGATTCATAATCTTTATTTCTCGGGTCTGCCTCACGAGAGAGGAAGTATGGTGGCCTCTTAATAGTTGAGGGGCTTAATAGATGCTCTAGATCACACAGCTGGGAAGCGCCAGAGCCAACCCTCTGAAACACCAAGTCTTATGTCCTTCACTTACACCTGGGACTGGCAGACGGTGGCCTGTGGGCCCTTGCAGCTAAGGATGGTTGTCACATATTTAAAGGGTTGAAGAGAGGAATATGCAACAGAGGCTTTATGTGGTCTGCAAAGCCTTAAATATTTACTATTTAACTCTTTACAGAAAAAGTTTGCCAACCCCTGCATTACATCTTTTTTTTTTTATAAGAATTTTTTTTTTATTTATTTGCGAGAGAGAGAATGAGAGACAGAGAGCATGAGAGGGAGGAGGGTCAGAGGGAGAAGCAGACTCCCTGCTGAGCAGGGAGCCTGATGTGGGACTCCATCCCGGGACTCCAGGATCATGACCTGAGCCAAAGGCAGTCGCTCAACCGACTGAGCCACCCAGGCGCCCTCTTTCTTTTTTTTTAACCTCTCAGTATCTCTGCTTGGGGAATGAGGGCTTAGATATTTAACAAAAGCAGGGACATATGTGTTAGAGTCACAGAGGGCATGAATTGAGAGAGGAGCTGGGATGGGAGTGTGCTAAAGGATTTGTTTTGGTTAAACAGGTGCTGTTTATTGAGAGGCCACAGGCTTCTAGAGGAAAGATGGGTTAAGACAGAAGCGGGGTTGGGGCGCCTGGGTGGCTCCATCTGTTAAGTGGTTAAGTGTCTGCCTTCTGCTCAGGTCATGATCCCAGGGTCCTGGGATAGAGCTCCGTGTCCTGGGATGGAGCCCCCCTGTAGACCTCCCTGCTCAGCAGAGAGTCTGCTTCTCCCTCTCCCTCTGCCACTCCCCCTGCTTATGCTCTCTCAAAAAAAAAAAAAAAAAAAAAAAAAACAGAATCTGGGTTGCCACTGCCAGAACAAGTGACCTTGGGTTGGACGACCTCTGTCCTCTTGGTGTTATCTACTCAGTGTCAAGTCCCCGATCTCAGGCAACAGCACCCTGATTTTTCCTGGAAGCCCGTGTCTCTACTCCCTGTCCCTGGAAGCATATGGGGTAAACTCCATGCTTGGCTCCAGGGCAGGCCAGGTGCCCTAAACCGGCCAATCAGTGCCTCACCTCTCTGCCCACGGGGATTGGTTCAGGGATGGGCATGCGCCCCACGTGGACCAATGAGCCAGCCCTCGGGTTTTAGAATCACTGGCCTCGCCCTGTTTTCTTTCTGCTGTTCTGGAAGTGTGGCGAGGGCCTGAAGCTCAAGGTGGGCACTAGTGAGAGAGGAAGAGACTCAGCTCTGATAACTGATGAACCCCCTGAATCTAGCCAGCTGTACCTGAAGCCAGCATATCCTTGGACGTGTTATTCTCCCTGAGCCCAGATGGCTGTGTTTTGGCTTGCAGTCACCATGGCAGACGATGTTGGTCCTCTGCCCCTGTATCCCCTTGGCAGTCGTCATTGTGATGCTCAACAACCTAAAGGCTGCCAATCTCCAACCCCTACGCTCTCTGTCGGAGGCCTTTGTTCCCAAAGACCTTTAGCTCAAATAAGCGAGAATGCTGGGGGCTCACCCTCCCCTGGGAGGAGCTTAACCAATGACTGACAGGAGTTGGTGGATAAATACCCCTACTCCCTTGAGCCCTGGGTGGACGATACTGAGGACTGTTCTACTCTGAGTCCTGCGGTTCCACAGTGGGGTTGCCCAGAGTGACTACCTGCTCAGTAACTTATCTTGCTTCTTTCTCTGTCCTGTCTCACTTCCCGCTTCCCCCACCAGGGATCCCACCTGCCATCATCTCTTAAATAAATTCCTTGCCCACACATCCTTGTCTCAGATCCGCTTCTATGGAAACCCAACCTAAGCACTTCCTAAGATCAGCTTTCTGTCACTCACAGCCAAAAGCGCTCTGGCTGACGCGTAGTTCAAGCATTCTTTGAACACATGCCTCCTAACTATATTTTTCCAACCTGTTTTTCAGCTGATAAGCAGCACATGCCCTGGCCTCCCGGTGTACAAGGCAGAAAGGGCCCTGAGAAGAGAAACACCCCTGGCTGGCCCTGGGACAGCTCAGTGATGCCCCTGCCTGTTCCCGCCTTACTTCAGCCTTTCCCTGAGCCCATGCATTCAGAAGCCCCAGCCAGCTGGCCCGCCCACCCCGGGAGAGGGCCCCAGCTCCCTCCCCAGACTCTTTTATCTGTAAGACCTCAATGTTGTCTTATCACTGGCAGGATAAGACATACTACGTCATCTTCCTGTCCCTGACCTTTGCAGGAACAGTACGCATCCAGGGCTTGTGACGTTACCTCTGGGGATAAAAGCAATGAGAACTGGGAGGTTGCTAAGGGGTCACCATTCATCCATCATCCATCCAACAAATATTTATTGAGTGCTTTGGGCAAGGCATTTTGAATTGAAGACAAATAGAAACAACTAGAGCCAGCTTAAGCAGAAAGGGACCTATTAAATGTTTCAGGTAGTACCCTGCATGCTAAATAACCATAAATGGCACGGGTAGAAGCACCAGAGCCGGGAGAAATACCCACCCTCACTCTGCACTGTTTCAACAGAAATGTGGCTACTGCTGTCCCGCCTCAGCTCAGGACTTAGGGAGCTGCTAGGGATTGCCTGATGGGACCCCCCCCCCAACTATTCCCTAGGAGACCCAGATTCTCCGACCGCTGTGCTTGCCCAAAGATGCAGCCTCTTGGTGTCCCACAGCTTGTGTTTGTCTCTAAGGCTTCACCAGGGGAAGCTGGATCACATAAGTCACTCCTGTTTGTCGCAAGGACGTCTGGGAAATGTGTGTTTTCACGGTCTTGCCTTTATAGTACAGGAAGCCACGTTAGAATGGGATTGGGACAGAGTAGGAGAGGCAGGTCTGTAATGCCGGTCACAGGCTCACAACAGTGATAAAGTCAGAAAAGTTCTCTGTTTTCCAAGAGCTCACAGTTGATAGCGGGACACCAACACGAATGAAATAATTCCGGGAGGGGAAAGCATTTTAATTTGAGAAATTATGAGAACATAGACCAGGAGGACTTAACCCATTCCAGCAGGGCCTCCTGAAAGACGTGTCATTGTATGGAAACATGAAAACGCTGAAGCCCAGAGAGATTAATCAACTTGCCTGATGTCACACAGCTGAGAAGCAACAGGATGGTCAGAACAGGGGCGGGAGGATAGGAGGGCTGGCGAGGACAGAGAAGCCACATCTCTATCGGAGGAGCAACGGGAACCACGGGCTGCCCCTCGGGATCCACAAGGTCAGCCTTTGTTCTGCCTGGTTGCTGCCTGGATCGTGCCCGTTGTTAAATCTTTCAATAACACCCCTGCTATTACCATAGACATAAAATGTTGTTTTGTGGCTTTAATGGTTACATAAGTATGATACTAACAGTTTACTTCTGAAAACTTCTTTTCTTACTCAACATTATAAAGACCTATTTCGATCTAGATTATTCATTTTTACTGCTCACTGGAATTCCTTTATGGGAGCATGTCACTGTTTATTTACCCACTGACCCCTATCCAGTTGATTCCGCCCTATTATGGGTGAAGCTACCACGCCCATCTTCACACCTGCTAGAGCTTCTCTAGGGTGAATACCTGGAAGTGGGATGGTTGGGCGCAGAGTGCATGCGTTTCCATTTGCCAAACTGTAGTGTAGGAGAGTTCCCATTACCCCACTTCCTCACCAATTGTAATACATCACCATCACATACGGCACTAATTATGTGCCAGACACTTTCTCAACATTTAACATGAAATAACTCATGTAACCCTCCCAAAAAGCTTTGAGGTAAAATCAATGATCATTCCCATTTGATAGATAGAGAAATGGAGGCACAGAGAGGTAGAGTAACTAGCCCCAAATCACTCAGGAATGGCAGAGTGTTTCTATACTCTGGTATTTTCTGATTTTCAAATTGTTGTCTCTGGCTGTGAAACATCAATAAATATTTGAACTTTCATTGCCTACTTTGGAGGGACCTTGAGGATCATTCCATCCATTTGATGGCCTGTCAGGTGTCCTCTTTGGAAAAAAATGCCCTTTTTTTTAGCCTTGGCTGCTCCTGATTTCTGATCTTCAAAGCAGATGCTCCTGGAGTCTGGAACTCCAGGCAGAGCCTGGCACTGGGTAGGCGCTTGGTAAAAATGTACTGGACCGAACTGGCAGAGTCTCTCACCCTTCTCTCCTCCCAGAAGCCTGATGGTGCTTAATAACACTTCTGCTTATATTATTGGCCCATCGTCTGTGTGCTGGACACATGAGCAGCTCCCTGGCCCCCACTGTGAGAAACCCACTTTCTCCTCTGTGATCTGACTCTAGTTATCTCCCTGATCTCCTCTTCTTGTTTCTTGTGAACCCCACTGGCCATCCGCCTGTCCCTTCAGTCAGCCAACTTCACTCCCACCTCAGGGCCTTTGCATGTGCTATGCCCGCTGCCTGGAACACTCTTCTCATGGCAACTCCATCTCATCCTCAGGCCTCAGCTCAAATGCCACCTCCTCAGAGAGGCTTTCCTGACTATCCTGTTTAGAGGAAACAAAGGCATGAAGAGATTGAGCATAATTGTAATTACACAGCTGGAGTATGGGTAAGATTTTTGAATTTTTTTATCTTATGTGCCTATATTTCCATTTTTTTCTGAAATGGTGATGTATTTCCTACATGTATTTTTTTTACTCAAATTTGAAATTAAGAGCCAATCCTGAGAGAGGACAAATGAGTTTCTGAGGCTCTATTTTTTCCAATCCTCCTGGCTCAACACTTCATCAGGATTGCAATAAGATCCCAGCATTTTGTAACCTCCAGGATTTCCTTACTCTCTGCTCCCACCACCATCCCACCTTCCATCTGACCATTGTCTGCCCTTGGCTCTGAATCATAAAGTTAAAAGCAAAGCCTCAGATCCAAAGCCTATCTGCTAAACAGCCTCCCCTCTCCTATGGATGTTTCTGATCAGCAAAATGGGGATAATAAAAGCACTTACTTTGCAAGGTAGTTATGAGGATTCAGTGTTATGGTGCTTAAAAAGCATCTAACAGAAGGAAAGCTACTACTGTATGGGATCACTTGATCTCTCTGAGCCTCAGTTTCCCAATCTGTGAAATAAAGATTTTAAAAATCCATACTGAGCCCATTAGAATGCCTTTTGCTAGAAAGAAGAAGCTAATAAAATTCAAAGGGTCCTAGACAGAACCACCTACCCTACCCCCCCCACCCCCGCCCCAGGATATCCAGCTCAGGCCAACTGCAAGACATTGATAGATCTAGCAGCCTAATGCTATCATCAAGGACCTAGGTTCTCTCCGTCTCTCTGTTCTGTTGACCCGTGTTGGTTTCATCCTAAGGTTGGTCCTCCTCGTGATCACAGGATGACTTGCCAAAGGCTATCAGGGTCGCAGACATGCTCTCTCATGTCCAGTCACAAAATACGCTCCCTTCCAGACCCTTTGCTGGAAGAATGAGGAAGAACTTTCCTGGCAGACGTCTCCTCGCTTCTCATTGGCCAAATTTGGGTCACATGCCCATTTTTGAACCAATCTCTAGCAAAGGGATGCAATTCTATGATTGGCTCAGACTAATTGGGTCCCAGGCTGGGCGGGAATGGATGTCAAGGAGTTACCTCACAGTCCCCCAAACCTTAAAGAGTGGCAGAGGGAATGAAATGACATCATGCTTGTGGTATATATATACAATGGAATATTATGCAGCCATCAAAAGGAATGAGATCTTGCCATTTGCAACGACGTGGATGGAACTGGAGGGTATTATGTTGAGCGAAATAAGTCAAACAGAGAAAGACATGTATCATATGACCTCACTGATATGAGGAATTCTTAAGCGCAGGAAACAAATTGAGGGTTGCTGGAGTGGAGGGTGGGGTGGGAGG